>NW_027315801.1:34229871-34329871 GCF_026437365.1 Eucyclogobius newberryi | reverse complement strand
AAAATTCAGGTCGGTCTTAAAGCGAAAGGCGTGGCTCTGTCGGAGGCGCAGGAAAGAAAACGTTCCACTGAAGCTCCAGACACAGTTTTCCCATTGAAGTCGGACTCGATTTTGAATGAGCAAAAGTGTTTCAAACCGTCACTGTATAAAAAGTCAAGAAGAACATACATTTCCTTTGATGGTCGACTGGCACTTTCCCCTTTGACAGAATAAAACATATACAGAACCAATTGTGCGCCACACATCCTCGGGGCCTCCGAGGTACAAATATCCAAAAGCGAATCTTCAAAGGGGCCGTCCCGGAGCCACTCGGTCCATTCAGAGTCACAAAAGCGAGTTGTAAAAGAGCAGTTCCCGTCAGGCGAGTCTTTCAGAGCGGGACATGGCGTCTTGACAGTCTTTACAGAGAGGAGAGGCGGGGGAGCGGGGAGCAGGTGGAGCAGGTGGAGCCGCTGGGACCTCTGGGGCCTCCTCGTCGTGGTCCCTGGATCAGGTTTGTCATAAGATGCTCCGGACTGTGAGGAGCAGAGCCACGTGGAACAGAGGACACGCCAAGGACTGAGGAGCTGCTCCCATGGCGACCGAGCCTGCAACGCAAAACACAACACGCTTTTGTAACGTTGGAAATATATTCACGTCTTGTTTAAAGGTGAACGCTGTGACTTTTCTGGTGGAGGGCGTGGCCGTACGAGGGCGAGGCCGTACGAGGGCGAGGCCGTACGAGGGCGAGGCCGTACGAGGGCGAGGCCATACGAGGGCGAGGCCGTACGAGGCCGTCTGAGGCCGTACGAGGGTGAGGCCGTACGAGGCCGTACGAGGGCGAGGCCGTACGAGGCCGTACGAGGGCGAGGCCGTACGAGGCCGTACGAGGGCGAGGCCGTACGAGGCCGTACGAAGGCGAGGCCGTACGAGGCCGTACGAAGGCGAGGCCGTACGAGGGCGAGGCCGTACGAGGGCGAGGCCGTACGAGGGCGAGGCCTTACGAGGGCGAGGCCGTACGAGGGCGAGGCCGTACGAGGCCGTCTGAGGCCGTACAAGGGCGAGGCCGTACGAGGGCGAGGCCGTACGAGGGCGAGGCCGTACGAGGGCGAGGCCGTACGAGGGCGAGGCCGTACGAGGCCGTACGAAGGCGAGGCCGTACGAGGGCGAGGCCGTACGAGGGCGAGGCCGTACGAGGGCGAGACCGTACGAGGGCGAGGCCGTACGAGGGCGAGGCCGTACGAGGGCGAGACCGTACGAGGGCGAGGCCGTACGAGGGCGAGACCGTACGAGGGCGAGGCCGTACGAGGGCGAGACCGTACGAGGCCGTACAAAGGCGAGGCCGTACGAGGCCGTACGAGGGCGAGGCCGTACGAGGGCGAGACCGTACGAGGGCGAGGCCGTACGAGGGCGAGGCCGTACGAGGGCGAGGCCGTACGAGGGCGAGGCCGTAAGAGGGCGAGGCCGTACGAGGGCGAGGCCGACATGATACGAGATGTAAACACACGACATGATACGAGATGTAAACACACGACACGATACGAGATGTAAACACACGACATGATACGAGATGTAAACACACGACATGATACGAGATGTAAACACACGACACGATACGAGAAGTAAACACACGACACGATACGAGATGTAAACAAACGACATGATACGAGAAGTAAACACACGACATGATACGAGATGTAAACAACATGATACGAGATGTAAACACACGACATGATACGAGATGTAAACACAGGACATGATACGAGATGTAAACAAATGACACGATACGAGAAGTAAACACGACATGATACGAGATGTAAACACACGACATGATACGAGATGTAAACACACGACATGGTACGAGATGTAAACACACGGCATGGTACGAGATGTAAACACACAACATGATTCGAGATGTAAACACACGGCATGGTACGAGATGTAAACACACGACATGATACGATATGTAAACACACGACACGATACGATATGTAAACACACGACACGATACGAGATGTAAACACACGACACGATACGACATGTAAACACACGACATGATACGAGATGTAAACACACAACACGATACGAGATGTAAACACACAACACGATACGAGATGTAAACACACGACATGATACGAGATGTAAACACACGACATGATACGAGATGTAAACAACATGATACGAGATGTAAACACATGACATGATACGAGATGTAAACACACGACATGATACGAGATGTAAACAACATGATACGAGATGTAAACACATGACATGATACGAGATGTAAACACACAACACGATACGACATGTAAACACACGACATGATACGAGATGTAAACACACAACACGATACGAGATGTAAACACACGACTTGATACGAGATGTAAACACACGACATGATACGAGATGTAAACAACATGATACGAGATGTAAACACACGACATGATACGAGATGTAAACACATGGCACGATACGAGATGTAAACACACAACATGATACGAGATGTAAACAACATGATACGAGATGTAAACACACGACATGGTACGAGATGTAAACACACGACATGATACGAGATGTAAACACATGACACGATACGAGATGTAAACAACATGATACGAGATGTAAACACACGACATGGTACGAGATGTAAACACACGACATGATACGAGATGTAAACAACATGATACGAGATGTAAACACACGACACGATACGAGATGTAAACACACGACATGATACGAGATGTAAACACACGACATGATACGAGATGTAAACAACATGATACGAGATGTAAACACATGACATGATACGAGATGTAAACACACGACCTGATACGAGATGTAAACAACATGATACGAGATGTAAACACACGACTTGATACGAGATGTAAACACATGACATGATACGAGATGTAAACAACATGATACGAGATGTAAACACATGACATGATACGAGATGTAAACAACATGGTACGAGATGTAAACACATGACATGATACGAGATGTAAACACATGGCACGATACGAGATGTAAACACACAACATGATACGAGATGTAAACAACATGATACGAGATGTAAACACACGACATGGTACGAGATGTAAACACACAACATGATACGAGATGTAAACACATGACACGATACGAGATGTAAACAACATGATACGAGATGTAAACACACGACATGGTACGAGATGTAAACACACGACATGATACGAGATGTAAACACATGACACAATACGAGATGTAAACAACATGATACGAGATGTAAACACACGACATGATACAAGATGTAAACACACGACATGATACGAGATGTAAACACACGACATGGTACGAGATGTAAACACATGACACAATACGAGAAGTAAACACACAACACGATACGAGATGTAAACAACATGATACGAGATGTAAACACACGACACGATACGAGATGTAAACACACGACATGATATGAGATGTAAACACACGACATGATACGAGATGTAAACAACATGATACGAGATGTAAACACATGACATGATACGAGATGTAAACACACGACCTGATACGAGATGTAAACAACATGATACGAGATGTAAACACACGACTTGATACGAGATGTAAACACATGACATGATACGAGATGTAAACAACATGATACGAGATGTAAACACATGACATGATACGAGATGTAAACAACATGGTACGAGATGTAAACACACGACATGATACGAGATGTAAACACATGGCACGATACGAGATGTAAACACACAACATGATACGAGATGTAAACAACATGATACGAGATGTAAACACACGACATGGTACGAGATGTAAACACACGACATGATACGAGATGTAAACACATGACACGATACGAGATGTAAACAACATGATACGAGATGTAAACACACGACATGGTACGAGATGTAAACACACGACATGATACGAGATGTAAACACATGACACAATACGAGATGTAAACAACATGATACGAGAAGTAAACACACGACATGATACAAGATGTAAACACACGACATGATACGAGATGTAAACACACGACATGGTACGAGATGTAAACACATGACACAATACGAGAAGTAAACACACGGCATGGTACGAGATGTAAACAACATGATACGAGATGTAAACACACGACACGATACGATATGTAAACACACGACACGATACGAGATGTAAACAACATGATACGAGATGTAAACACACGACATGATACGAGATGTAAACACACGACATGGTACGAGATGTAAACACACGACATGATACGAGATGTAAACAACATGATACGAGATGTAAACACACGACATGATACGAGCTGTAAACACATGACACAATACGAGATGTAAACAACATGATACGAGATGTAAACACACGACATGATACGAGATGTAAACACACGACATGGTACGAGATGTAAACACACGACATGATACGAGATGTAAACACATGACACAATACGAAATGTAAACAACATGATACGAGATGTAAACACACGACATGATACGAGATGTAAACACATGACACTTTAATCCAGTGTTTGATGTCCAGCTCTTACAGACAAGAGCTTCTGAGTTTGGACCCGTTTGGTGTGGGACTAGTTTGTCTATGAGGAACTGCCCCGTCCTCAAAAAGCACATTAAATACACTTAAATAGATTGTGTCCCAAAACAGAAGGAAATGTGGACATTAAAAAAACAACAGCTAAAATGTAAAACATGTGGTAGAACTAGAACCGCTCTGAAGACGTGTTTGAACAGTGTTTCAAAGCCCGAAACATTTGATTCAAATGATTTATTGTTTCAAGAGGCTTCATCTTTAGGCTTTTACCCTTTAACATTTAACACTTAGATTTAAAATCTAGAATTATTATTAGTATCTTTAATACACTTGTATGCATAGTTCCTGTTTTATTTTTCATTCAATGCATTATTATGATTAAACAGACCTGGTTATTTCCCCCACATACAAACAAGTGATGCCACCGGGCCAGATCTGTGGAGAGGCGACCCCCCTCACATACTATAAACATCATCAGAAACTTAACAGTAGCCGCCTCCATCATGACTGGTTCTGTTGTCGTTTCTAATACTATTGTTATAAGAATATAAAGGTGACATGTCTGAATATGTTTGCAAGTAAAAGTTTGCTTTTGTTTACTTAGTTCTATATTCTGTATTACTGTATTACTGTGTTCAGTAACGTATCTTTTATTTTATACATAAAAATATATATATAAAACAGAAGTGTACATGTGAGTGCCCCAAACTCTCACTAGATGGCAGTAGTGTGCTGTCTAAAGGACGCAGACGTCAGATATTATCAGACTTTATAAGACAAATGTAAGAATTATTAGGGAAAAACAAAATCCCTGAAGACACAAAACCATAAAGTCCAGGGTTTATTTTCAATGCCCAAGAAATCAAATACTTTTAGTTTATAAAGAATGTACAACTGAATATACAACAGAAACGTGTGCAAAAATGTTTTTCTTCATTTATGAGCGGAACATTTAATAAACCTTTTTAAATAAATGTTCTAGCGCTTGTAGAAAACAGGATGAACAGGGTTAACACAGAGGCCAATTACAGCTGCCAACTGACCTATCACATGCACAGAACCCACGGCAACACGGGGAGGACACACCCACGCAGAGAGATCATGTGACCTGGGAATCGAACCCATGATCTCCTTATCGGGAGGCTCTAACCGCTCTGCCACCGCGCACCTCTTCATTTATTAAACCAGTCATATTAAATTGTGTTAAAAATAAGAATTTACATGAAACAGCCCCATTCTCATCTGAATAAACTGCTTTAGATTAAAAGACATATATTGTGGTCAAAGAGCAAGAGAAAAGACCGCCATAAAACTAACGTTAAAGGTGTTTTATATTCATGTTAAAATGGTTAAAACGTGCTTTAAACGGCCATTGAACTCTGCATGAACTGGTGACTGGATATTCCAATGATGAATAGTGCATTAGTGTTTGCCCTGCACATATACACACGGGGCAAGATAATAAACCTAATCACTGAATAAAGGTTGTTTTATCAGGTTAACATTTGCTCAATACATTTAGGATATTTCTTTCAATGAAATGACAGTGTTTCTGATGCTTAATAAACCCGTGTTTGACTGAGATCAAGTTAGAACTATTTTGTTTGTGACCAAGACTTACTAATGTGATGCAGATAATGTTAAATTACATATTTTACATCAATAACATGAAACATTAAAAACATGAACAGCTTGTATTTCAGTCATCACGGGTATATTAATGTGAAGCGGGACTAAAAATGGCAAATAAAATCAGCTCTTTTGTTCTCTGCTCGGGAGAAAGACCAGAACACTTCCCAGGACCAGGCCGGACCAGGCCAGTCCGACACTAAAGTAAAGTTCTGACCGGTGCATATGAAAAATCCTTTAGTCCAGCAGCAAACAAATCCACTAATCGTGACTAGTGACTGCAAAAAATGATGGTGCCACATTTGAATGATTGTAATTATTATCTGGACAACACAGACTGGTCTAAAACTCATTCAAAAATATGTTTCTGTGACAAAGACAATGGCAATAATAAATCCAAATATAAAAAAGGATAAAATAGTTCTGAGTTTCATCAATAACACACTTCATTTGTGAATATTCCGGGCGCTTGTGCCATAAATGACGTTAGAGGCGTGAAGATTGTCCTTCATGCACCGGCTGGAGACACTTAAACTCACTGATGGGGTTTTACGTTCTCATGTACTGTATCGTCATTTAGCATGTGTACTTTGCCCCGCCTTTAGCTTGTGTACTTTGCCCCGCCTTTAGCCTGTGTACTTTGCCCCGCCTTTAGCTTGTGTACTTTGCCCCGCCTTTAGCTTGTGTACTTTGCCCCGCCTTTAGCATGTGTACTTTGCCCCGCCTTTAGCCTGTGTACTTTGCCCCGCCTTTAGCCTGTGTACTTTGCCCCGCCTTTAGCATGTGTACTTTGCCCCGCCTTTAGCCTGTGTACTTTGCCCCACCTTTAGCCTGTGTACTTTGCCCCGCCTTTAGCTTGTGTACTTTGCCCCGCCTTTAGCCTGTGTACTTTGCCCCGCCTTTAGCTTGTGTACTTTGCCCCGCCTTTAGCTTGTGTACTTTGCCCCGCCTTTAGCATGTGTACTTTGCCCCGCCTTTAGCCTGTGTACTTTGCCCCGCCTTTAGCCTGTGTACTTTGCCCCGCCTTTAGCATGTGTACTTTGCCCCGCCTTTAGCCTGTGTACTTTGCCCCGCCTTTAGCCTGTGTACTTTGCCCCGCCTTTAGCTTGTGTACTTTGCCCCGCCTTTAGCTTGTGTATTTTGCCCCGCCTTTAGCTTGTGTATTTTGCCCCGCCTTTAGTATGTGTACTTTGCCCCGCCTTTAGCCTGTGTACTTTGCCCCGCCTTTAGCCTGTGTACTTTGCCCCGCCTTTAGCCTGTGTACTTTGCCCCGCCTTTAGCCTGTGTACTTTGCCCCGCCTTTAGCCTGTGTACTTTGCCCCGCCTTTAGCCTGTGTACTTTGCCCCGCCTTTAGCCTGTGTACTTTGCCCCGCCTTTAGCATGTGTACTTTGCCCCGCCTTTAGCCTGTGTACTTTGCCCCGCCTTTAGCATGTGTACTTTGCCCCGCCTTTAGCCTGTGTACTTTGCCCCGCCTTTAGCCTGTGTACTTTGCCCCGCCTTTAGCCTGTGTACTTTGCCGCGCCTTTAGCATGTGTACTTTGCCCCGCCTTTAGCATGTGTACTTTGCCCCGCCTTTAGCCTGTGTACTTTGCCCCGCCTTTAGCCTGTGTACTTTGCCCCGCCTTTAGCCTGTATACTTTGCCCCGCCTTTAGCCTGTGTACTTTGCCCCGCCTTTAGCATGTGTACTTTGCCCCGCCTTTAGCCTGTGTACTTTGCCCCGCCTTTAGCATGTGTACTTTGCCCCGCCTTTAGCCTGTGTACTTTGCCCCGCCTTTAGCATGTGTACTTTGCCCCGCCTTTAGCCTGTGTACTTTGCCCCGCCTTTAGCCTGTGTACTTTGCCCCGCCTTTAGCCTGTGTACTTTGCCCCGCCTTTAGCCTGTGTACTTTGCCCCGCCTTTAGCATGTGTACTTTGCCCCGCCTTTAGCCTGTGTACTTTGCCCCGCCTTTAGCATGTGTACTTTGCCCCGCCTTTAGCCTGTGTACTTTGCCCCGCCTTTAGCATGTGTACTTTGCCCCGCCTTTAGCCTGTGTACTTTGCCCCGCCTTTAGCCTGTGTACTTTGCCCCGCCTTTAGCCTGTGTACTTTGCCCCGCCTTTAGCCTGTGTACTTTGCCCCGCCTTTAGCCTGTGTACTTTGCCCCGCCTTTAGCCTGTGTACTTTGCCCCGCCTTTAGCATGTGTACTTTGCCCCGCCTTTAGCATGTGTACTTTGCCCCGCCTTTAGCCTGTGTACTTTGCCCCGCCTTTAGCCTGTGTACTTTGCCCCGCCTTTAGCATGTGTACTTTGCCCCGCCTTTAGCATGTGTACTTTGCCCCGCCTTTAGCCTGTGTACTTTGCCCCGCCTTTAGCATGTGTACTTTGCCCCGCCTTTAGCATGTGTACTTTGCCCCGCCTTTAGCCTTTACTTTGTCCCCACACCCTCCCCCCTCCCCCCTACACTCCTCTTGTATACTGCACTACTCAGCCAGTCCCACAATCCTTTGCAGCAGCCGGGTTAGGGTCTGCCTGTCCATCCATAAAAGTCACAGCACAATTTACAGGATGTGCTCTGGATCTTATAACACCAGTCGCCATGACTGTCAGGGGGCGGAGCCAACAGATCAAACTAACGTCTGGTTCAAAAGTGGCCAAAGCCCCTTTAATTCAACACAAACTCAATCAAATCACATTCAATTATCTGAAAGTGACCGATACTGAGTCGGACCGTCCAGACATTTGAGAACTGGACCTCACACAATCCCAGCATGCACCACAAACCTCCACACTGGCAGTGACGGTGGCGAGGAATTCACATCGGAACTTACGGCTGCAATTAACCAACTTTATCCGACTTTCAGATATTGTTTTTGTGACTGGGATTTAAACATGATGGGCAGAAGAAACCAGAGCCTTTGACCACACAGACCAGTGAGTCCAGCCTCATATTAACAAAGCGACACATTTATTTAACCAGTGTCTCATAATGATTCTATTTTAGCGAGGGAGAATATTGTGGCGAGAACAACAACCACAAAAACCACAAATGCTTTCAAAAACATGTCTCGCATGATTGACAGTTTAACACAATCACAGCCTAAATTTAAACCAACGTTAAACTGCGTTGATTAAATTGACAAGAGTGAATTAGCCTCATTAGTTAGATTACAACATGTTATCACAATTGGATCAAGATCATAATTTGAATACACGATATTAGTCATAACGTTGTAAGTACAGGGCTTTATTTTTGACGATTTAGGACACAATCTATTCTATTTAAGAGTTGCTTGTGTTTAATCGGATTGTTTTTTGTTATTCACGGCTTAATTTCATGACATAAGTGCGCTAGTATGTCAAAATGTCCCGTGTGTCGTTCATCAGCACCATCTCGTCTCCTCCACAGACGCCATCGTGACAGGAGCTCTGCACGGTAGAACGCGGACACGAGCACCCACTGTACCTGCGATCTTGGGGATGGTGATCTGCCGGCTGCTGCTGCCCTCGCCTCCTTCACTAAAGGGTTTGATCTGGATGACGTAGTCCTGGTTCACCGGCAGCGACAGCTCCAACGACGTGGTGTTGGTCTCCACGACGCTGGGGCTGCTGTGCTTGTCCTGGCTGTACATGACCTACGGGAGGCACGGAGGGACAAACAAAGACAAGAGGAGATCTCAGATGTGCGACGAGTCTATTCGTCTGTTGATTTATCGAGGGGGAAATCTAACTTATACTCCCTTCAGCCGGATCTGTGCCATGTAATGGACTGTCCAGGGCACTAACAAGGATGGATTCAGTGGCGCGCGGACATGATTGTTATAGATCACCAGGTGCAGTTAGGACAGATAAGGCCGGCGTTTCCATTTCAGGAGAGCTGAGCCTTCAAGCGGGGAATTCGGGCTAAAAGCCGGTTGCTGGTTGCGTTTTTTTATTGAAATAAAAACAAAATGATCAGATTTCATTTTGGAATCATGAAGTTTGATTCTTCTAATGCAGAGGTGTCCAGACTGTTTCCACTGAGGGACGCATTTTGAGACTTATATGGAGCAAAGGGCCAGAAACAACCCGACAATGTCAAATTTGAAGAGTGATTAAATGGATTTTTTGCATTGACATAGTTGTGATGCTTCCACACCGTTCATAAGACGTGGAACATTATTATTAAGTTGCTATAGCATCAAAATGCTTGAATTTTCCCAATTTTACAGTAAAAGTACTACCAGCAGGAAGCTGGAGGGCCAACACAAATTGGTCTAAGGGCCGCATTTGGCCCCCAGGCCGTAGTTTGGACATGCCTGTTCTAATGTAACACGAGCATCGACATGATCTTGAAGAAAGTCGAGCTCTAAAATGTAAACCAAAAGTAAAGCATTTCCTTTGGTTTTCATGACTTTTTTGTGTTAACTATAACGTGCTCATGACAGAAAACTCACCGCTTCAACTAAAAATAAATGAAACCGCAAATTAAAATGAGAATTAGATCAGCGGCAAAGCTGGGAGATAATAGAGGTCTATCGAGTATAAATATGCTAATGTTACAGAATTACTTCAAGAATGAAAGGTACTTGTGACAGCTCCAGCTCATCTTCAGCACAGTAGATGCAATAATCGATCATATACGAATAATAACAACAAAGACCACGACAAATGCATCCAAAATGACTCACTTCAACTCTAAGTCATCAGGCAAAGTGAGAAAACTCCATTCCTCGGCACGATCTCGTTGTGCGTCTTCACTCTGACATCACCGGGTCACGTAACGCTGTGATATAATATCTGTAACTTTTTAACAATATGCCACTCAACATAAAGGGAGAGATGGTTGTGTGGACGGCCTGAAAACACGCCGCCTTTGCACAAAGCTGTCAGCAGCACCACACACTTTTATATCCTTATATCAGAGCTTTCAGATGTCTGACAGACCAATGAAGCTAAAGACAGGAGTCTGTCACCACATGCTTCACCAACTTTTAAAACTTTCACCAAATATGGACTAAATTATCTAAATTATCGCAAAAAGTGGAGTCATTTATAGGGAGACAATAACATCCAAATCTGTCCCGTGCTTTGGCGTTGACACAATTGTACGTTGATTTTGTGGTAAGACTCATAATGTTAAAGAAATGATAACTCTAAAATGCCAGAACAATGTATTTGTATCTTCCAGGGATGTCAAGATTATTTGGTAAATGGATAAAAACAAGAAGTACCAATTTTAGAATGAAAATTAAGTCTTTTTATCCGGCTTTTTATGTCACATTCACATCACTTTATCATCCTGACAGTTTGATAATCCTGCACCAGCAGATCATGACTCGATCCTGGTCATGACTTAAGTCGGTCCTGACTCGATCCTGGTCATGACTTAAGTCGGTCCTGACTCGATCCTGGTCATGACTTAAGTCGGTCCTGACTCGATCCTGGTCATGACTTAAGACGGTCCTGACTCGATCCTGGTCATGACTTAAGTCGGTCCTGACTCGATCCTGGTCATGACTTAAGTCGGTCCTGACTCGATCCTGGTCATGACTTAAGTCGGTCCTGACTCGATCCTGGTCATGACTTAAGTCGGTCCTGACTCGATCCTGGTCATGACTTAAGACGGTCCTGACTCGATCCTGGTCATGACTTAAGTCGGTCCTGACTCGATCCTGGTCATGACTTAAGTCGGTCCTGACTCGATCCTGGTCATGACTTAAGTCGGTCCTGACTCGATCCTGGTCATGACTTAAGTCGGTCCTGACTCGATCCTGGTCATGACTTAAGTCGGTCCTGACTCGATCCTGGTCATGACTTAAGTCGGTCCTGACTCGATCCTGGTCATGACTTAAGTCGGTCCTGACTCGATCCTGGTCATGACTTAAGTCGGTCCTGACTCGATCCTGGTCATGACTTAAGTCGGTCCTGACTCGATCCTGGTCATGACTTAAGACGGTCCTGACTCGATCCTGGTCATGACTTAAGTCGGTCCTGACTCGTTCCTGGTCATGACTTAAGTCGGTCCTGACTCGATCCTGGTCATGACTTAATTCGGTCCTGACTCGATCCTGGTCATGACTTAAGTCGGTCCTGACTCGATCCTGGTCATGACTTAAGTCGGTCCTGACTCGATCCTGGTCATGACTTAAGTCGGTCCTGACTCGATCCTGGTCATGACTTAAGACGGTCCTGACTCGATCCTGGTCATGACTTAAGTCGGTCCTGACTCGATCCTGGTCATGACTTAAGTCGGTCCTGACTCGATCCTGGTCATGACTTAAGTCGGTCCTGACTCGATCCTGGTCATGACTTAAGTCGGTCCTGACTCGATCCTGGTCATGACTTAAGACGGTCCTGACTCGATCCTGGTCATGACTTAAGTCGGTCCTGACTCGATCCTGGTCATGACTTAAGTCGGTCCTGACTCGATCCTGGTCATGACTTAATTCGGTCCTGACTCGATCCTGGTCATGACTTAAGTCGGTCCTGACTCGATCCTGGTCATGACTTAAGTCGGTCCTGACTCGATCCTGGTCATGACTTAAGTCGGTCCTGACTCGATCCTGGTCATGACTTAAGTCGGTCCTGACTCGATCCTGGTCATGACTTAAGTCGGTCCTGACTCGATCCTGGTCATGACTTAAGTCGGTCCTGACTCGATCCTGGTCATGACTTAAGACGGTCCTGACTCGATCCTGGTCATGACTTAAGTCGGTCCTGACTCGATCCTGGTCATGACTTAAGTCGGTCCTGACTCGATCCTGGTCATGACTTAATTCGGTCCTGACTCGATCCTGGTCATGACTTAAGTCGGTCCTGACTCGATCCTGGTCATGACTTAAGTCGGTCCTGACTCGATCCTGGTCATGACTTAATTCGGTCCTGACTCGATCCTGGTCATGACTTAAGTCGGTCCTGACTCGATCCTGGTCATGACTTAAGTCGGTCCTGACACGATCCTGGTCATGACTTAAGTCGGTCCTGACTCGATCCTGGTCATGACTTAAGTCGGTCCTGACTCGATCCTGGTCATGACTTAAGTCGGTCCTGACTCGATCCTGGTCATGACTTAAGACGGTCCTGACTCGATCCTGGTCATGACTTAAGACGGTCCTGACTCGATCCTGGTCATGACTTAAGTCGGTCCTGACTCGATCCTGGTCATGACTTAAGTCGGTCCTGACTCGATCCTGGTCATGACTTAATTCGGTCCTGACTCGATCCTGGTCATGACTTAAGTCGGTCCTGACTCGATCCTGGTCATGACTTAAGTCGGTCCTGACTCAATCCTGGTCATGACTTAAGTCGGTCTTGACTCGATCCTGGTCATGACTTAAGTCGGTCCTGACTCGATCCTGGTCATGACTTAAGTCGGTCCTGACTCGATCCTGGTCATGACTTAAGTCGGTCCTGACTCGATCCTGGTCATGACTTAAGTCGGTCCTGACTCGATCCTGGTCATGACTTAAGTCGGTCCTGACTCGATCCTGGTCATGACTTAAGACGGTCCTGACTCGATCCTGGTCATGACTTAAGTCGGTCCTGACTCGATCCTGGTCATGACTTAAGACGGTCCTGACTCGATCCTGGTCATGACTTAAGTCGGTCCTGACTCGATCCTGGTCATGACTTAAGTCGGTCCTGACTCGATCCTGGTCATGACTTAATTCGGTCCTGACTCGATCCTGGTCATGACTTAAGTCGGTCCTGACTCGATCCTGGTCATGACTTAAGTCGGTCCTGACTCGATCCTGGTCATGACTTAATTCGGTCCTGACTCGATCCTGGTCATGACTTAAGTCGGTCCTGACTCGATCCTGGTCATGACTTAAGTCGGTCCTGACACGATCCTGGTCATGACTTAATTCGGTCCTGACTCGATCCTGGTCATGACTTAAGTCGGTCCTGACTCGATCCTGGTCATGACTTAAGTCGGTCCTGACACGATCCTGGTCATGACTTAATTCGGTCCTGACTCGATCCTGGTCATGACTTAAGTCGGTCCTGACACGATCCTGGTCATGACTTAATTCGGTCCTGACTCGATCCTGGTCATGACTTAATTCGGTCCTGACTCGATCCTGGTCATGACTTAAGTCGGTCCTGACTCGATCCTGGTCATGACTTAAGTCGGTCCTGACTCGATCCTGGTCATGACTTAAGTCGGTCCTGACTCGATCCTGGTCATGACTTAAGACGGTCCTGACTCGATCCTGGTCATGACTTAAGTCGGTCCTGACTCGATCCTGGTCATGACTTAAGTCGGTCCTGACTCGATCCTGGTCATGACTTAATTCGGTCCTGACTCGATCCTGGTCATGACTTAAGTCGGTCCTGACTCGATCCTGGTCATGACTTAAGTCGGTCCTGACTCGATCCTGGTCATGACTTAATTCGGTCCTGACTCGATCCTGGTCATGACTTAAGTCGGTCCTGACTCGATCCTGGTCATGACTTAAGTCGGTCCTGACTCGATCCTGGTCATGACTTAAGTCGGTCCTGACACGATCCTGGTCATGACTTAATTCGGTCCTGACTCGATCCTGGTCATGACTTAAGTCGGTCCTGACTCGATCCTGGTCATGACTTAAGTCGGTCCTGACACGATCCTGGTCATGACTTAATTCGGTCCTGACTCGATCCTGGTCATGACTTAAGTCGGTCCTGACACGATCCTGGTCATGACTTAATTCGGTCCTGACTCGATCCTGGTCATGACTTAATTCGGTCCTGACTCGATCCTGGTCATGACTTAAGTCCGTCCTGACTCGATCCTGGTCTCGATGCTTTTGAGTCGACCAATCAAAGTACAACAAAAACCCCGACCTTTGCACCAGGGTCACTTGTGTCACACACAAACCTTGTATCCTGTTACTTCCGACTCGTTCTCCAGCGCATGAACTTGGTCCCACTTGAGGATGACCTTGGAGTTGGAAGTGTTCCACATGATTTTGGAGATGGCCTGGCTGGGAGCTGCAGGAGGGACAGAGGGACAGAGGTGCAAGGGTCATTACCACAGTCACTGAAAAAACAAACCAAACAAGACGTCGTAGCCGCTCAACAAACTGCAAAAGTCGGAGTTAGCGTGAGGGATGATCAGTTTCTCATCGGCTGCGAGGAGCGCGGCGACTCTGAGACAGACTGTGTGGGAGTGAGAATGTCTTCGGTACATTTCGAGTGAACAAGAGGGAACCATCATTTGATCACAATTCACTTAACCCCTATTAACATACAAATGATGTAGAAAGTGGGCAAATGTTAAGTACTGTGAGATTTAGTGAGGGGTGAGTCAGCCAGACGAGACGCTTAGAGCCTGACTTATGAGAAATATTGTATATTTAAACTGCGACCGATGCATCCTCAAGGTCTTTATCATTTGCGGGAATTCTCGCAGAGAAATGCTTGAACCCGACAGTAAAGCTAGAACCATGACCCAAGACGTTATATTGTTCATTACTGAAGAGATGTCTGACCTGAAATGAACTTTAGCAACAAACTTTCTCAGGAGAGTTAGGAATTTGTAGTTTTTGCTACTTTATCCATCCATCCATCCATTTTCTGCCGCTTTATCCGGGCCGGGTCGCGGGGGCAGCAGTCTGAGCAGGGACTCCCCGACCTCCCTCTCCCCAGACACTTCCTCCAACTCCTCCGGGGGGATCCCGAGGTGTTCCCAGGCCAGCCAAGAGACATAGTCTCTCCAGCGTGTCCTGGGTCTTCCCCGGGGCCTCTTCCCGGTGGGACATGCCTGAAACACCTCCCGAGGGAGGCGCAGGAGGCATCCGGAACAGATGCCCGAGCCACCTCAGCTGGAGGAGCAGCGGCTCTACTCCGAGCTCCCCCCGTGTGGCCGAGCTCCTCACCTTATCTCTAAGGGAGCGCCCAGCCACACGGTGGAGAAAACTCATTTTGACCGCTTGTATCCGCGATCTCGTTCTTTCGGTCACTACCCAAAGCTCATGACCATAGGTGAGGTCAGAACGTAGACCGACCGGTAAATAGAGAACTTTGCCTTTCGGCTCAGCTCCCTCTTTACCACAACGGTCCGATGCAGCGACTGCATCACTGCAGCTGCTGCACCGATCCAACTGTCGATCTCACGCTCCATCCTTCCCTCACTCGTGAACAAGACCCCGAGATACTTGAACTACTCCACTTGGGGCAAGAACTCCCCACCCACCTGAAGAGGGCAAGCCACCTTTTTCCGGTCAAGAACCATGGCCTCGGATTTGGAGGTGCTGATTCTCATCCCAGCCGCTTCACACTCGGCTGCAAACCGTCCCAGTGCAGCTGCAGGTCCAGGTTTGATGGAGCCATCAGGACAACATCGTCTGCAAACAGCAGAGATGGAATCCTGTGGTCCCCAAACTGGACACCCTCCGACCCCTGACCACACCCTCCGACCCCTAACCACACCCTCCGACCCCTGACCACACCCTCCGACCCCTGACTGCGCCTAGAAATTCTGTCCATAAAAATTATGAACAGAACCGGTGACAAAGGGCAGCCCTGGCGGAGTCCAACATGCACTGGGAACAGGTCTGACTTACTGCCGGCAATGCGAACACAGCTCCTGCTCCGGTCATACAGGGACCGGACAGCCCTGAGCAAAGGGCCCCGGACCCCGTACTCCCGGAGCACCCCCCAAAGGACACCCCGAGGGACACGGTCGAAAGCCTTCTCCAGATCCACAAAGCACATGTGGACTGGTTGGGCAAACTCCCATGAACCCTCGAGCACCCGATGGAGGGTATAGAGCTGGTCCAGTGTTGCACGACTAGGACCAAAACCACTCTGCTCCTCCTGAATCCGAGGTTCCACTATCGGTCGGATTTTGCTACTTTAAATTAACTAAAATGAAAATGAAAATACTTATTTTTGTCGCATAACTGCTAACACAGCACGGCGTAAGAACATATAGAACACACAGAACACACAGAACACACAGAACACACAGAACATACAGAACACACAGAACATACAGAACATACAGAACATACAAAACATACAGAACATACAGAACACACAGAACACACAGAACATACAAAACATACAGGACACACAGAACACACAGAACATACAGAACACACAGAACATACAGAACACACAGAACATATAGAACACACAGAACATACAGAACACACAGAACATACAGAACACACAGAACATACAGAACATATAGAACATACAGAACATATAGAACACACAGAACACACAGAACATATAGAACATACAGAACATACAGAACACACAGAACATATAGAACATATAGAACACACAGAACATATAGAACATATAGAACATACAGAACACACAGAACACACAGAACACACAGAACATACAAAACATACAAAACATACAGAACACACAGAACACACAGAACATACAGAACACACAGAACATACAGAACACACAGAACACACAGAACATATAGAACACACAGAACATACAGAACACACAGAACATATAGAACATACAGAACATACAGAACACACAGAACATACAGAACATACAGAACACACAGAACATACAGAACACACAGAACATACAGAACATACAGAACATACAGAACATACAGAACACACAGAACTCACAGAACACACAGAACATATAGAACATACAGAACACACAGAACATATAGAACATATAGAACACACAGAACATACAGAACATACAGAACACACAGAACATACAGAACACACAGAACATACAGAACATACAGAACACACAGAACATACAGAACACACAGAACACACAGAACATACAGAACACACAGAACATATAGAACATACAGAACATACAGAACACACAGAACATACAGAACACACAGAACACACAGAACATACAGAACATACAGAACATACAGAACATACAGAACACACAGAACTCACAGAACACACAGAACATATAGAACATACAGAACACACAGAACATATAGAACATACAGAACACACAGAACATACAGAACATACAGAACACACAGAACATACAGAACACACAGAACATACAGAACATATAGAACATACAGAACACAGAGAACATACAGAACATACAGAACACACAGAACATACAGAACATACAGAACATATAGAACATACAGAACACACAGAACATACAGAACATACAGAACACACAGAACACACAGAACACACAGAACATACAGAACATACAGAACATACAGAACACACAGAACATATAGAACATATAGAACACACAGAACATACAGAACATATAGAACATATAGAACATACAGAACATATAGAACACACAGAACACACAGAAAATACAGAACATACAGAACATACAGAACATATAGAACATATAGAACATACAGAACACACAGAACATATAGAACATACAGAACACACAGAACACACAGAACATACAGAACACACAGAACACACAGAACATACAGAACACACAGAACATACAGAACATACAGAACACACAGAACATACAGAACACACAGAACATATAGAACATACAGAACACACAGAACATACAGAACATATAGAACATATAGAACATACAGAACATACAGAACACACAGAACATATAGAACATACAGAACACACAGAACATACAGAACATACAGAACACACAGAACATACAGAACACACAGAACATACAGAACATACAGAACACACAGAACATACAGAACACACAGAACATACAGAACATATAGAACATACAGAACATACAGAACACACAGAACACACAGAACATATAGAACATACAGAACATACAGAACACACAGAACATATAGAACATATAGAACACACAGAACATACAGAACATATAGAACATATAGAACATACAGAACACACAGAACATATAGAACACACAGAACACACAGAAAATACAGAACATACAGAACATACAGAACATATAGAACATATAGAACATACAGAACACACAGAACATATAGAACATACAGAACACACAGAACACACAGAACACACAGAACACACAGAACACACAGAACATATAGAACATACAGAACATACAGAACACACAGAACATATAGAACATATAGAACACACAGAACATACAGAACATATAGAACATATAGAACATACAGAACACACAGAACATATAGAACACACAGAACACACAGAAAATACAGAACATATAGAACATATAGAACATACAGAACACACAGAACATATAGAACACACAGAACACACAGAAAATACAGAACATACAGAACATACAGAACATATAGAACATATAGAACATACAGAACACACAGAACATATAGAACATACAGAACACACAGAACACACAGAACATACAGAACACACAGAACATACAGAACATACAGAACACACAGAACATACAGAACATACAGAACATACAGAACATATAGAACATATAGAACATACAGAACATACAGAACATACAGACATGTGTTACCATGGGAACCCAGCTCACTACAGGGCGCTCAGTGGAGAAAGCCCAAAGAAAGATTAGTCTTCCATTGACAGTTTTGCCTTTCATTCTGCCACTCTGAACAACAAACATAATTAAATGCAGCACTCAATGCTCATGCTATTGATCCCTTAGCAACAAGTCCAGAAATGTTTAATTTTGGAGCCATTCATCTATTATTTTAACTATGTATTCTTTTTTTTACATTCACACACACAAAAACATGTTATGAATCCTCGGCTGGTTCTAATCCATCAGTCACATGTGGCATATGCCATTTTACATAATAATCAGTGTTAAACTAGTGTCTGAGCTAAAGGCTAAAGGCTAAAGGCTAAAGGCTAAAGGCTAAAGGCTAACCAACCTGAGAGAGAGATGTCTGATCTTGTGTGATTTTAAACATCCTCTTTTACTAGTTACATGTGATGAGACCAGATAAATGACATAAATATATTTAATACACATTCAATTGTATATTATATTATATTATATTATATATATATGAGTGTTGGCTTCACCATTCACTTATGTATATACACTATGTATTCATTCCTGATGCAGTTCTGGATTATGTTCCTAAACCTAACACAATCCACAATCAGATTGTGAAATAATGTAAGTATTATGTTTGTGGTTTTTTTTTTTTTTTAAATGTCACAAATGTCTCTGGAATTGTTAAGACTTAAGAGTGACACCATCACAGTTGTTTGGGTCATGGACACAAACTATAGACCAAAGACACTTCAGGACAAATCAAAGGACTTCACACTACATTGTGGGAGTACATTTACATTTTAGCTCCAGAATTATAATGGTAAAAATAATCATAACTACAGTTAACCCAGAGTACATGTATTGCTTTTGTATAGTTGCTTGTGTATAGCAATGTTTGGGTTTGGCCCGAGTTGAGAACCTAGAGGTAGAATAACAGGAATCCTGTTTATGCAAAGTTTAATATGCAACATCTCATTTCATCAAGACTTCTCACATGTCGGTCGTCCGTCCGAGCTGTGACTGTAAAATTAACAGGTTTGTGTTTGTGAGGTGAGGTCCTCTCCTTGAACCACAGTTTACGTCGCCCGGATCGGCGTCACCGGGGCCCCATCCTGGAGCCAGGCCTGGGATGGGTGCTCCATGGCAAGCGCCTGGTGGCCGGGTCTTGCCCCACGGGGCCCGGCCGGGCACAGCCCGAAAGAGCGACGTGGGGCCGCCCTCCCGTGGGCCCACCACCCACAGGAGGATCCATAAGGGGCCGGTGCAGAGAGATCTGGGCGGCAGTCGACGGCAGGGGCCTCTGCGACCAGATCTCCAGACACAGAGACTAACTCTGGGGAAATGGAATGTCACCTCGCTGGGGGGGAAAGAGCCTGAGCTTGTGCGGGAGGTTGAGCAATACCGACTAGATATAGTCGGCCTCACCTCCACGCACAGTTTGGGCTCTGGAACCCATCTCCTCGAGAGGGGCTGGACGCTCCACTTCTCTGGTGTTGCCCGCGGGGAGAGGCGGCGGGCTGGTGTGGGCTTGCTGATAGCCCCTCAGCTCAGCCGCCACGTGTTGGAGTTTACCCCGGTGAACGAGAGGGTCGCGTCCCTCCGCCTTCGGGTGGGGGACAGGTCTCTCACTGTTATGGCGGCCTGCGGGCCGAACAGCAGTGCAGAGTACCCGGCCTTCTTGGAGTCCTTGGGAGGGGTACTGGACAGTGCACCGACCGGGGACTCCGTTGTTCTACTGGGGGACTTCAACGCCCACGTGGGCAATGACAGTGACACCTGGAGAGGGGTGATCGGGAAGAACGGCTTCCCCGATCTGAACCCGAGCGGTGTTCAGTTATTGGACTTCTGTGCTAGCCATGGATTGTCCATAACGAACACCATGTTCAAGCACAAGGGTGTCCATCAGTGCACATGGCACCAGGACACCCTAGGCCGGAGGTCAATGATCGACTTTGTTGTCGTGTCATCTGACCTTCGGCCGCGTGTCTTGGACACTCGGGTGAAGAGAGGGGCAGAGTTGTCAACCGATCACCACCTGGTGGTGAGTTGGATCCGCTGGCGGAGGAGGAAGCCGGACAGACTTGGCAGACCCAAGCGCATTGTGAGGGTCTGTTGGGAACGTCTAGTGGAGCCCTCTGTCAGTAGGGTATTCAACTCGCACCTCCGGGAGAGCTTCTCCCATGTCCCGGGGGAGGTTGGGGACATTGAGTCCGAGTGGACCATGTTCTCCGCCTCCATTGTCGATACGGCTGCTCGGAGCTGTGGTCGCAAGGTCTCCGGTGCCTGTCGTGGTGGCAACCCCCGAACCCGGTGGTGGACACCGGAAGTAAGGGATGCCGTCAGACTGAAGAAGGAGGCCTATCAGGCCACTCTGGCTTGTAGGTCTCCGGAGGTCATCGACGGGTATCGGCAGGCCAAGCAAGCCGCGGCTCGTGCTGTCGCAGAGGCAAAAAGCCGGACCTGGGAGGAGTTCGGGGAGGCCATGGAGGAGGACTATCGGTCGGCACCAAAGAAATTCTGGCAAACCGTCCGGCGCCTCAGGAGGGGGAAGCAGTGTCTCACCAACACCGTTTACGGTGCGGGTGGAGGCCTGCTGACCTCGACTGGGGATGTCGTCGGACGGTGGAAGGAATTCAAGTATCTCGGGGTCTTGTTCACGAGTGAGGGAAGGATGGAGCGTGAGATCGACAGGCTGCATCGACCGTTGTGGTAAAGAGGGAGCTGAGCCGAAAGGCAAAGTTCTCTATTTACCGGTCGGTCTACGTTCTGACCTCACCTATGGTCATGAGCTTTGGGTAGTGACCGAAAGAACAAGATCGCGGATACAAGCGGTCGAAATGAGTTTCCTCCGCCGTGTGGCTGGGCGCTCCCTTAGAGATAAGGTGAGGAGCTCGGCCACACGGGGGGAGCTCGGAGTAGAGCCGCTGCTCCTCCACGTCGAGAGGAGCCAGCTGAGGTGGCTCGGGCATCTGTTCCGGATGCCTCCTGGGCGCCTCCCTCGGGAGGTGTTTCAGGCATGTCCCACCGGGAAGAGGCCCCGGGGAAGACCCAGGACACGCTGGAGAGACTATGTCTCTCAGCTGGCCTGGGAACGCCTCGGGATCCCCCCGGAGGAGTTAGAGGAAGTGTCTGGGGAGAAGGAGGTCTGGGAGTCCCTGCTCAGACTGCTGCCCCCGCGACCCGGCCCCGGATAAAGCGGCAGAAGATGGATGGATGGTGTTTGTGAGGTGCAGTGTGCTCCTCCAGTGGCTCCTCCAGTGGCTCCTCCAGTGGCTCCTCCAGTGGCTCCTCCAGTGTGCTCCTCCAGTGGCTCCTCCAGTGGCTCCTCCAGTGGCTCCTCCAGTGTCTCCTCCAGTGGCTCCTCCAGTGTGCTCCTCCAGTGGCTCCTCCAGTGGCTCCTCCAGTGTGCTCCTCCAGTGGCTCCTCCAGTGGCTCCTCCAGTGGCTCCTCCAGTGTCTCCTCCAGTGGCTCCTCCAGTGTGCTCCTCCAGTGGCTCTTCCAGTGGCTCCTCCAGTGGCTCCTCCAGTGGCTCCTCCAGTGGCTCCTCCAGTGGCTCCTCCAGTGTGCTCCTCCAGTGTCTCCTCCAGTGGCTCCTCCAGTGTGCTCCTCCAGTGTCTCCTCCAGTGGCTCCTCCAGTGGCTCCTCCAGTGGCTCCTCCAGTGTGCTCCTCCAGTGGCTCCTCCAGTGGCTCCTCCAGTGGCTCCTCCAGTGGCTCCTCCAGTGTGCTCCTCCAGTGTCTCCTCCAGTGGCTCCTCCAGTGTGCTCCTCCAGTGTCTCCTCCAGTGGCTCCTCCAGTGGCTCCTCCAGTGTGCTCCTCCAGTGTGCTCCTCCAGTGTCTCCTCCAGTGGCTCCTCCAGTGGCTCCTCCAGTGGCTCCTTTTGCTGTTAGAGCTGCTGTTAGCGCTGTTAATTGGAAAGCAGCAATTCCAAAGATTTCAAAAGGCTTTTGTTGATCTCTTAAAAGCAAGAAATTCTGCCGCGTTCGTTAAGTCTCAAGGAGAACGTGTCACTGATGAACAAAGACTAAAACAGACTGGTTTTGATGAAAAGCTGAAACTGTTAAAAGGCTGAATATGACGTTATTCTATTTGACATTTGAATAAATCAAGTGACAAATCCACCGCACTTTTACTTTGTGTGATGTATTTTGTTCCTCGTACTTTATCATAATCCTGATGTCTTAACACATTGACCACAAGAAACACAAAACACATGTTGAATACTAATCTCTAGCTAGTCTCTTTGCTAAGATTTGTTTGCAATATGTAAATCCCTCGACTATATTTTTACATGTAAACAGAGATATGTCACGTGACTAGATGATGTCATAGGTCCTTTAGGATTGCTGTGTCGAGCGTAAATAGTGTTTTCTCCTCAGAATATTGATTCACCGAGATGTCTTTCGTGATGTAACCTTCAGTAAGACGAGTTGTATCACGTAATGTCTAACACTGACACTATTAGAGTCTTGATGTTAAAGTGTACATGTCGGGCTCATGACAGCAGCGTTCGTGTGCTCCTCACGTGGTTTCTTGGTGGTGACGTTGACGACGCTGCTGGGCGGTCCCACTCCGGCACTGTTATACGCCCTGAGTAACAGGCTGTAGGTGCCGCTGCCCTCCAGGTCTCGAACCAGAATGGACGTCCTGTTCCCAGTCGACCTCATGACCCGGGCCGTTTCCTGCTTCTCCTTTTCACCCCAGTAACGCAGCTGCAGCAAACACATAAAGTAACATTACCGCACGAGAACATATGTGTTGGACTGTTGTGGGACGGTCGTGGTGGACACGTCTCTGCAGCGTGGCCTGGCGGTCGGGACAGTGTCTCTGGACTGACAGACTGTGGTGGTGGTGGTGGTCGCTCTGTTTCAAATACAGAGGGATCACGCTCCTCGGCCGCCCCGGAAAGGTGCTCTCCAAGGTGCTGAAGAGGAGAATCCAGACTGAATCCAATTGGGAATCGGGGGCAAGATCTGAAAAGTTCTGTTCACAAACGCTCTCCATCAAATCTGACTGAGCTTGAGCTGTTTTGCAAAGAATAACGTGCATAAATATGGGTGTGTAGGTGCGAAGCCTGTGCAGACAATCCCCAAAATCAGCTGTAATGGCAGTGAAAGAAGTTCCATAAAGTATTGACTTTGGGCCTGAATACTTTTGCACGCTGCAATTTTCACTTTTTTTTTCTTTTTCTCTGGAAATCATGTATAATTTTCCTTCACTTCACATTTGTGCCACTTTGTGTTGCTCTTTCACAAAAAAAGACCAATACAATTTATTTAAATTTGTGGTCGTGATGTGACAAAACATTTCAAGGGGTAAAAATACTATTGTAAGTCGCTGTATTTATCACTACTTTCTGAAGTTTATGTGAAAAAGTATTGCAGTTTTGATTGTTTATACTGACAGAATATTTGTTTCACGTGAATAGGCCCATTAATTAAAGATATTACGCATAAACCAGCTTAACAATCTGCAATCTTAAAGTTAAAAAGCAAATCCCAGCATAGAATTATGGAAATATGGTTAAGGTTAAATATTAATGTCACGTGAAGGAACCAATAAGAACATTCTAGAGCATTAGAAAATATAGCTCAACAATATAATGAGTGGAATTTGGGTTTAAATTATAGAAAAGATGAGTGTGTTGTGTTATTGCTAAAAGCCAGGAGCAGAGTGTGTGTGTGTGTGTGTGTGTGTGATAGTGTGTGTGTGTGTGTGTGTGTGTGTGATAGTGTGTGTGTGTGTGTGTGTGATATTGTGTAGTGCGGTGTGTGTGTGTGTGTGTGTGTGATAGTGTGTAGTGTAGTGTGTGATAGTGTGTAGTGTGTGTGTGTGTGTGTGTGATAGTGTGTGTGTGTGTGATATTGTGTAGTGTGGTAGTGTGTGTGTGTGTGTGTGTGTGTGTGATATTGTGTAGTGTGTGTGTGATAGTGTGTTGTGTGTGTGTGTGTGATAGTGTGTAGTGTAGTGTGTGATAGTGTGTAGTGTGTGTGTGTGTGTGTGATAGTGTGTGTGTGTGTGATATTGTGTAGTGCGGTGTGTGTGTGTGTGTGTGTGTGATAGTGTGTAGTGTAGTGTGTGATAGTGTGTAGTGTGTGTGTGTGTGTGTGATAGTGTGTGTGTGTGTGATATTGTGTAGTGTGGTAGTGTGTGTGTGTGTGTGTGTGTGTGATATTGTGTAGTGTGTGTGTGATAGTGTGTTGTGTGTGTGTGTGTGATAGTGTGTAGTGTAGTGTGTGATAGTGTGTAGTGTGTGTGTGTGTGTGTGATAGTGTGTGTGTGTGTGATATTGTGTAGTGTGGTAGTGTGTGTGTGTGTGTGTGTGTGTGTGTGTGTGTGTGTGTGATATTGTGTAGTGTGTGTGTGTGTGTGTGTGTGTGTGTGTGATATTGTGTAGTGTGTGTGTGATAGTGTGTTGTGTGTGTGTGTGTGATAGTGTGTAGTGTAGTGTGTGATAGTGTGTAGTGTGTGTGTGTGTGTGTGTGATAGTGTGTGTGTGTGTGATATTGTGTAGTGTGGTAGTGTGTGTGTGTGTGTGATATTGTGTAGTGTGGTAGTGTGTGTGTGTGTGTGATATTGTGTAGTGTGTGTGTGTGTGATAGTGTGTGTGTGTGTGTGATATTGTGTAGTGTGGTAGTGTGTGTGTGTGTGATATTGTGTAGTGTGTGTGTGTGTGTGTGTGATATTGTGTAGTGTGGTAGTGTGTGTGTGTGTGTGATATTGTGTAGTGTGTGTGTGTGTGTGTGATAGTGTGTGTGTGTGTGTGATATTGTGTAGTGTGGTAGTGTGTGTGTGTGTGTGTGATATTGTGTAGTGTGTGTGTGTGTGTGTGTGTGTGTGTGATATTCTGTAGTGTGTGGTAGTGTGTGTGGTCATGCGCTGGTCTGACCTCATATCCCAGGATACGTCTGCGGTTGTTGCTCCAGGCCAGGGGCTTCCAGGTGACCTCTACCTCGGACGCGGATAAACTGCGGGCCCTCAGCCTCCCCGGGGCCCGGCTGGGCTCTGCAAACAGCACACAGTCAAAGCTGAAGCAGGATCCACCTCACCCACACGTCCACGGGGCGACTTATCCACTCAAGTGCACAACATTTATCCTCCGCTACAACAATCACGGCCGTGTGAGGAGGAAACCATTGTTCCCATCAACATGTACTGCAAATATTCAATGTATAACCAACTATATAGATTTATATACCTACGATAATTGTACAATTTTGCTGCTGTATTTAGCTGGGTCCAAATTACTTACTGGATTCACAGCAATAATAATAATTAGCTTGTTTATCTGCAAATTAATCCTTTGTATTTAACATTAAATAAATAGATAAACGTGACTTTACTTTATGGGACATTTGTAACGTCATTGTTCCTTGGAAACAGAAGGGTAAAACCAAACTTCTGAACATTCTATACTGTGGAATATCATAACATTTCCTCCAAGGCCAAGTACGAGTCAGGTCTGTGGAGATGCAAGCCCACTCAGTCCGAACGCATGTTTTTCAGTGCAATTAAAATAACCAAAACTTTTTTTTTCTTTCCATTTTTGGTTTAAAAAGTTGTGTACTGGACCTTTAAAATGGAAGATACAGTTTACCGTATTTTCCAGACTATAAGTCGCACTGGAGTATAAGTCGCACCAGCCAAAAAATAATAGAGCATGATAGAGAAGAAAAAAACGTTGCACTGGAGTATGAAATACAGTTGCAAGTGTGAAAATAATAAATAATATCACATATAAGTCGCTCCGGAGTATAAGTATAAGTATATAACTATAAATATAAGTATAAGTCGCACCCCGGCCGACTTATAGTCCGGAAAATACGAATATGTGAGTAGAGTGTTAGAGCATGAAAATGGCAGAATCCTATAAAATTGCGCAACCAAATGAGGGGAATTGGTGCTTCATAATTTATATAAAATATCTAACTTTGAAATACCCAGAAATCCACAAAGCACAAACCTTCCTCCGCAGAGTAGATGGTGGTGACGGCACTGAATGGCCCCTCCCCCTTGTTGTTGTACACGCCCACTTTGACCTGATAGGGCGAGAACGGCGGGATGCTCTCGTTCTTGAACACATATCTGGAGGCCTCCGGGGAGGTGACCGCGGCCTGCATCCAGCCCGGGGCCCCCAGCGGACGGAACGCCACCACGTAGCCAAAGCCCGGCCCGCTCTGCATCTCCTCTGGAACGGGCTGCGGACACACGGATGAATCACACGGATGAATCACACGGATGAATCACACGGATGAATCACACGGGGCTCCAGAGAGACAAAAGTCAGGATATTAATACCCTCCTCACGGGAACGCTGCGACTTAAACGGAGACAACTTATGCAAAAACCCACTTTTAAAAGCTTTTAAACATGTTATAATGTTTTCCTCTCACCGTTGACATTTAAAGTTGTATTTTGAGTGATGCGTGTGTGAGTGAGTAGCGTCGTCGCGCAGTCGAGGCGCCGTTGCTCAGGGAATTCACGCTTTCACCTTCGACACACGCCCACTGCGCTGTAATCTTGTCATTTTTTACAGTGAGTGCTCTTTACTCATGTCAGTCTTTGAATTGTTACACTAAAGGTGAGACACTGTAGGTAATTAGGACGACATCTTACATTTCGAGGTATAAATTTGAAGCTTTAAAGTGACAGAGGCGTGCGGTCAGTGCAATTAAGGCAAGCAGCGATTGACCAGGGAAATACCTGAGGCTCTGTTCATGTTTCCAATGATTTGACGTTCGTTAGAATTACAGGCAATTTAAAACAAAGAATCATTACATAGAAGGTGTAAGGAATTGATGGGTGAAGTGACCCCGTTCAGCATCATTTTCTGGTGTGGGAGTTTCACGTGGGAAACTCACTCTTGCATGTTTTTCCACTTTAAATGTTATCCAGAAAATATTGATGACCACCCTGAATATGCTTGACCAGCCATAAAGGTCACTGCACGCTCCTGCTGTCTGATGAGGTCTATTCAAACACTGCTCAGAAATATTCAAGGACTCTCAGATTGGACAAATAAACATTCTATAAAGACATAACGAGCATGAGCTGTACCTCCCAGGTAATGACCAGCTCAGAGTGGCCTCCTCCACCTCCGCTCACTCGGGCAGGGGTCACTCTGGGCACTGGGTAAACAAGAGCAGAACAACAATGTGAAAATCACTCTTGAAACCACTGCACTGAAATACAATGCCATTTCATATCTCTGAATAAGATGGCATAACTAATATACTTCATCTTCAAACCATAGTGTCACTGTGAATCATACAAATACGTTCAGAAGTTCATTATTTTGTGTTCAATGGATTAATTACCATTTCCTTTTATTTATTTTTTTGTTACTATTTATTGTTCGTGAAACACACAGCAACAAAAACTACATGAGACAAAATTACCTATTTAAAGATTTAGGGAAGAAAATTGAATAATGAGTGGAAAAAAAATCTGTATACATACATGGATGTACAAATAAGTTCACTTATGCATGTACACACACACATACATTTTCTCTTATGCTTATATTAGAATAATAAATAATACAAATAAATAAAACAAATAATAAGAATAAGAAAAAAAAAAGGAAAAAAAATCACATTTCCAAATCCAAAAACACCAAATCACACTCATTTTAGATTTGTCCAAAATGTTCAGGTAAAACTAACGTGAGTCCCACTAATTTCCCTCTGAAAGTGACAACAAACACAGAGTAGCTCCCTCACATATCTTCC
The DNA here is from genome assembly GCF_026437365.1 of Eucyclogobius newberryi. NCBI lineage: Eukaryota > Metazoa > Chordata > Actinopteri > Gobiiformes > Gobiidae > Eucyclogobius > Eucyclogobius newberryi. The sequence goes on along the minus strand of NW_027315801.1, from coordinate 34,300,590 downwards.
CTCTGTACGTTGCATCTAAAAATACCTCAAAGAAAATCCCCCTCCCATCTGGAAAATCTCAAATAAAGACAGTTTTCTTTCAAAGGTGGGATTTGGCTGTTGGAAACATCAGAACGTACGCGTGTCTTTGGTGCGGGCACGTTTGGACGCTTTGCTGGGCTCTCCCGTGCCGATGCTGTTTGTAGCCAGGACTCTGAACTCGTATTCCACCCAGGGATTCAAGTCCGTCACCGCGGCTGACAGCTGCTTCCCCCCGAGCCGCTCTGGTACTGAGACACAACACACACTTTCATCACACACACAACCGTACAAACGTGCCGCCGAAACTGGGCCAAACTGTGCTTTTCACTGTCGTTTCATGTGCGGGCACAAAGAAAGTCGCCTCCATAGACACCATTAGAGCTCCCATCACACACGATACATGAATGAAGCTGAGGCCGTGCAATTATTGCTTCAAACAAACGGCATCATAATTTATTTTCTGCTTGTTCTGCTTCTTAAACCGGAAGCAAAGCCATTCTTGCCAAACGGCTTTTAATGTGAAACTATTCCTAATAAATGGTGCACTATCTAACTTTTGTACCTGTCTCCATGGAGGTCGTATCGTTTGCCCGGAATGATCCACATTAAACACATCTATCATTCATTTATGGGATATATTAGTCCTAAAACAGATCCGCTTCTTTATAGCGACTTTCACATTTTGACAGTCTCAGGTTGTGTTCTCAAATGCTTCAACTTTCTGCTGCTGTGAATATAAAAATACCCCGAAATAATGAGTCGGCCAATACACATTTTGGTCGACCAAGACACCATCCGCCGATACATGCGTTCGCGGTGACGTCACACAGCCAGGACTTCCCCAGAGCGGCCATTTTAAAAGGGGCACGCGATATATAAAAACCAACACGACTGCATCCTTTTCTACGGCAGAATGAGCTACGAATACTTTGATTCTTTAGATGATAACGGGAAACTAAGGTACACGACAAAGATATAATTTCTTGGTCAGTCAAAAGAGCAATGTCCTGACAGAACAATGACCTTACAGAACAATGACCCCTACAGAACACAGGTTTTTGGCATTTTGGCTTCATATTTCCTGGATTTCGTATGTAGTAGACGTGCTGTTGTGCCCCTTTCAAAATGGCGGACTCGGTTGCCACTGCACAAGTTCCCGGATGTGCGAACGCATGTATTAATCGACTTAAGAGTCTACAGTCCTTGTTTTTACTGTGAGTGGGTGTGGTGACTGAAGGTGATGTTTTCTTGAGGTGGCTTCGAAGTAGGAAGAAACTCTCTGAGGCTTTGGAAGGTGTTAAATACAGAAAAACAGCGTCACTACATACAGCGACATACATGGTCGAGAAAAGACCACGAGCCAGGCCTGCAGCCAGCTCTTATACTGCATTGAACACCCATAAAACACAGATTTTTGACGGAAAAGAGCTCATGTAAAATGGTGAGCCAATCGGGCCACAGATGTACATATTACACCCATATCCAGTCATCCTATGGAGCTCTTGCAGCCTCAGCCATGATAATAACTCGAGGGGTAAAGGGAAAAGGGCCTCTGGCAGCAGGGGAAAGAACATTCTGTCCAAACACCCACATTTCCAAAAGGCCAGACTATTATAAGGCCAGATCTTACCTGGGCCATAGTCTAATACACATCATGGCTCTCCTCTTGGCCCGGTGGCTCCACTGTACGACACGTTGTCACGGCATAAATACGTTAATTGTATCGCATTGTAACGTGGAACATTTCCGGACAAAGCGATGACATTTTGAAAGGGACGAGCACCAGAAGAGTCACACCTTTACCTTTAGACAGCACATTCACTATACTGGGATTTCCACAAGAACCTGATTCAGTGTTTGACATATTTGAAGAGTCCTGTGTGAGGACATCAGACACGAGGCTTTTATGACTTGACGTGTCCTGCGACATGAAGCCCACCTGTGGTCATGGCCTGCCAGCCCAGGGAGAAGGGAGAGCGGGCCTGGATGGCGTAGCTCAGGATGGGACTGTGGTTGTCCAGACCCGGGCCCCAGGACACGGAGGCGGTGGTCTCAGACACCCCGGTCACCTGACAGTCCACAGGGGGGCCGGGGGGACCTGCCGGGGGAACACACACACGATCAAGACCATTACACGCCGGGAAAAGGAGATCTGTTTGTTTCAAAACGTGAAATGATAAAACCACCGTGATTATTGTTCGCTGTAAAATGTCCATGAAGAAGAATTTGTAATACAGAAGCCTCAAATGAAAGTAACCATGTGCAATACTGTCATATTCATGTGCAATACTGACTTCAACATGTGCAATACTGTCATATTCATGTGCAATACTGACTTCAACATGTGCAATACTGTCATATTCATGTGCAATACTGACTTCAACATGTGCAATACCGTCATATTCATGTGCAATTACTGTCGTACTCACAACTGCATACAACTGATGTAAATAAGAGTGTTTACTTAGCATTAGTATTAGTATTATTTAGTCTTATGCTCGCTATTTTTACTTTACTTTATTATTTATTATTATTTTATTTTTATCTTTATTATTTTATTTTATTTTTTTCCTCCATTCCCTATTAAGATATGAGAGGAGTTTCGTTAATAACAGTTTTTTTGTTTTGTTTATAAGAGTTCTTCTATTGAGTGTTTTTTTTAAACTTCCTCAGAAACATACGAGTGGCACCAAAGCCTGTTTAAAGTCATTTACCAATGCAACGCTCGCATCTTCACAAACCTGACTCGTACTGCTTGTGTCCAACAGTTTGGCACAAAACGCATCAACCTCCAGGGAGAACGATCCAAAGATGGTTTTAACTTCATGTTTCCACAGAAGCAGCAGAAGGTGACGTTACACCTCCAGAACGTTGAATACTGTTATAACTGTCATGTAAAGAACTGGTAAAGCCCATAAATAAACTATGATTGTGGTCTTTTTTATAGTTTAAATGGCCACAAATCATGTTTTTGAATGATGTCCTCAGGTTGGGCATCACTGATACAAAGAGTTCCAGCACCTGTCATTACATCACACATTTATACATTTATACATTTATTTTAACTGTAGCTTTAAACCATGTGACTTTGCTGACCACCATCTGTTTGGACATCGACCCCTGCTGAGACCGTCACATGAACATTTAAAAACTTTGTCCATTAGCAACATCAACACCAGCCACGCTTCTGTAAAAATGACTTTTCTATTATTCATGTGTGTCCACCGGCGAGATGGGTTTGTAAATGAGCAACAAAACATGAAACAGATTACGCCCTGCAAGTGCAATTCAGCCCCAGATTAAATCATTGTCATTCCTTTTCAAATCAGAGGAAGAAGTGAAAGTTATACAGTTTCACAGCAATATGATGTGATAAATTGTTTAAAATTCAGACTGTCAGAAACACCCTGCAGACAAATGTCGTACATATTGTATTTTCGGATGAAATATTTAACTTATGGCTCGTGAATAACCCACAATTCATGAGCAGTATATATCAAGGGATTTCACATTTCTGTCTGCAGCCCATTCTCTGTGTGATTTAGGCAGTATAATGTGTTTATATAATCCAGTAATTGAAAGCATTTAGCAAGTGCGAGAAAGTTTTCAGTGTTTCCGTCTCCTACTTAGTATTCTGAAAGAGTAATAACCATCTGGGGTTTTCAATCAGCGCTGCTTGATTATCTTTTAACAAAACAAGTGCTTATTACCTTGATTTAAATGCAAAGCTTATAAAAGAAAAGTGCTGAGACTTGATGGGACTCAAACATTTACATACAGTAGAGAACATCCTCCGGCACAAAGAGAGGAACACGCACGGTTTTCAACAAGTTACCACCTGTAAAACGACACAAAATAAATATACTATCTACTTTACACAACAAGATCAAGATTTGTTAAAATAGAATATCAAGTGTTTGATCAGATAAACTGCAGAAACCTTAAAATGTGTGTGATACCTTGACATATACATTTAAAGTAACATTTTGGCCAAACTATCTTATTATCGTTACCATAATCACACCAAATAATCTTATGAAAAGATTTTCCTGTATCGTCTTTACTAATAACTTAAGCACTTATAAAGCACTTTACAAGATTACACTGCATTATTCATTCACTCCATTCTCAGAGGTGGTCAGTTATCGTTGCCTCAGCTGCCTCGAGGCGGGCTGACAAAGGCGTGGCTGCCATTCTCCGACACTGGTTCCTCCGACCGACACGTCCGTCCTGCACAGGCCGCTCAAGCATGTGTTTGGCCCGAAGGCTTCACTGGAGCAAACAGTGCAGCTCCGAATGGGGACAAGAGAGGGAAGGACAGCACATCGACGCTGCAGAGCCTCCGAGGCCACCGAGCAGCACCCAGCAGCACCCAGCAGCACCGAGCAGCACCCAGCAGCACCCAGGAGCACCGAGCAGCACCCAGCAGCACCCAGGAGCACCGAGCAGCACCCAGCAGCACCCAGGAGCACCGAGCAGCACCGAGCAGCACCCAGCAGCACCCAGCAGCACCGAGCAGCACCCAGCAGCACCGAGCAGCACCAAGCAGCACCCAGCAGCACCCAGGAGCACCAAGCAGCACCGAGCAGCACCCAGCAGCACCCAGGAGCACCGAGCAGCACCGAGCAGCACCCAGCAGCACCGAGCAGCACCCAGCAGCACCCAGCAGCACCCAGCAGCACCCAGCAGCACCCAGCAGCACCCAGGAGCACCGAGCAGCACCGAGCAGCACCCAGCAGCACCGAGCAGCACCCAGCAGCACCCAGCAGCACCCAGCAGCACCCAGCAGCACCCAGCAGCACCCAGGAGCACCGAGCAGCACCGAGCAGCACCCAGCAGCACCGAGCAGCACCCAGCAGCACCCAGCAGCACCCAGGAGCACCGAGCAGCACCGAGCAGCACCCAGCAGCACCGAGCAGCACCCAGCAGCACCCAGCAGCACCGAGCAGCACCGAGCAGCACCCAGCAGCACCCAGGAGCACCGAGCAGCACCCAGCAGCACCCAGCAGCACCCAGCAGCACCTTTCATAAGCCCTTGAGCCACTGACTGAGTTCTGTTAACATTATCTGGCCCTTTGCCTTTTCCAATTTTCAATTCTATTTCAATTCCATTTAGTTCTAACACACAAAGTCACAGCTGGACACAGCCCCCTCTTTGCCTGGAAATGTACATGTCTGGACGTCCTGGAGTGACCAGGAAGTGACCAGGAAGTTCTCTGTTTTGTCTCACACGAGGACAAAGACAGCAGGACATGTGAATTGAATTAATGCAAATGTTATCCACTGTCTCCTTCTTTAAACCCCTGTTCCTTTTGTCCCTTTGTCCCTGAGTGACCGGTCACTGTCCGTGTGTGTTGGGTCATGTGACTAATGTGTAGAAATAAGGAGGACCTGGGACGAGGGGGAGAACTGATCATGTGACGTTCCAGAGAGAGAGAAACGCCCGATTAAATCCCCTTAACATTGAGACAAAGCAACTCACTTCTTTGCCTTATTTTTGCCATTACAATTTCATACAGTCACTATTCAGGTCAAGGGTTAGGAAACATTCAGAACAACCCGTTTACAACAGTTACTCCTGTACGTACACGGCGATTGTACTCAACTGGGACAAACCACCTCACACCGCGATGCACTGACAATGTTGTGACTCATGAGGAACGTCAAATGCATGTGATGTCGCTTCTTTCCGTGTCCAGAGACGACAGAAGCGGCGGAGAATGAACCGTCCGTGGTTGGTAGAAGTTGCCTCTTTGGTGCTTTTGGAGCTGCTACTGACCCACCACGAGTACTTGAAACTATCACGAATGCGTCTGTGTGAAAATGTGTGGATTCTGTTGTGTGTGTAAACAGCTTGAATGTCATTTCAAACATGTTTGTGGGTTGTTCTTTTCACTGCCAGAGCGATTGTGGATGTAAATGTAAAATCTCTGGTACGATGCATGAAACGGCAATATGTGTTTTAATGGTACACAGGCCCTTTTAAAATACATAAGCAATGATAGTATTACATGTCCTGCTTCATGTTTTTCCTTAATAGAAGGCGAGAACGTGAAGAAATGGGAAATGGAGCCGGAGCCGTGTCATCCAGGCTCGTGCTGCCTGTTTCAGCCCCCGGACACTTTGGATGAAGGTGTGCGCTCCACTTACCAAGTGATTGCTTTCCTTTTTGGTCCAAAAGTGGTTACACAACATCATACTTTTGGACCAAGAAGGAAAAGCGTTTTGGTATTGTAAGTCCAGGACACAAAGAGTTTGATTGGGACATGACCAGATATTCAGGTTAGAAAAGGAGTAACTCAGGGGTCATATTCTGTTTTTTAAAAAGTGGGTTAAACTGCTAATATTCCAGTTATGAAGAGGGTTTTTGACTGCATGTAACCATAGTAACTGTTGCCCCCCCAACGGCACCCGGTGCTGACTGTAATAAAATGTAATCAAATGTAAATATAGGATTATATTTGTGTGATATATATTATCTGCATCATTAGTCCAAGAGAAAAACGACATGTGTGAAAATGGTGTAAAAGGAGGTAAAGAATGTTTACCTGGGACTGGAGCAGGTAAACATTCCCCAAACTCTTATCTCTAAGGAAAATACCAAGACAGTTGTAAACGTAAGTGCTGGGTGTCGAGTTAACCAATGAGAAAAGTGACCCGCCCATTATGTGTGAAATGTGAAATAAAACCACTTACAAGAGGGAAAGAGATGTTTGGGGAAGGAGAACGGACGCTGCATTTAGCGTGTTGACCGAGGCCCTCTCTCCCTCACAAGCCACACCCTCTCTCCCTCACAAGCCACACAAAGTCTGACGTTTCTGTGTTGTTTTATATTCTAAGTTGAATTATGTTCTCTGACTGTTAAGGAACAGCATTGATTTATGTGTCATTTCTTCACCAAGCCCAACCTCGCTCGTCTTTGGAGCTAAATCCTTCACTTTATCGAAGAGACCATTTTTGAACTTACCTCTAACAACCACATCAGTCGCTATGGAGACACTGTCCACTTTGGTCTGGACAGCACATGTGTATTTCCCAGCATGCCTCAGCTGAATGTTCCTGATCATGATGTCGCCGGCCGAGCGCTGGAAGAAGAGAGCAAAAAGAAGACAAACAACAACATCAACACATGCAAATAAATAAAATGTACACATTCACTTTTGCCACAGCGGCATTTATCCACCATTTTTCTCAACAACAGTCCATTCATCCCACAGGCGACCCATTCACAGCAAGAAATATGATTAGCTTTCATCTTAGTTGTTAAAGTTAAAGCCGGCGAGCCTCGATGCCGCTCGATAATGACTTTGGTGAATAATCAGGGACATTTTTCGCAGATAAAACTTCAGTCGCTCCCAGTCATTCATTCTCTCAAACGCAGCGGTGTCATTAAAATAATATTACTGCGGAGGGAGTGGGTCACATTTGACAAAGCCGCGCCCGGAGGTCTGTTCAGGAAATGGAGTGAGACGACAGAATGTAAGTAAGAACATGGAACTCTGCTAATTCTGTTAAGTGAGTCGTAGAGTTACTTAGCGCGTCAAATGGGGTCAAACACAGCTAAATACGATGAAGTCATGAGGAACTTAAGAAGACAAATACTGAGGTGTAATGAAGAGTTTGTTGAATTGATGTATTTTGGTGATTTTGGAGGTATTTCTGCAGCGTTGTCATGTTTGTCAGAATAGGATTGTAAGACATATCTCTGGTTCTACTCAATACTGAAACTAGAACAGAAAAGAAACTAGAAACTCATTTGAAATATTAATACTGATAAAGGACAACATTGGAACTTCCCTGAACAGTTTTAGAGTTATCTTGATCTACACTATTTCAGACCAATTATTAGACCATTTGGTTGCATAAAAAATACTATTTAGTTGTGTTTTTATTATATATATGATCAAAACCAAGAATTCAACCCTTTCCTTGGCGTTGAAACTGAGTTGTAGTAACATAAGATGTGATACAAAAAGAAAATAATAGATTTTTGTGCCTTTTCTACCCGTGATGGTGACGAGAAGGGACTTTACTTACCACGAGTACCTTTTATTTACCGTACTATTTATTTACTGTAACTTATGATGATTTTTCCATGATCTCTGTTCGAATGTGTCGCGCAGACATCGCACACAAACCATGTATAACCATCTTTGAGAATGAAAATTAAAGTCCCTGTTTATTTCCCTCTGTCTGGTCCTGTGTGATTAATGCGCTCCACGATTCCGCATCTTATTGCTCATTTCCTCAATTTACAGTTTCCGTGGCGGCGGTACAGGAGAGCACTTTGTTCAGTACAATGTAAGGTATTTATTAACGATGCAGCCCCAGGCACCAACTCTCCTCAACACCACTAATCTCCAAAACACTGCGGCGGGAGCTTTTATTTTATCCTCTTTGAATAAACATATATATTTCATTGGGCCACTGTGAAAAGAGTTATTTCCATTGTAATTTATATCCCAGGACCTTTAGATCTGGTTTGGGAGTTGTTGCAAAAGGTTTGCTCGAAAACACATTTTTGGGGTTATTGTTAGTCCCCAGATGACTGCAAAGTAACATGAGGTTAAAACATACTTTATTGTCCCGAAAGAGACATTTGTCCTTTGAATTTGACCCTTTCTTAATGTGTCGGGGGGCAGCCAGAAGCAGCCAGGAAATTGGACTTTGTGAAGTTTTATTCAAAGAGCCTGGAGTCACTTCCACTGTCACGACATCGTTTCATGTTGTTGTGTCTAAACTTCACACATTCCACAGTCATTTAAGAGGATGAATGTCAATATATTCAGCAACAGGGAACACAAAGTCAGTTAAAATATGATTCATTTTTTGATCTTGTACTTGAACAATATCTGGTTTTCGCTACTTGAATGAGCAATTTATGTATTTGTCTGTGCCTTTTTCTGTATTAATCACCATCTGAAGTGACAAAACATTCTCATAATGTCCATGAATTCCATTAATCACTATTTTTTGAGGGGTCATTTGTGGTGGCACTAGTAACTCATGGTGTTGAGGGAGTCTTGGGGTCAAAAAAGAAACAGAACAAAACAAAACAGCCAAAGGAGATAGAAGTCACAGTGAAAAACTTCAAATTAGTTTAGGAACTTTCTCACCATTTCCAATAAGCAGGAAAAAATTAACTGTCTTTTCTCTGAACAGTAATGAAAGTCGCATTAGTGGATAAAAGAGCTCTTTGTGTGGATGTGGTGTGTGGTTGTACCGCTCTATTTGTTACTTTTCAAATCCATAAACGTGGACAAAGCTTCACTACGTAACGCTTCCACTCGTTTGTCTCCATCATTAGTGCTTCACATTGTTGTTGTGCCTTCCGTGTCCAGCATAACTTAAGTCCTAAAGAGATGAACAGAGACGAAGGCGCATTCACACTCCCACACGCCCGGGACAAGCTTCTCCAGCGAGCACTGGACAGCAGGGGGCGTGGCCAGCTGATGAGTGACACGTCAGAAGGAGAAGCATGCTCACCGAAACAAGGTCAAAACTACTACTATCTACTTTTGTATCCATAAGCAAACAGACAAAGGTATATATAAAAATAAACAATGGTCTATAATTGCCTTTTGAGAGTTGTTTTAATGTTTTTTTTGTTTTATTAACGTAATATTTTGTGACTTTCTGTATTGTGTGGAATGTGTTAGTTTGGCCAGATCTCGCAAAAGAGATTCTGAATCTCACTAGAACCTAAGAATACTTATTTTGCATTTGTTAAATTATAATATATTTATTATATTGATTGCTAGAAAAAATACATTGGAACCAGGCAAAGCACTAACATCTCCATGGAGACGAGCCAAAGGCAGATCCATCCATCCATCCATCCATTTTCTACCGCTTGTTCCTTTCGGGGTCGCGGGTGACTGGAGCCTATCCCAGTGACTTCGGGCCTTAGGCGGGGCGCACCCTGGACAGTGGCCAACTCGTCGCAGGGCCAAAGGCAGATCCTCAACCACTAAAATGAAATGGTGCATCTTTTACTTCTTGTTTATACTTTAATATGATTACAACCATAGTCTCAAATTGTTGTTAATTATTGTCATTACTTTTTCCTTTTATTGTCACCAGATTAATCTGTCTCACTCTGAACTGAGTTCTTCACATGAAACATTCTTCATGCTGATTGGTCGAGCACTGATAAATCCTCTTTCCCATCCACAAATGTGCAAAGTGTCATTGTGCACACAAAACAAACAAACAACAACAACAACAACAACAGAATAGTCAGTCGGTGCCGTCATATTTGTATTCGTCAGTTGCTGCAGAATGCTGCTCTGTGATTGGTTCCAGTCCTGCCCGTGGGCCCTAAATTGACCCGTTAATGCCGACTGCAAACACATCAGCCGGAGCCTAACGAGGTTGATTCTTAAGAGTTTGTGAACTCACAAAAAATCAGGAGAATTCATCTCTCTGGCAAGGTCAACATGAGCAGGAGAGAGGTCCATTTGACTCCTTTAGGTTTAAGTACTTCAGTTCGTCTTGAGAAGTAGAATTTGTACTTTTATCTAAGCAATAGAGTTCTGAAGTAACAGTACTCTGAAGTAAGACTTTTTTCTGTAATAGAGACTGATCCGTTAGTTTCTCAGGGATCTCACTCTAAATGTGGAGAAACTGAACTATAACCGAGCCGTCCCTCCTGATCTCACCACAAGCCAAACCAACACCAGGTACTTCAGCAGTGGGACCTCATAATTGCTTTTGCTAATTAAAAGCGAAACATATTTAGGGCTAGATGATCAATTGCGACGCACGGCTGAGCTTCGAATAATGAATTCTTCTTTAGCTTGGATTGTGAAAGGAGGCGGTGCTAATAAGTGAATATAAAACCCTCCAAGACAAAATCCAATCTGTACGATTCAGCGTGAAGTGTTATCATCTGACATCCATCCACAATGAGAATGTGTTAATAATCAACTTAGGATTCTGTCTCATCCCCGGAGCACTCTGTATGCATATGTGCAATAATGAATGCATATGTGCAATAATGAATGCATATGTGCAATAATGAATGCATATGTGCAATAATGAATGCATATGTGCAATAATGAATGCATATGAACAATAATGAATGTGCAATAATGAATGCATATGTGCAATAATGAATGCATATGTGCAATAATAATTAATGCATATGTGCAATAATGAATGCATATGTACAATAATGAATGCATATGTGCAATAATGAATGCATATGTGCAATAATAATTAATGCATATGTGCAATAATGAATGCATATGTACAATAATGAATGCATATGTGCAATAATGAATGCATATGTGCAATAATGAATGCATATGTGCAATAATGAATGCATATGTACAATAATGAATGCATATGTACAGTAATGAATGCATATGTGCAATAATGAATGCATATGTACAATAATGAATGCATATGTACAATAATGAATGCATATGTGCAATAATGAATGCATATGTACAATAATGAATGCATATGTACAGTAATGAATGCATATGTGCAATAATGAATGCATATGTACAATAATGAATGCATATGTACAGTAATGAATGCATATGTACAATAATGAATGCATATGTGCAATAATGAATGCATTTGTGCAATAATGAATGCATATGTACAATAATGAATGCATATGTACAATAATGAATGCATATGTGCAATAATGAATGCATATGTGCAATAATGAATGCATATGTGCAATAATTAATGCATTAGAGAAACAAAGAAATCTACATTTGATATTTCTAGTGCAGATGTACGTGTCGATGAGCAGCAGCAGCTCAGACAAGAACAAAATCCATCCTATTGAATATGGAGCTAAACCGGCAGTTTGAAGGTTGCCATGGTTTTGGAAGTAAATATCTCATTCATTTTTGCCACAGAGTTTTAGAAAAATAAATATTATAAGCTAAAAAGCATGACAGAGGCTGAACGGCAAAGTGATAATTAATGTAATGGTCATTTTCATCCCCCAAACATAGTAAAAATAGAATATGCTGAAAACTATTTTCATAACTTGACAGTTTATAAAGTTTCAGAAACAGATTTAAATAGGAGTATAGGTCTCATGCTCATTACATTCCACGTAGCTGTGTGCTAATATTAATACTGTTGTTGATTTCTTTTCTCAGAATCCTTTAGGGGGAAATGAATACATATTGACATGGTTAGATGGTTAGATTAGGTTAACATGTGTTTACACTGTGAGCTAAATTATTGTTTTTCTTTGAATTCATTTCGATTGCATTTTAAAGGCAAATAAAAATAACATTATCATTTTTCTAATGCCACAGACTTCTCATTGAGCACGATCTAGTCTATGAATGCTGTAAAAGTCATCAGAACTGCATAAATACATATAAAGGCATGTACTTTAGTATGATATTCATTGGCAACGGGAAGAAAAAAAAAACATACGGTAATAATAAAACTACTTTAAATGTAGCAGAGATGTAGAATATGTTATTGGCATCGACGCCCGCCAAAGGCCCAAAGCAAATATTACTGGCACCAAGAGTCGGATGGAATTTAAGAGTTTGCTAACTTTATTCACTATTTTTTGGAAAGGTTGATGTAGAAGAACACGAGCAGCAGCCACTGTGTCTCTGAGGTCACAGAACCACTTTACTTTTCACACATTGTAAAAAAGTGTGTTGTTCTCAGAGTTGTTGGTCGGGATCTGCAGCTAATGCTTCAGTTTGCATAGTGGCCTTTCTCTTCCCCTCGAGCTGTGCAGCCTCATATTTCTTACTGATCACCACAAATCTTACTGTTATTGCTGGTTATTATAAAGCAGTCTGAATTTAACTCTAGCAGTGCATTCTGTTGTGTCCATGAGCAAAGCACAACAGCGGTGTGGTCCTCCTGGTGGAAGCTTCCTGCTTTTCCATGGTGATTCTCTATCTTTTCTTGCAACGTGTCTCATAGTTTGGGATTGAGATGAAGCGTTAAGTGGGACAGAAATGAGTAACAGCAGCAGAATTCCGGACAGTGTTTGAGCCTCCTTATGATTTTAAGACAAAAAGGGGACATAAACGTTAATATCTAAAAATTTTGAGAATTCTATTTGTTTTTAGGAACATACTTTTATGAAAAATAAATCATAATTTAAGTCTAAAAGTTATTTCTTCGGGAAAACCAGACTTGTGCAGTTTTAAATTTCAAAACAGCTTTATTCAAAACCCTGAAGTGTGTTATTTGAAGTAGGACAGCAACAGCTTCAACATAAATATGCCAGATTTAGTACAAAAGCTACATTTCATCTGTTTCATACTTGAGGCGTTAGAGAGAAAACAGATTATTTACAGTAATCGCAGCAGTGAAAAGTTGAAAGAGACAAAAAGGACTGATGTCTTCAACCAATGTTTAACAACTGTCCTGAAGTTGTAGAAAAAGATTCAGTTGTTGTCATCTGTCCATATCTGCATGTCATCTGTCCATATCTGCATGTCATCTGTCCATATCTGTATGTCATCTGTCCATATCTGTATGTCATCTGTCCATATCTGCATGTCATCTGTCCATATCTGTATGTCATCTGTCCATATCTGCATGTCATCTGTCCATATCTGTATGTCATCTGTCCATATCTGTCCATATCTGTATGTCATCTGTCCATATCTGTCCATATCTGTATGTCATCTGTCCATATCTGTATGTCATCTGTCCATATCTGTATGTCATCTGTCCATATCTGTCCATATCTGCATGTCATCTGTCCATATCTGCATGTCATCTGTTCATATCTGTATGTCATCTGTCCATATCTGTATGTCATCTGTCCATATCTGCATGTCATCTGTCCATATCTGTATGTCATCTGTCCATATCTGCATGTCATCTGTCCATATCTGTATGTCATCTGTCCATATCTGTATGTCATCTGTCCATATCTGTCCATATCTGCATGTCATCTGTCCATATCTGTCCATATCTGCATGTCATCTGTCCATATCTGTATGTCATCTGTCCATATCTGTCCATATCTGTATGTCATCTGTCCATATCTGTATGTCATCTGTCCATATCTGTATGTCATCTGTCCATATCTGTATGTCATCTGTCCATATCTGTCCATATCTGTATGTCATCTGTCCTTATCTGTATGTCATCTGTCCATATCTGTATGTCATCTGTCCATATCTGTCCATATCTGTATGTCATCTGTCCATATCTGTCCATATCTGCATGTCATCTGTCCATATCTGCATGTCATCTGTCCATATCTGTATGTCATCTGTCCATATCTGTCCATATCTGTATGTCATCTGTCCATATCTGTCCATATCTGCATGTCATCTGTCCATATCTGTATGTCATCTGTCCATATCTGCATGTCATCTGTCCATATCTGTATGTCATCTGTCCATATCTGTCCATATCTGTATGTCATCTGTCCATATCTGTCCATATCTGCATGTCATCTGTCCATATCTGCATGTCATCTGTCCATGTCTGTATGTCATCTGTCCATATCTGTCCATATCTGCATGTCATCTGTCCATATCTGCATGTCATCTGTCCATATCTGTATGTCATCTGTCCATATCTGTATGTCATCTGTCCATATCTGCATGTCATCTGTCCATATCTGCATGTCATCTGTCCATATCTGCATGTCATCTGTCCATATCTGCATGTCATCTGTCCATATCTGTATGTCATCTGTCCATATCTGTATGTCATCTGTCCATATCTGCATGTCATCTGTCCATATCTGTATGTCATCTGTCCATATCTGTATGTCATCTGTCCATATCTGTATGTCATCTGTCCATATCTGTATGTCATCTGTCCATATCTGTATGTCATCTGTCCATATCTGTATGTCATCTGTCCATATCGGTATGTCATCTGTCCATATCTGTCCATATCTGTATGTCATCTGTCCATATCTGTATGTCATCTGTCCATATCTGTATGTCATCTGTCCATATCTGTATGTCATCTGTCCATATCTGTATGTCATCTGTCCATATCTGTCCATATCTGTATGTCATCTGTCCATATCTGCATGTCATCTGTCCATATCTGCATGTCATCTGTCCTTATCTGTATGTCATCTTTCCATATCTGTATGTCATCTGTCCATATCTGTATGTCATCTGTCCATATCTGTATGTCATCTGTCCATATCTGCATGTCATCTGTCCATATCTGTATGTCATCTGTCCATATCTGCATGTCATCTGTCCATATCTGTATGTCATCTGTCCATATCTGTATGTCATCTGTCCATATCTGTCCATATCTGTATGTCATCTGTCCATATCTGCATGTCATCTGTCCATATCTGCATGTCATCTGTCCATATCTGTCCATATCTGTATGTCATCTGTCCATATCTGTATGTCATCTATCCATATCTGTATGTCATCTGTCCATATCTGTATATCATCTGTCCATATCTGCATGTCATCTGTCCATATCTGCATGTCATCTGTCCTTATCTGTATGTCATCTGTCCATATCTGTATGTCATCTGTCCATATCTGTATGTCATCTGTCCATATCTGTATGTCATCTGTCCATATCTGCATGTCATCTGTCCATATCTGTATGTCATCTGTCCATATCTGCATGTCATCTGTCCATATCTGTATGTCATCTGTCCATATCTGTATGTCATCTGTCCATATCTGTCCATATCTGTATGTCATCTGTCCATATCTGTATGTCATCTGTCCATATCTGTCCATATCTGTATGCCATCTGTCCATATCTGTCCATATCTGCATGTCATCTGTCCATATCTGCATGTCATCTGTCCATATCTGTCCATATCTGCATGCCATCTGTCCATATCTGCATGTCATCTGTCCATATCTGTATGTCATCTGTCCATATCTGCATGTCATCTGTCCATATCTGTATGTCATCTGTCCATATCTGTATGTCATCTGTCCATATCTGTATGTCATCTGTCCATATCTGTCCATATCTGTATGTCATATGTCCATATCTGTATGTCATCTGTCCATATCTGTATGTCATCTGTCCATATCTGTCCATATCTGTATGTCATCTGTCCATTTCTGTATGTCATCTGTCCATATCTGTATGTCATCTGTCCATATCTGTCCATATCTGTATGTCATCTGTCCATTTCTGTATGTCATCTGTCCATATCTGTATGTCATCTGTCCATATCTGTCCATATCTGTATGTCATCTGTCCATATCTGTATGTCATCTGTCCATATCTGCATGTCATCTGTCCATATCTGTCCATATCTGTATGTCATCTGTCCATATCTGTATGTCATCTGTCCATATCTGTATGTCATCTGTCCATATCTGTCTGTCATCTGTCCATATCTGCATGTCATCTGTCCATATCTGCATGTCATCTGTCCATATCTGTATGTCATCTGTCCATATCTGTATGTCATCTGTCCATATCTGCATGTCATCTGTCCATATCTGTCCATATCTGTATGTCATCTGTCCATATCTGTCCATATCTGTATGTCATCTGTCCTTATCTGTATGTCATCTGTCCATATCTGTATGTCATCTGTCCATATCTGTATGTCATCTGTCCATATCTGCATGTCATCTGTCCATATCTGTATGTCATCTGTCCATATCTGTATGTCATCTGTCCATATCTGTATGTCATCTGTCCATATCTGTATGTCATCTGTCCATATCTGCATGTCATCTGTCCATATCTGCATGTCATCTGTCCATATCTGTATGTCATCTGTCCATATCTGTATGTCATCTGTCCATATCTGCATGTCATCTGTCCATATCTGTATGTCATCTGTCCATATCTGCATGTCATCTGTCCATATCTGTATGTCATCTGTCCATATCTGTATGTCATCTGTCCATATCTGTCCATATCTGTATGTCATCTGTCCATATCTGCATGTCATCTGTCCATATCTGTATGTCATCTGTCCATATCTGTCCATATCTGTATGTCATCTGTCCATATCTGTCCATATCTGCATGTCATCTGTCCATATCTGTATGTCATCTGTCCATATCTGCATGTCATCTGTCCATATCTGTATGTCATCTGTCCATATCTGTCCATATCTGTATGTCATCTGTCCATATCTGTCCATATCTGCATGTCATCTGTCCATATCTGCATGTCATCTGTCCATATCTGTCCATATCTGCATGTCATCTGTCCATATCTGCATGTCATCTGTCCATATCTGTATGTCATCTGTCCATATCTGCATGTCATCTGTCCATATCTGTATGTCATCTGTCCATATCTGTATGTCATCTGTCCATATCTGTATGTCATCTGTCCATATCTGTCCATATCTGTATGTCATCTGTCCATATCTGTATGTCATCTGTCCATATCGGTATGTCATCTGTCCATATCTGTATGTCATCTGTCCATATCTGTATGTCATCTGTCCATATCTGCATGTCATCTGTCCATATCTGCATGTCATCTGTCCATATCTGTATGTCATCTGTCCATATCTGTATGTCATCTGTCCATATCTGTCCATATCTGTATGTCATCTGTCCATATCTGCATGTCATCTGTCCATATCTGCATGTCATCTGTCCATATCTGTCCATATCTGTATGTCATCTGTCCATATCTGTATGTCATCTGTCAATATCTGTATGTCATCTGTCCATATCTGCATGTCATCTGTCCATATCTGTATGTCATCTGTCCATATCTGTATATCATCTGTCCATATCTGCATGTCATCTGTCCATATCTGTATGTCATCTGTCCATATCTGTATGTCATCTGTCCATATCTGCATGTCATCTGTCCATATCTGTCCATATCTGTATGTCATCTGTCCATATCTGCATGTCATCTGTCCATATCTGCATGTCATCTGTCCATATCTGTCCATATCTGTATGTCATCTGTCCATATCTGTATGTCATCTATCCATATCTGTATGTCATCTGTCCATATCTGTATATCCTCTGTCCATATCTGCATGTCATCTGTCCATATCTGCATGTCATCTGTCCTTATCTGTATGTCATCTGTCCATATCTGTATGTCATCTGTCCATATCTGTATGTCATCTGTCCATATCTGTATGTCATCTGTCCATATCTGCATGTCATCTGTCCATATCTGTATGTCATCTGTCCATATCTGCATGTCATCTGTCCATATCTGTATGTCATCTGTCCATATCTGTATGTCATCTGTCCATATCTGTCCATATCTGTATGTCATCTGTCCATATCTGTATGTCATCTGTCCATATCTGTCCATATCTGTATGCCATCTGTCCATATCTGTCCATATCTGCATGTCATCTGTCCATATCTGCATGTCATCTGTCCATATCTGTCCATATCTGCATGCCATCTGTCCATATCTGCATGTCATCTGTCCATATCTGTATGTCATCTGTCCATATCTGCATGTCATCTGTCCATATCTGTATGTCATCTGTCCATATCTGTATGTCATCTGTCCATATCTGTATGTCATCTGTCCATATCTGTCCATATCTGTATGTCATATGTCCATATCTGTATGTCATCTGTCCATATCTGTATGTCATCTGTCCATATCTGTCCATATCTGTATGTCATCTGTCCATTTCTGTATGTCATCTGTCCATATCTGTATGTCATCTGTCCATATCTGTCCATATCTGTATGTCATCTGTCCATTTCTGTATGTCATCTGTCCATATCTGTATGTCATCTGTCCATATCTGTCCATATCTGTATGTCATCTGTCCATATCTGTATGTCATCTGTCCATATCTGCATGTCATCTGTCCATATCTGTCCATATCTGTATGTCATCTGTCCATATCTGTATGTCATCTGTCCATATCTGTATGTCATCTGTCCATATCTGTCTGTCATCTGTCCATATCTGCATGTCATCTGTCCATATCTGCATGTCATCTGTCCATATCTGTATGTCATCTGTCCATATCTGTATGTCATCTGTCCATATCTGCATGTCATCTGTCCATATCTGTCCATATCTGTATGTCATCTGTCCATATCTGTCCATATCTGTATGTCATCTGTCCTTATCTGTATGTCATCTGTCCATATCTGTATGTCATCTGTCCATATCTGTATGTCATCTGTCCATATCTGCATGTCATCTGTCCATATCTGTATGTCATCTGTCCATATCTGTATGTCATCTGTCCATATCTGTATGTCATCTGTCCATATCTGTATGTCATCTGTCAATATCTGCATGTCATCTGTCCATATCTGCATGTCATCTGTCCATATCTGTATGTCATCTGTCCATATCTGTATGTCATCTGTCCATATCTGCATGTCATCTGTCCATATCTGTATGTCATCTGTCCATATCTGCATGTCATCTGTCCATATCTGTATGTCATCTGTCCATATCTGTATGTCATCTGTCCATATCTGTCCATATCTGTATGTCATCTGTCCATATCTGCATGTCATCTGTCCATATCTGTATGTCATCTGTCCATATCTGTCCATATCTGTATGTCATCTGTCCATATCTGTCCATATCTGCATGTCATCTGTCCATATCTGTATGTCATCTGTCCATATCTGCATGTCATCTGTCCATATCTGTATGTCATCTGTCCATATCTGTCCATATCTGTATGTCATCTGTCCATATCTGTCCATATCTGCATGTCATCTGTCCATATCTGCATGTCATCTGTCCATATCTGTCCATATCTGCATGTCATCTGTCCATATCTGCATGTCATCTGTCCATATCTGTATGTCATCTGTCCATATCTGCATGTCATCTGTCCATATCTGTATGTCATCTGTCCATATCTGTATGTCATCTGTCCATATCTGTATGTCATCTGTCCATATCTGTCCATATCTGTATGTCATCTGTCCATATCTGTATGTCATCTGTCCATATCTGTATGTCATCTGTCCATATCGGTATGTCATCTGTCCATATCTGTATGTCATCTGTCCATATCTGTATGTCATCTGTCCATATCTGCATGTCATCTGTCCATATCTGCATGTCATCTGTCCATATCTGTATGTCATCTGTCCATATCTGTATGTCATCTGTCCATATCTGTCCATATCTGTATGTCATCTGTCCATATCTGCATGTCATCTGTCCATATCTGCATGTCATCTGTCCATATCTGTCCATATCTGTATGTCATCTGTCCATATCTGTATGTCATCTGTCAATATCTGTATGTCATCTGTCCATATCTGCATGTCATCTGTCCATATCTGTATGTCATCTGTCCATATCTGTATATCATCTGTCCATATCTGCATGTCATCTGTCCATATCTGTATGTCATCTGTCCATATCTGTATGTCATCTGTCCATATCTGCATGTCATCTGTCCATATCTGTATGTCATCTGTCCATATCTGTATGTCATCTGTCCATATCTGTATGTCATCTGTCCATATCTGTCCATATCTGTATGTCATCTGTCCATATCTGTCCATATCTGCATGTCATCTGTCCATATCTGCATGTCATCTGTCCATATCTGTCCATATCTGCATGCCATCTGTCCATATCTGCATGTCATCTGTCCATATCTGTATGTCATCTGTCCATATCTGTATGTCATCTGTCCATATCTGTCCATATCTGTATGTCATCTGTCCATATCTGTATGTCATCTGTCAATATCTGTATGTCATCTGTCCATATCGGTATGTCATCTGTCCATATCTGTCCATATCTGTATGTCATATGTCCATATCTGTATGTCATCTGTCCATATCTGTATGTCATCTGTCCATATCTGTCCATATCTGCATGTCATCTGTCCATATCTGTATGTCATCTGTCCATATCTGTATGTCATCTGTCCATATCTGTCCATATCTGCATGTCATCTGTCCATATCTGTCCATATCTGCATGTCATCTGTCCATATCTGTATGTCATCTGTCCATATCTGTCCATATCTGTATGTCATCTGTCCATATCTGCATGTCATCTGTCCATATCTGCATGTCATCTGTCCATATCTGTCCATATCTGTATGTCATCTGTCCATATCTGTATGTCATCTATCCATATCTGTATGTCATCTGTCCATATCTGTATATCATCTGTCCATATCTGCATGTCATCTGTCCATATCTGTATGTCATCTGTCCATATCTGTATGTCATCTGTCCATATCTGCATGTCATCTATCCATATCTGTATGTCATCTGTCCATATCTGTATGTCATCTGTCCATATCTGCATGTCATCTGTCCATATCTGTATGTCATCTGTCCATATCTGTCCATATCTGTATGTCATCTGTCCATATCTGTCCATATCTGCATGTCATCTGTCCATATCTGCATGTCATCTGTCCATATCTGTCCATATCTGCATGCCATCTGTCCATATCTGCATGTCATCTGTCCATATCTGTATGTCATCTGTCCATATCTGCATGTCATCTGTCCATATCTGTATGTCATCTGTCCATATCTGTATGTCATCTGTCCATATCTGTATGTCATCTGTCCATATCTGTCCATATCTGTATGTCATCTGTCCATATCTGTATGTCATCTGTCTATATCTGTATGTCATCTGTCCATATCTGCATGTCATCTGTCCATATCTGTATGTCATCTGTCCATATCGGTATGTCATCTGTCCATATCTGTCCATATCTGTATGTCATATGTCCATATCTGTATGTCATCTGTCCATATCTGTATGTCATCTGTCCATATCTGTCCATATCTGTATGTCATCTGTCCATTTCTGTATGTCATCTGTCCATATCTGTATGTCATCTGTCCATATCTGTCCATATCTGTATGTCATCTGTCCATATCTGTATGTCATCTGTCCATATCTGTATGTCATCTGTCCATATCTGCATGTCATCTGTCCATATCTGTCCATATCTGTATGTCATCTGTCCATATCTGTATGTCATCTGTCCATATCTGTATGTCATCTGTCCATATCTGTCTGTCATCTGTCCATATCTGCATGTCATCTGTCCATATCTGCATGTCATCTGTCCATATCTGTATGTCATCTGTCCATATCTGTATGTCATCTGTCCATATCTGCATGTCATCTGTCCATATCTGTCCATATCTGTATGTCATCTGTCCATATCTGTCCATATCTGTATGTCATCTGTCCTTATCTGTATGTCATCTGTCCATATCTGTATGTCATCTGTCCATATCTGTATGTCATCTGTCCATATCTGCATGTCATCTGTCCATATCTGTATGTCATCTGTCCATATCTGTATGTCATCTGTCCATATCTGTATGTCATCTGTCCATATCTGTATGTCATCTGTCCATATCTGTATGTCATCTGTCCATATCTGCATGTCATCTGTCCATATCTGCATGTCATCTGTCCATATCTGTATGTCATCTGTCCATATCTGTATGTCATCTGTCCATATCTGCATGTCATCTGTCCATATCTGTATGTCATCTGTCCATATCTGCATGTCATCTGTCCATATCTGTATGTCATCTGTCCATATCTGTATGTCATCTGTCCATATCTGTCCATA
Source organism: Eucyclogobius newberryi (assembly GCF_026437365.1). NCBI lineage: Eukaryota > Metazoa > Chordata > Actinopteri > Gobiiformes > Gobiidae > Eucyclogobius > Eucyclogobius newberryi. The sequence continues at coordinate 34,278,089 of NW_027315801.1, read as the reverse complement.
TCTGTATGTCATCTGTCCATATCTGCATGTCATCTGTCCATATCTGTATGTCATCTGTCCATATCTGTCCATATCTGTATGTCATCTGTCCATATCTGTCCATATCTGCATGTCATCTGTCCATATCTGTATGTCATCTGTCCATATCTGCATGTCATCTGTCCATATCTGTATGTCATCTGTCCATATCTGTCCATATCTGTATGTCATCTGTCCATATCTGTCCATATCTGCATGTCATCTGTCCATATCTGCATGTCATCTGTCCATATCTGTCCATATCTGCATGTCATCTGTCCATATCTGCATGTCATCTGTCCATATCTGTATGTCATCTGTCCATATCTGCATGTCATCTGTCCATATCTGTATGTCATCTGTACATATCTGTATGTCATCTGTCCATATCTGTATGTCATCTGTCCATATCTGTCCATATCTGTATGTCATCTGTCCATATCTGTATGTCATCTGTCCATATCTGTATGTCATCTGTCCATATCTGTATGTCATCTGTCCATATCTGTATGTCATCTGTCCATATCTGTATGTCATCTGTCCATATCTGCATGTCATCTGTCCATATCTGCATGTCATCTGTCCATATCTGTATGTCATCTGTCCATATCTGTATGTCATCTGTCCATATCTGTCCATATCTGTATGTCATCTGTCCATATCTGCATGTCATCTGTCCATATCTGCATGTCATCTGTCCATATCTGTCCATATCTGTATGTCATCTGTCCATATCTGTATGTCATCTGTCAATATCTGTATGTCATCTGTCCATATCTGCATGTCATCTGTCCATATCTGTATGTCATCTGTCCATATCTGTATATCATCTGTCCATATCTGCATGTCATCTGTCCATATCTGTATGTCATCTGTCCATATCTGTATGTCATCTGTCCATATCTGCATGTCATCTGTCCATATCTGTATGTCATCTGTCCATATCTGTATGTCATCTGTCCATATCTGTCCATATCTGTATGTCATCTGTCCATATCTGTCCATATCTGCATGTCATCTGTCCATATCTGCATGTCATCTGTCCATATCTGTCCATATCTGCATGCCATCTGTCCATATCTGCATGTCATCTGTCCATATCTGTATGTCATCTGTCCATATCTGCATGTCATCTGTCCATATCTGTATGTCATCTGTCCATATCTGTATGTCATCTGTCCATATCTGTATGTCATCTGTCCATATCTGTCCATATCTGTATGTCATCTGTCCATATCTGTATGTCATCTGTCTATATCTGTATGTCATCTGTCCATATCTGTATGTCATCTGTCCATATCGGTATGTCATCTGTCCATATCTGTCCATATCTGTATGTCATATGTCCATATCTGTATGTCATCTGTCCATATCTGTATGTCATCTGTCCATATCTGTCCATATCTGCATGTCATCTGTCCATATCTGTATGTCATCTGTCCATATCTGTATGTCATCTGTCCATATCTGCATGTCATCTGTCCATATCTGTATGTCATCTGTCCATATCTGTATGTCATCTGTCCATATCTGTCCATATCTGTATGTCATCTGTCCATATCTGTATGTCATCTGTCCATATCTGTATGTCATCTGTCCATATCTGTATGTCATCTGTCCATATCTGTATGTCATCTGTCCATATCTGCTGTCCTTATCTGTATGTCATCTGTCCATATCTGTATGTCATCTGTCCATATCTGTATGTCATCTGTCCATATCTGCATGTCATCTGTCCATATCTGTATGTCATCTGTCCATATCTGTATGTCATCTGTCCATATCTGTATGTCATCTGTCCATATCTGTATGTCATCTGTCCATATCTGCATGTCATCTGTCCATATCTGCATGTCATCTGTCCATATCTGTATGTCATCTGTCCATATCTGTATGTCATCTGTCCATATCTGCATGTCATCTGTCCATATCTGTATGTCATCTGTCCATATCTGCATGTCATCTGTCCATATCTGCATGTCATCTGTCCATATCTGTATGTCATCTGTCCATATCTGTATGTCATCTGTCCATATCTGTATGTCATCTGTCCATATCTGTCCATATCTGCATGTCATCTGTCCATATCTGTATGTCATCTGTCCATATCTGTCCATATCTGTATGTCATCTGTCCATATCTGCATGTCATCTGTCCATATCTGTCCATATCTGTATGTCATCTGTCCATATCTGTCCATATCTGCATGTCATCTGTCCATATCTGTATGTCATCTGTCCATATCTGTCCATATCTGTATGTCATCTGTCCATATCTGCATGTCATCTGTCCATATCTGAATGTCATCTGTCCATATCTGCATGTCATCTGTCCATATCTGTCCATATCTGCATGTCATCTGTCCATATCTGCATGTCATCTGTCCATATCTGTATGTCATCTGTCCATATCTGTATGTCATCTGTCCATATCTGTATGTCATCTGTCCATATCTGTATGTCATCTGTCCATATCTGTCCATATCTGTATGTCATCTGTCCATATCTGCATGTCATCTGTCCATATCTGTATGTCATCTGTCCATATCTGTATGTCATCTGTCCATATCTGCATGTCATTTGTTCATATCTGTATGTCATCTGTCCATATCTGCATGTCATCTGTCCATATCTGTATGTCATCTGTCCATATCTGCATGTCATCTGTTCATATCTGCATGTCATCTGTCCATATCTGTATGTCATCTGTCCATATCTGCATGTCATCTGTCCATATCTGCATGTCATCTGTCCATATCTGTATGTCATCTGTCCATATCTGTCCATATCTGTATGTCATCTGTCCATATATGCATGTCATCTGTCCATATCTGTATGTCATCTGTCCATATCTGTATGTCATCTGTCCATATCTGTCCATAACTGTATGTCATCTGTCCATATCTGTATGTCATCTGTCCATATCTGTATGTCATCTGTCCATATCTGCATGTCATCTGTCCATATCTGTCCATATCTGCATGTCATCTGTCCATATCTGCATGTCATCTGTCCATATCTGTATGTCATCTGTCCATATCTGTCCATATCTGTATGTCCTCTGTCCATATATGCATGTCATCTGTCCATATCTGTATGTCATCTGTCCATAGCTGTATGTCATCTGTCCATATCTGCATGTCATCTGTCCATATCTGTATGTCATCTGTCCATATCTGTCCATATCTGTATGTCCTCTGTCCATATCTGCATGTCATCTGTCCATATCTGCATGTCATCTGTCCATATCTGTTCATATCTGCATGTCATCTGTCCATATCTGCATGTCATCTGTCCATATCTGTCCATATCTGTATGTCATCTGTCCATATCTGTCCATATCTGCATGTCATCTGTCCATATCTGTATGTCATCTGTCCATATCTGTCCATATCTGTATGTCATCTGTCCATATCTGTATGTCATCTGTCCATATCTGTATGTCATCTGTCCATATATGTATGTCATCTGTCCATATCTGTCCATATCTGTATGTCATCTGTCCATATATGCATGTCATCTGTCCATATCTGAATGTCATCTGTCCATATCTGCATGTCATCTGTCCATATCTGTCCATATCTGCATGTCATCTGTCCATATCTGCATGTCATCTGTCCATATCTGTATGTCATCTGTCCATATCTGTATGTCATCTGTCCATATCTGTATGTCATCTGTCCATATCTGTCCATATCTGTATGTCATCTGTCCATATCTGCATGTCATTTGTTCATATCTGTATGTCATCTGTCCATATCTGCATGTCATCTGTCCATATCTGTATGTCATCTGTCCATATCTGTATGTCATCTGTCCATATCTGTATGTCATCTGTCCATATCTGCATGTCATCTGTCCATATCTGTATGTCATCTGTCCATATCTGTCCATATCTGTATGTCATCTGTCCATATCTGTCCATATCTGCATGCCATCTGTCCATATCTGCATGTCATCTGTCCATATCTGTATGTCATCTGTCCATATCTGCATGTCATCTGTCCATATCTGTATGTCATCTGTCCATATCTGTATGTCATCTGTCCATATCTGTATGTCATCTGTCCATATCTGTCCATATCTGTATGTCATCTGTCCATATCTGTATGTCATCTGTCTATATCTGTATGTCATCTGTCCATATCTGCATGTCATCTGTCCATATCTGTATGTCATCTGTCCATATCGGTATGTCATCTGTCCATATCTGTCCATATCTGTATGTCATATGTCCATATCTGTATGTCATCTGTCCATATCTGTATGTCATCTGTCCATATCTGTCCATATCTGTATGTCATCTGTCCTTATCTGTATGTCATCTGTCCATATCTGTATGTCATCTGTCCATATCTGCATGTCATCTGTCCATATCTGTATGTCATCTGTCCATATCTGTATGTCATCTGTCCATATCTGTCCATATCTGTATGTCATCTGTCCATATCTGTATGTCATCTGTCCATATCTGTATGTCATCTGTCCATATCTGCATGTCATCTGTCCATATCTGTCCATATCTGTATGTCATCTGTCCATATCTGTATGTCATCTGTCCATATCTGTATGTCATCTGTCCATATCTGTCCGTCATCTGTCCATATCTGCATGTCATCTGTCCATATCTGCATGTCATCTGTCCATATCTGTATGTCATCTGTCCATATCTGTATGTCATCTGTCCATATCTGCATGTCATCTGTCCATATCTGTCCATATCTGTATGTCATCTGTCCATATCTGTATGTCATCTGTCCATATCTGTATGTCATCTGTCCATATCTGTCCATATCTGTATGTCATCTGTCCTTATCTGTATGTCATCTGTCCATATCTGTATGTCATCTGTCCATATCTGTATGTCATCTGTCCATATCTGCATGTCATCTGTCCATATCTGTATGTCATCTGTCCATATCTGTATGTCATCTGTCCATATCTGTATGTCATCTGTCCATATCTGTATGTCATCTGTCCATATCTGCATGTCATCTGTCCATATCTGCATGTCATCTGTCCATATCTGTATGTCATCTGTCCATATCTGTATGTCATCTGTCCATATCTGCAAGTCATCTGTCCATATCTGTATGTCATCTGTCCATATCTGCATGTCATCTGTCCATATCTGCATGTCATCTGTCCATATCTGTATGTCATCTGTCCATATCTGTCCATATGTGTATGTCATCTGTCCATATCTGCATGTCATCTGTCCATATCTGTATGTCATCTGTCCATATCTGTCCATATCTGTATGTCATCTGTCCATATATGTCCATATCTGCATGTCATCTGTCCATATCTGTATGTCATCTGTCCATATCTGCATGTCATCTGTCCATATCTGTATGTCATCTGTCCATATCTGTCCATATCTGTATGCCATCTGTCCATATCTGTCCATATCTGCATGTCATCTGTCCATATCTGCATGTCATCTGTCCATATCTGTATGTCATCTGTCCATATCTGTCCATATCTGCATGTCATCTGTCCATATCTGCATGTCATCTGTCCATATCTGTATGTCATCTGTCCATATCTGCATGTCATCTGTCCATATCTGTATGTCATCTGTCCATATCTGTATGTCATCTGTCCATATCTGTATGTCATCTGTCCATATCTGTCCATATCTGTATGTCATCTGTCCATATCTGTATGTCATCTGTCCATATCTGTATGTCATCTGTCCATATCGGTATGTCATCTGTCCATGTCTGTATGTCATCTGTCCATATCTGTATGTCATCTGTCCATATCTGCATGTCATCTGTCCATATCTGCATGTCATCTGTCCATATCTGTATGTCATCTGTCCATATCTGTATGTCATCTGTCCATATCTGTCCATATCTGTATGTCATCTGTCCATATCTGCATGTCATCTGTCCATATCTGCATGTCATCTGTCCATATCTGTCCATATCTGTATGTCATCTGTCCATATCTGTATGTCATCTGTCCATATCTGCATGTCATCTGTCCATATCTGTATGTCATCTGTCCATATCTGTATATCATCTGTCCATATCTGCATGTCATCTGTCCATATCTGTATGTCATCTGTCCATATCTGTATGTCATCTGTCCATATCTGTCCATATCTGTATGTCATCTGTCCATATCTGCATGTCATTTGTTCATATCTGTATGTCATCTGTCCATATCTGCATGTCATCTGTCCATATCTGTATGTCATCTGTCCATATCTGTATGTCATCTGTCCATATCTGTATGTCATCTGTCCATATCTGCATGTCATCTGTCCATATCTGTATGTCATCTGTCCATATCTGTCCATATCTGTATGTCATCTGTCCATATCTGTCCATATCTGCATGCCATCTGTCCATATCTGCATGTCATCTGTCCATATCTGTATGTCATCTGTCCATATCTGCATGTCATCTGTCCATATCTGTATGTCATCTGTCCATATCTGTATGTCATCTGTCCATATCTGTATGTCATCTGTCCATATCTGTCCATATCTGTATGTCATCTGTCCATATCTGTATGTCATCTGTCTATATCTGTATGTCATCTGTCCATATCTGCATGTCATCTGTCCATATCTGTATGTCATCTGTCCATATCGGTATGTCATCTGTCCATATCTGTCCATATCTGTATGTCATATGTCCATATCTGTATGTCATCTGTCCATATCTGTATGTCATCTGTCCATATCTGTCCATATCTGTATGTCATCTGTCCATATCTGCATGTCATCTGTCCATATCTGTATGTCATCTGTCCATATCTGTATGTCATCTGTCCATATCTGTCCATATCTGTATGTCATCTGTCCATATCTGTATGTCATCTGTCCATATCTGTATGTCATCTGTCCATATCTGCATGTCATCTGTCCATATCTGTCCATATCTGTATGTCATCTGTCCATATCTGTATGTCATCTGTCCATATCTGTATGTCATCTGTCCATATCTGTCCGTCATCTGTCCATATCTGCATGTCATCTGTCCATATCTGCATGTCATCTGTCCATATCTGTATGTCATCTGTCCATATCTGTATGTCATCTGTCCATATCTGCATGTCATCTGTCCATATCTGTCCATATCTGTATGTCATCTGTCCATATCTGTATGTCATCTGTCCATATCTGTATGTCATCTGTCCATATCTGTCCATATCTGTATGTCATCTGTCCTTATCTGTATGTCATCTGTCCATATCTGTATGTCATCTGTCCATATCTGTATGTCATCTGTCCATATCTGCATGTCATCTGTCCATATCTGTATGTCATCTGTCCATATCTGTATGTCATCTGTCCATATCTGTATGTCATCTGTCCATATCTGTATGTCATCTGTCCATATCTGCATGTCATCTGTCCATATCTGCATGTCATCTGTCCATATCTGTATGTCATCTGTCCATATCTGTATGTCATCTGTCCATATCTGCATGTCATCTGTCCATATCTGTATGTCATCTGTCCATATCTGCATGTCATCTGTCCATATCTGCATGTCATCTGTCCATATCTGTATGTCATCTGTCCATATCTGTCCATATGTGTATGTCATCTGTCCATATCTGCATGTCATCTGTCCATATCTGTATGTCATCTGTCCATATCTGTCCATATCTGTATGTCATCTGTCCATATATGTCCATATCTGCATGTCATCTGTCCATATCTGTATGTCATCTGTCCATATCTGCATGTCATCTGTCCATATCTGTATGTCATCTGTCCATATCTGTCCATATCTGTATGCCATCTGTCCATATCTGTCCATATCTGCATGTCATCTGTCCATATCTGCATGTCATCTGTCCATATCTGTATGTCATCTGTCCATATCTGTCCATATCTGCATGTCATCTGTCCATATCTGCATGTCATCTGTCCATATCTGTATGTCATCTGTCCATATCTGCATGTCATCTGTCCATATCTGTATGTCATCTGTCCATATCTGTATGTCATCTGTCCATATCTGTATGTCATCTGTCCATATCTGTCCATATCTGTATGTCATCTGTCCATATCTGTATGTCATCTGTCCATATCTGTATGTCATCTGTCCATATCGGTATGTCATCTGTCCATGTCTGTATGTCATCTGTCCATATCTGTATGTCATCTGTCCATATCTGCATGTCATCTGTCCATATCTTCATGTCATCTGTCCATATCTGTATGTCATCTGTCCATATCTGTATGTCATCTGTCCATATCTGTCCATATCTGTATGTCATCTGTCCATATCTGCATGTCATCTGTCCATATCTGCATGTCATCTGTCCATATCTGTCCATATCTGTATGTCATCTGTCCATATCTGTATGTCATCTGTCCATATCTGCATGTCATCTGTCCATATCTGTATGTCATCTGTCCATATCTGTATATCATCTGTCCATATCTGCATGTCATCTGTCCATATCTGTATGTCATCTGTCCATATCTGTATGTCATCTGTCCATATCTGCATGTCATCTGTCCATATCTGTATGTCATCTGTCCATATCTGTATGTCATCTGTCCATATCTGTCCATATCTGTATGTCATCTGTCCATATCTGTCCATATCTGCATGTCATCTGTCCATATCTGCATGTCATCTGTCCATATCTGTCCATATCTGCATGCCATCTGTCCATATCTGCATGTCATCTGTCCATATCTGTATGTCATCTGTCCATATCTGCATGTCATCTGTCCATATCTGTATGTCATCTGTCCATATCTGTATGTCATCTGTCCATATCTGTATGTCATCTGTCCATATCTGTCCATATCTGTATGTCATCTGTCCATATCTGTATGTCATCTGTCTATATCTGTATGTCATCTGTCCATATCTGCATGTCATCTGTCCATATCTGTATGTCATCTGTCCATATCGGTATGTCATCTGTCCATATCTGTCCATATCTGTATGTCATATGTCCATATCTGTATGTCATCTGTCCATATCTGTATGTCATCTGTCCATATCTGTCCATATCTGTATGTCATCTGTCCTTATCTGTATGTCATCTGTCCATATCTGCATGTCATCTTTCCATATCTGTATGTCATCTGTCCATATCTGTATGTCATCTGTCCATATCTGTCCATATCTGTATGTCATCTGTCCATATCTGTATGTCATCTGTCCATATCTGTATGTCATCTGTCCATATCTGCATGTCATCTGTCCATATCTGTCCATATCTGTATGTCATCTGTCCATATCTGTATGTCATCTGTCCATATCTGTATGTCATCTGTCCATATCTGTATGTCATCTGTCCATATCTGCTGTCCTTATCTGTATGTCATCTGTCCATATCTGTATGTCATCTGTCCATATCTGCATGTCATCTGTCCATATCTGTATGTCATCTGTCCATATCTGTATGTCATCTGTCCATATCTGCTGTCCTTATCTGTATGTCATCTGTCCATATCTGTATGTCATCTGTCCATATCTGCATGTCATCTGTCCATATCTGTATGTCATCTGTCCATATCTGTATGTCATCTGTCCATATCTGTATGTCATCTGTCCATATCTGCATGTCATCTGTCCATATCTGCATGTCATCTGTCCATATCTGTATGTCATCTGTCCATATCTGTATGTCATCTGTCCATATATGTCCATGTCTGCATGTCATCTGTCCATATCTGTATGTCATCTGTCCATATCTGCATGTCATCTGTCCATATCTGTATGTCATCTGTCCATATCTGTCCATATATGTCCATATCTGTATGCCATCTGTCCATATCTGTCCATATCTGCATGTCATCTGTCCATATCTGCATGTCATCTGTCCATATCTGTATGTCATCTGTCCATATCTGTCCATATCTGCATGTCATCTGTCCATATCTGCATGTCATCTGTCCATATCTGTATGTCATCTGTCCATATCTGCATGTCATCTGTCCATATCTGTCCATATCTGTATGTCATCTGTCCATATCTGTCCATATCTGTATGTCATCTGTCCTTATCTGTATGTCATCTGTCCATATCTGTATGTCATCTGTCCATATCTGTATGTCATCTGTCCATATCTGCATGTCATCTGTCCATATCTGTATGTCATCTGTCCATATCTGTATGTCATCTGTCCATATCTGTATGTCATCTGTCCATATCTGTATGTCATCTGTCCATATCTGCATGTCATCTGTCCATATCTGCATGTCATCTGTCCATATCTGTATGTCATCTGTCCATATCTGTATGTCATCTGTCCATATCTGCATGTCATCTGTCCATATCTGCATGTCATCTGTCCATATCTGTATGTCATCTGTCCATATCTGTATGTCATCTGTCCATATCTGTCCATATGTGTATGTCATCTGTCCATATCTGCATGTCATCTGTCCATATCTGTATGTCATCTGTCCATATCTGTCCATATCTGTATGTCATCTGTCCATATATGTCCATATCTGCATGTCATCTGTCCATATCTGTATGTCATCTGTCCATATCTGCATGTCATCTGTCCATATCTGTATGTCATCTGTCCATATCTGTCCATATCTGTATGCCATCTGTCCATATCTGTCCATATCTGCATGTCATCTGTCCATATCTGCATGTCATCTGTCCATATCTGTATGTCATCTGTCCATATCTGTCCATATCTGCATGTCATCTGTCCATATCTGCATGTCATCTGTCCATATCTGTATGTCATCTGTCCATATCTGCATGTCATCTGTCCATATCTGTATGTCATCTGTCCATATCTGTATGTCATCTGTCCATATCTGTATGTCATCTGTCCATATCTGTATGTCATCTGTCCATATCTGTATGTCATCTGTCCATATCTGTCCATATGTGTATGTCATCTGTCCATATCTGCATGTCATCTGTCCATATCTGTATGTCATCTGTCCATATCTGTCCATATCTGTATGTCATCTGTCCATATATGTCCATATCTGCATGTCATCTGTCCATATCTGTATGTCATCTGTCCATATCTGCATGTCATCTGTCCATATCTGTATGTCATCTGTCCATATCTGTCCATATCTGTATGCCATCTGTCCATATCTGTCCATATCTGCATGTCATCTGTCCATATCTGCATGTCATCTGTCCATATCTGTATGTCATCTGTCCATATCTGTCCATATCTGCATGTCATCTGTCCATATCTGCATGTCATCTGTCCATATCTGTATGTCATCTGTCCATATCTGCATGTCATCTGTCCATATCTGTATGTCATCTGTCCATATCTGTATGTCATCTGTCCATATCTGTATGTCATCTGTCCATATCTGTCCATATCTGTATGTCATCTGTCCATATCTGTATGTCATCTGTCCATATCTGTATGTCATCTGTCCATATCGGTATGTCATCTGTCCATATCTGTATGTCATCTGTCCATATCTGTATGTCATCTGTCCATATCTGCATGTCATCTGTCCATATCTGCATGTCATCTGTCCATATCTGTATGTCATCTGTCCATATCTGTATGTCATCTGTCCATATCTGTCCATATCTGTATGTCATCTGTCCATATCTGCATGTCATCTGTCCATATCTGCATGTCATCTGTCCATATCTGTCCATATCTGTATGTCATCTGTCCATATCTGTATGTCATCTGTCCATATCTGCATGTCATCTGTCCATATCTGTATGTCATCTGTCCATATCTGTATATCATCTGTCCATATCTGCATGTCATCTGTCCATATCTGTATGTCATCTGTCCATATCTGTATGTCATCTGTCCATATCTGCATGTCATCTGTCCATATCTGTATGTCATCTGTCCATATCTGTATGTCATCTGTCCATATCTGTCCATATCTGTATGTCATCTGTCCATATCTGTCCATATCTGCATGTCATCTGTCCATATCTGCATGTCATCTGTCCATATCTGTCCATATCTGTATGTCATCTGTCCATATCTGTATGTCATCTGTCCATATCTGTATGTCATCTGTCCATATCTGTATGTCATCTGTCCATATCTGTATGTCATCTGTCCATATCTGCTGTCCTTATCTGTATGTCATCTGTCCATATCTGTATGTCATCTGTCCATATCTGCATGTCATCTGTCCATATCTGTATGTCATCTGTCCATATCTGTATGTCATCTGTCCATATCTGCTGTCCTTATCTGTATGTCATCTGTCCATATCTGTATGTCATCTGTCCATATCTGCATGTCATCTGTCCATATCTGTATGTCATCTGTCCATATCTGTATGTCATCTGTCCATATCTGTATGTCATCTGTCCATATCTGTATGTCATCTGTCCATATCTGCATGTCATCTGTCCATATCTGCATGTCATCTGTCCATATCTGTATGTCATCTGTCCATATCTGTATGTCATCTGTCCATATATGTCCATGTCTGCATGTCATCTGTCCATATCTGTATGTCATCTGTCCATATCTGCATGTCATCTGTCCATATCTGTATGTCATCTGTCCATATCTGTCCATATATGTCCATATCTGTATGCCATCTGTCCATATCTGTCCATATCTGCATGTCATCTGTCCATATCTGCATGTCATCTGTCCATATCTGTATGTCATCTGTCCATATCTGTCCATATCTGCATGTCATCTGTCCATATCTGCATGTCATCTGTCCATATCTGTATGTCATCTGTCCATATCTGCATGTCATCTGTCCATATCTGTCCATATCTGTATGTCATCTGTCCATATCTGTCCATATCTGTATGTCATCTGTCCTTATCTGTATGTCATCTGTCCATATCTGTATGTCATCTGTCCATATCTGTATGTCATCTGTCCATATCTGCATGTCATCTGTCCATATCTGTATGTCATCTGTCCATATCTGTATGTCATCTGTCCATATCTGTATGTCATCTGTCCATATCTGTATGTCATCTGTCCATATCTGCATGTCATCTGTCCATATCTGCATGTCATCTGTCCATATCTGTATGTCATCTGTCCATATCTGTATGTCATCTGTCCATATCTGCATGTCATCTGTCCATATCTGCATGTCATCTGTCCATATCTGCATGTCATCTGTCCATATCTGTATGTCATCTGTCCATATCTGTATGTCATCTGTCCATATCTGTCCATATGTGTATGTCATCTGTCCATATCTGCATGTCATCTGTCCATATCTGTATGTCATCTGTCCATATCTGTCCATATCTGTATGTCATCTGTCCATATATGTCCATATCTGCATGTCATCTGTCCATATCTGTATGTCATCTGTCCATATCTGCATGTCATCTGTCCATATCTGTATGTCATCTGTCCATATCTGTCCATATCTGTATGCCATCTGTCCATATCTGTCCATATCTGCATGTCATCTGTCCATATCTGCATGTCATCTGTCCATATCTGTATGTCATCTGTCCATATCTGTCCATATCTGCATGTCATCTGTCCATATCTGCATGTCATCTGTCCATATCTGTATGTCATCTGTCCATATCTGCATGTCATCTGTCCATATCTGTATGTCATCTGTCCATATCTGTATGTCATCTGTCCATATCTGTATGTCATCTGTCCATATCTGTCCATATCTGTATGTCATCTGTCCATATCTGTATGTCATCTGTCCATATCTGTATGTCATCTGTCCATATCGGTATGTCATCTGTCCATATCTGTATGTCATCTGTCCATATCTGTATGTCATCTGTCCATATCTGCATGTCATCTGTCCATATCTGCATGTCATCTGTCCATATCTGTATGTCATCTGTCCATATCTGTATGTCATCTGTCCATATCTGTCCATATCTGTATGTCATCTGTCCATATCTGCATGTCATCTGTCCATATCTGCATGTCATCTGTCCATATCTGTCCATATCTGTATGTCATCTGTCCATATCTGCATGTCATCTGTCCATATCTGTATGTCATCTGTCCATATCTGTATATCATCTGTCCATATCTGCATGTCATCTGTCCATATCTGTATGTCATCTGTCCATATCTGTATGTCATCTGTCCATATCTGCATGTCATCTGTCCATATCTGTATGTCATCTGTCCATATCTGTATGTCATCTGTCCATATCTGTCCATATCTGTATGTCATCTGTCCATATCTGTCCATATCTGCATGTCATCTGTCCATATCTGCATGTCATCTGTCCATATCTGTCCATATCTGCATGCCATCTGTCCATATCTGCATGTCATCTGTCCATATCTGTATGTCATCTGTCCATATCTGCATGTCATCTGTCCATATCTGTATGTCATCTGTCCATATCTGTATGTCATCTGTCCATATCTGTATGTCATCTGTCCATATCTGTCCATATCTGTATGTCATCTGTCCATATCTGTATGTCATCTGTCTATATCTGTATGTCATCTGTCCATATCTGCATGTCATCTGTCCATATCTGTATGTCATCTGTCCATATCGGTATGTCATCTGTCCATATCTGTCCATATCTGTATGTCATATGTCCATATCTGTATGTCATCTGTCCATATCTGTATGTCATCTGTCCATATCTGTCCATATCTGTATGTCATCTGTCCTTATCTGTATGTCATCTGTCCATATCTGCATGTCATCTGTCCATATCTGTATGTCATCTGTCCATATCTGTATGTCATCTGTCCATATCTGTCCATATCTGTATGTCATCTGTCCATATCTGTATGTCATCTGTCCATATCTGTATGTCATCTGTCCATATCTGCATGTCATCTGTCCATATCTGTCCATATCTGTATGTCATCTGTCCATATCTGTATGTCATCTGTCCATATCTGTATGTCATCTGTCCATATCTGTATGTCATCTGTCCATATCTGCTGTCCTTATCTGTATGTCATCTGTCCATATCTGTATGTCATCTGTCCATATCTGCATGTCATCTGTCCATATCTGTATGTCATCTGTCCATATCTGTATGTCATCTGTCCATATCTGCTGTCCTTATCTGTATGTCATCTGTCCATATCTGTATGTCATCTGTCCATATCTGCATGTCATCTGTCCATATCTGTATGTCATCTGTCCATATCTGTATGTCATCTGTCCATATCTGTATGTCATCTGTCCATATCTGTATGTCATCTGTCCATATCTGTATGTCATCTGTCCATATCTGCATGTCATCTGTCCATATCTGCATGTCATCTGTCCATATCTGTATGTCATCTGTCCATATCTGTATGTCATCTGTCCATATATGTCCATGTCTGCATGTCATCTGTCCATATCTGTATGTCATCTGTCCATATCTGCATGTCATCTGTCCATATCTGTATGTCATCTGTCCATATCTGTCCATATATGTCCATATCTGTATGCCATCTGTCCATATCTGTCCATATCTGCATGTCATCTGTCCATATCTGCATGTCATCTGTCCATATCTGTATGTCATCTGTCCATATCTGTCCATATCTGCATGTCATCTGTCCATATCTGCATGTCATCTGTCCATATCTGTATGTCATCTGTCCATATCTGCATGTCATCTGTCCATATCTGTATGTCATCTGTCCATATCTGTATGTCATCTGTCCATATCTGTATGTCATCTGTCCATATCTGTCCATATCTGTATGTCATCTGTCCATATCTGTATGTCATCTGTCCATATCTGTATGTCATCTGTCCATATCTGTATGTCATCTGTCCATATCTGTATGTCATCTGTCCATATCTGCATGTCATCTGTCCATATCTGCATGTCATCTGTCCATATCTGTATGTCATCTGTCCATATCTGTATGTCATCTGTCCATATCTGTCCATATCTGTATGTCATCTGTGCATATCTGCATGTCATCTGTCCATATCTGCATGTCATCTGTCCATATCTGTCCATATCTGTATGTCATCTGTCCATATCTGTATGTCATCTGTCCATATCTGCATGTCATCTGTCCATATCTGTATGTCATCTGTCCATATCTGTATATCATCTGTCCATATCTGTATGTCATCTGTCCATATCTGCATGTCATCTGTCCATATCTGTATGTCATCTGTCCATATCTGTATGTCATCTGTCCATATCTGTATGTCATCTGTCCATATCTGTCCATATCTGCATGCCATCTGTCCATATCTGCATGTCATCTGTCCATATCTGTATGTCATCTGTCCATATCTGCATGTCATCTGTCCATATCTGTATGTCATCTGTCCATATCTGTATGTCATCTGTCCATATCTGTATGTCATCTGTCCATATCTGTCCGTATCTGTATGTCATCTGTCCATATCTGTATGTCATCTGTCTATATCTGTATGTCATCTGTCCATATCTGCATGTCATCTGTCCATATCTGTATGTCATCTGTCCATATCGGTATGTCATCTGTCCATATCTGTCCATATCTGTATGTCATATGTCCATATCTGTATGTCATCTGTCCATATCTGTATGTCATCTGTCCATATCTGTCCATATCTGTATGTCATCTGTCCTTATCTGTATGTCATCTGTCCATATCTGCATGTCATCTGTCCATATCTGTATGTCATCTGTCCATATCTGTATGTCATCTGTCCATATCTGTCCATATCTGTATGTCATCTGTCCATATCTGTATGTCATCTGTCCATATCTGTATGTCATCTGTCCATATCTGCATGTCATCTGTCCATATCTGTCCATATCTGTATGTCATCTGTCCATATCTGTATGTCATCTGTCCATATCTGTATGTCATCTGTCCATATCTGTATGTCATCTGTCCATATCTGCTGTCCTTATCTGTATGTCATCTGTCCATATCTGTATGTCATCTGTCCATATCTGCATGTCATCTGTCCATATCTGTATGTCATCTGTCCATATCTGTATGTCATCTGTCCATATCTGCTGTCCTTATCTGTATGTCATCTGTCCATATCTGTATGTCATCTGTCCATATCTGCATGTCATCTGTCCATATCTGTATGTCATCTGTCCATATCTGTATGTCATCTGTCCATATCTGTATGTCATCTGTCCATATCTGTATGTCATCTGTCCATATCTGTATGTCATCTGTCCATATCTGCATGTCATCTGTCCATATCTGCATGTCATCTGTCCATATCTGTATGTCATCTGTCCATATCTGTATGTCATCTGTCCATATCTGTCCATATCTGTATGTCATCTGTCCATATCTGCATGTCATCTGTCCATATCTGCATGTCATCTGTCCATATCTGTATGTCATCTGTCCATATCTGCATGTCATCTGTCCATATCTGCATGTCATCTGTCCATATCTGTCCATATCTGTATGTCATCTGTCCATATCTGTATGTCATCTGTCCATATCTGTATGTCATCTGTCCATATCTGCATGTCATCTGTCCATATCTGTATGTCATCTGTCCATATCTGTATATCATCTGTCCATATCTGCATGTCATCTGTCCATATCTGTATGTCATCTGTCCATATCTGTATGTCATCTGTCCATATCTGCATGTCATCTGTCCATATCTGTATGTCATCTGTCCATATCTGTATGTCATCTGTCCATATCTGCATGTCATCTGTCCATATCTGCATGTCATCTGTCCATATCTGCATGTCATCTGTCCATATCTGTCCATATCTGTATGTCATCTGTCCATATCTGTATGTCATCTGTCCATATCTGTATGTCATCTGTCCATATCTGCATGTCATCTGTCCATATCTGTATGTCATCTGTCCATATCTGTATATCATCTGTCCATATCTGCATGTCATCTGTCCATATCTGTATGTCATCTGTCCATATCTGTATGTCATCTGTCCATATCTGTCCATATCTGCATGTCATCTGTCCATATCTGCATGTCATCTGTCCATATCTGTCCATATCTGCATGCCATCTGTCCATATCTGCATGTCATCTGTCCATATCTGTATGTCATCTGTCCATATCTGCATGTCATCTGTCCATATCTGTATGTCATCTGTCCATATCTGTATGTCATCTGTCCATATCTGTATGTCATCTGTCCATATCTGTCCATATCTGTATGTCATCTGTCCATATCTGTATGTCATCTGTCTATATCTGTATGTCATCTGTCCATATCTGCATGTCATCTGTCCATATCTGTATGTCATCTGTCCATATCGGTATGTCATCTGTCCATATCTGTCCATATCTGTATGTCATATGTCCATATCTGTATGTCATCTGTCCATATCTGTATGTCATCTGTCCATATCTGTCCTTATCTGTATGTCATCTGTCCTTATCTGTATGTCATCTGTCCATATCTGTATGTCATCTGTCCATATCTGCATGTCATCTGTCCATATCTGTATGTCATCTGTCCATATCTGTATGTCATCTGTCCATATCAGTCCATATCTGTATGTCATCTGTCCATATCTGTATGTCATCTGTCCATATCTGTATGTCATCTGTCCATATCTGCATGTCATCTGTCCATATCTGTCCATATCTGTATGTCATCTGTCCATATCTGTATGTCATCTGTCCATATCTGTATGTCATCTGTCCATATCTGTATGTCATCTGTCCATATCTGTATGTCATCTGTCCATATCTGTATGTCATCTGTCCATATCTGCATGTCATCTGTCCATATCTGCATGTCATCTGTCCATATATGTATGTCATCTGTCCATATCTGTATGTCATCTGTCTATATCTGCATGTCATCTGTCCATATCTGTATGTCATCTGTCCATATCTGCATGTCATCTGTCCATATCTGCATGTCATCTGTCCATATCTGTATGTCATCTGTCCATATCTGTATGTCATCTGTCCATATCTGTCCATATCTGTATGTCATCTGTCCATATCTGTCCATATCTGCATGTCATCTGTCCATATCTGTATGTCATCTGTCCATATCTGTCCATATCTGTATGTCATCTGTCCATATCTGCATGTCATCTGTCCATATCTGTCCATATCTGTATGTCATCTGTCCATATCTGTATGTCATCTGTCCATATCTGTATGTCATCTGTCCATATCTGTATGTCATCTGTCCATATCTGTCCATATCTGTATGTCATCTGTCCATATCTGCATGTCATCTGTCCATATCTGTATGTCATCTGTCCATATCTGTATGTCATCTGTCCATATCTGTCCATATCTGTATGTCATCTGTCCATATCTGCATGTCATCTGTCCATATCTGCATGTCATCTGTCCATATCTGAATGTCATCTGTCCATATCTGCATGTCATCTGTCCATATCTGTCCATATCTGCATGCCATCTGTCCATATCTGTATGTCATCTGTCCATATCTGCATGTCATCTGTCCATATCTGTCCATATCTGTATGTCATCTGTCCATATCTGTATGTCATCTGTCCATATCTGTATGTCATCTGTCCATATCTGCATGTCATCTGTCCATATCTGTATGTCATCTGTCCATATCTGCATCTCATCTGTCCATATATGCATGTCATCTGTCCATATCTGCATGTCATCTGTCCATATCTGTCCATATCTGTATGTCATCTGTCCATATCTGCATGTCATTTGTTCATATCTGTATGTCATCTGTCCATATCTGCATGTCATCTGTCCATATCTGCATGTCATCTGTCCATATCTGTATGTCATCTGTCCATATCTGCATGTCATTTGTTCATATCTGTATGTCATCTGTCCATATCTGTATGTCATCTGTCCATATCTGTATGTCATCTGTCCATATCTGCATGTCATCTGTCCATATCTGTCCATATCTGTATGTCATCTGTCCATATCTGCATGTCATCTGTCCATATCTGTCCATATCTGTATGTCATCTGTCCATATCTGTCCATATCTGCATGTCATCTGTCCATATCTGTCCATATCTGTATGTCATCTGTCCATATCTGTATGTCATCTGTCCATATCTGTCCATATCTATATGTCATCTGTCCATATCTATATGTCATCTGTCCATATCTGCATAACTGTTTTCAAGGAGTAATTGTAAGTAAGCGTGAAGAACTCCTCACTCAACAACCCCATAGCATTAAATCTATCTCCATAGAAACACCACCAGTCTGATGAAGAATGCAGGTATATCTAGATATTTTTCTCTTTTAGCACTAAAAACACTTTAATAAAATGCTAGATATATGTTGCCATGAAGCAGGGAAAGAGAAAAGTTACACATTATCAATGCAATATACGCCATTTGCACATTAAATGTATATATAAAGAACATAATACCGTGGTGAATATGCACATGTAATGGAATATTGCATTAATAAATATATTGACTATACCGTATTTTCTGCACTATAAGGCGCACTGGATTATAAGGCGCACTGTCAATGAATGGTCTATTTTTTATCATTTTTTTATACATATAAGGTGCATTAAGCAAAACTTGCTTTGAGGTCAGTAAGCACAACCAGAAATCATCCACATATAAGGCACAAATATACTGGATTATAAGGCGCAATGTCATTTTTTGAGAAAATTAAAGGCTTTTAAGTGCGCCTTATAGTGCGGGAAATACTGTAATTGAAAACAAAGGTCACTTACCCCACCAACTTTCTCAAAATAGGCCCCGTGGCTCCCAAAGTGGATGAGCTGCTCGTTGAAGAACCAGGTGAACTTGAGCTCCAGCGTTGCATCATGGGACACCTGACAGGGCAGGACGATGCTCTCCCCCACCGTCACGTCCAGATGCCCCGCCGGGCTCGTGATGCTGGTCGGTTCTGCCCGGAGAAAATAATACACACACCAAAACAAATTGAAATGGAAAGTGTGGCGCCGGCACGACGTGTGAATAATGCTTTTCCGCCGCTTTCAACGCTGCAAAAATGTATTGACGTGAACAAAACAGGCCGGGCAGAATCCTGTTGCGGGATATTCAAGCAACATTAATAATACGTCTCAAGACAAATTACTTCTACGCCTGTCAGTGAGCTTATATTGCCTTCTCTCTTTGAGTTGGGCAGATTTGTATTATATATTACTAAAGTACGGCGGGGAAAGAATAACACAAACAAACAAAAGGGAAAGCGCAGCCATTTCATCAGGTCAGGGCTGAGTCTATAATTTTGCTCAGACAAAGGGAGAAAAAAAAGCCTCCTATTTCACTGCACGGCGTGGCGCACATCAGCATAATCTGTGGTCTGTCTCGGCTGGTGTCGCGCTCTACACAGAATATTGCAGTGAGTGGAGGAACAGGCCGTGCACAGGACAATACACCTTATGTTTGACTGTAAAAAGGGACTGACAGCAGGAGGGAAAGGAGCAATATTCTCTCATTTAATGCAGTTTCACTTTTTAGACCTTTGCAAAAGAGGCAATAATAGAAGTAGGAGTCAAATGAGTACGTTTAGTTAAGAGGTAAAAGAAGCAATAGTGGTAGTAGTTGTAGTTATAGTATCTAGAGGAGGGAGATAATATATAAACAGTATGATATTGCAAATGCTACTATTATGATATAGTACAAAACACTTGTATAACGGATTTCCATATAACCAAAGATGCTTTACATAAGGATTGAGTGCCTATGTCCATGAAAAACAATCGTAAAACATACAAAAAGAGCTGAAACATGTAAATAACTAAAGAATGGTGCACTTGTGTAAATAGTGTGTGGGTGTGTGTGACTGGGTGGGACAGATATGTACATATATTGTATTCTAATGGCGTGTATATATATTTTGTACATGCCAATGCAGTGTGTAGATCAATATTTCCATGTGAATTCTCCCTCATGAATAAAAGAATAAACTAGACTAATAAACCATACGGTACATTTTGCATTTAACTTATTGTGTGATACTTGAACCTCAACCAAGGTATGATATATTTACAGGCAGTTTAGCACATTTCTGTTGGACTACCATATTATCTGCATATTTACTTTACTTATGGTCTAAGAAGATGTGACAAACGTTATAAAGTTGGCTCAGAATGATAGTTGAGAGAGGATGTCGTCTTAGTTACGCAACAGAGAGCACCAGATCGCTCACATTCGCAATGTAGTTGGAATAACCACCAGTCGCAATGGAAATCGTAACTGTAATGGGACAAACAGCAGCATTACGCTTCAGACTTTACTCTTGTACTGTTTATATCATGTAATGTTGTGTAACGCTGTGCAGAGTGTGGTAAAAGTGAACAGACAATATCACGTCATAAAAGCCTCATTTTAACTTTTGGCCCAAAGCGAACGAAAGCAGGTAATGTTCAGGAAAACTTTGGGATCAAATGCAAGAGAAGAAGAAGGGGCAGAAAGTTTGTGCCTCTAAACGCGAGGCTGTCACGCTCCCCTCCCATAACGCCGGGAAGAAAAATCACAAATTGGCTCCCTCGTTTCCCGCGGCGGGCTCGGAACAGAAGAAGTCTCATTCCGGGACCCTATGGGACGGCGGCGCGGCGTTAAACAAGCAGGACGCTGGTTTACTGTATATATCCAGACTACGTTACAAAGTGAATGACCGAGCGGCGTGCTGAGCGACTGCTGCTGAGAATACAAATGATCACAGCCGATCGGTACATAAACATGGACGCCTCAGGTCAGCGCTGCCTGCGGGGAAGAGGAGGAATTTAACATCCAGTCACACTCGCTATTAGGCTGTGTGAACTGAGAGGAGTTTACATTTGTTTCCTCTAATCACGTTATGTTGTAATGTTGCAGTATAGATGTAGATGAAATGTCCTTTACAGCACATTTGAGGCTGTTTTTTTTTTTCAAATGGCGCTCAGTTGAAGGTAAAAAGCATGTGATTTCAACACTTTATTGATTAAAGGATAAAAGTCTTCATAACCTAATCTATTCATAAGCTTTTCATGTCATCCAAGGGCAGTTTTGTTGCCTTTTAGAGGGTTCACTTACTCAAAAAAGGTATTCAAAATGTTAAGAATATCCATCTTGTCTTCTTACTCAGAATAGTTTTGTTTGTTCTATATCAGACAATAAATAAGACATGAGGTTTAGACAGACGCAGTAGTTGGTGTGACCTTAAGAGCTGTTGCTCCTGGGCGTGGTCGTTCTGATGTCAGGGGGCGTGGTCATCCTGATGTCAGGGGGCGTGGTCATCCTGACAGGGACACGTTTCTCCAACGACAGCGGCTGCCAGTGCGAACTCTCACGTGTCAAGGTAATTATACCACGTCTTATGTATTGTCTGATATAGAAGCTACAAAAACGAACACCACAAAGTCAAGAACAATGCAATCATGATTTAAAATGAGACCTACAATGTAAACTTTAGGAGCTTTTAAACCATATAAAGATTGCTTTCCCTTCTCACTCTTGAAATTGCATATATTGATGCATATTTGAGCGATTATTATTCTCCTGCAGATACGACGCCGTTCTTCTGACAGTCTCTGTATTCACCGCAGAAGAAAACTGACTGTTTTTGAATGAGTGAATCATTTTAAATCATCCAAAATATAACGTAATGACTCTTGTCTGCTCTATGAGGTGTCGTAGAGCAATATAGCAGGCAGAAGCACAATGGGTTTAAGTAACCTTTTGTTAAAATAATATGAAGAATTATATTTGATATATAATCGCACACAACACTGGCTATTAAAAGATACTGACGTAAGTCGGGTTGGAGTTAACACTGGCTATTAAAAGATACTGACGTAAGTCGGGTTGGAGTTCTTATACTTAAGTTGTATTAGCAAATGAATGCGGAGTGGGGTCTTTTCAAAGCCGTCGTATCTGACATAATAAAGGCAGAGGAGAGGATTTGAATACATTATCCTATATGTTTCCTTCCTCTGAGCGGGCCGTACAAACATGTCATCTAAACGGCACACACACACTGTAAAGAGGCTGTGAAGGTGAAGCAAAACACAAACAGGTTTCAGTTCCAGCCCATTTGCAATTCAAAAATCGCACAAACACACAAAATAATCACCAGGAGACGTGTTAATAACGCTGTTTTTGACTCCACTGTTTAGAAGGAGCGAAGAAATGCATCGAGCAGCAGAAGTGTGTGATAGAAATGGATTGTGGATCTTAAGCAATCTCAGCACGGCCATTAGACACTATAGAAAAAAAAAGAGAGGGATGAATTAAACATGGGGTTGTGCTGAAATGCAAAGAACCTGCACTCTCCTGTTTCCTGCAGCAACTGCCAATCAACTAATTGGTCTGTATGTGTCAGGTAAAGGCTATAGGGAACAGTATTACCTTATTGTGCACCTTATAGTGTGCGCACAGGGTCAGCACATTGTTTAAACTCACCAGTGGTGGACGGGGGCTCGCCGGCTCTATATCATTACTTTGACAGCTATAAAGGAGGGTGTTACTTCATTATAAGAGCCTGTGACAAACAACTCAAGGACATATATACAATTACTGGATGTGACTGGGCCTGAAACAGCGACATGACTGCAGTTGTAGATCCTGGGGAAGTGTTTGGAAATACAAAGAGTACACTAGAGTACACTGGATTTTCCCATTTCACTGGAGCAAACACCAAGCAGCGTGAAGAGGTTTTGAAGGTAATAACATCTGAACACTGTTTCGGACATTTCCACGACCATCTTGTCTGAATCTCAATAACTGTAATCAAATGTAAATACATGATTATATTTGTGTGATATATATTATCTGCATCATTAGTCCAAGAGAAAAACGACATGTGTGAAAATGGTGTAAAAGGAGGTAAAGAATGTTTACCTGGGACTGGAGCAGGTAAACATTCCCCAAACTCTTATCTCTAAGGAAAATACCAAGACAGTTGTAAACGTAAGTGCTGGGTGTCGAGTTAACCAATGAGAAAAGTGACCCGCCCATTATGTGTGAAATGTGAAATAAAACCACTTACAAGAGGGAGAAACGTTGTGAGACTTGGAGGGTCATCAGGCTGCGTACAACAGCCTGGTGACCCGGCTGGTCTCTCCCTCACAAGCCACACAAAGTCTGACGTTTCTGTGTTGTTTTATATTCTAAGTTGAATTATGTTCTCTGAGTGTTAAGGAATAGCATTGATTTATTGTCATTTCTTGACATTTACTCAACTCGTTTCCCAGTCCTACTTTTGAGACATATTAAATTTAGGGTAAACTCTGAAATTATGGATTCTTCTTTTTTGGAGCCAAACGACTGCCGGGGTGAGTTTCATTATTCAATAACATTAACATTTCATGAACATGATTTTGTCTTGTATGAATGTGAGAATAGGGCTGGCTAAATTATGAATGCCATTTCACACTTTATGGGACATGATCGTTCAAGTTTATTTTGCTATTTTATGATATGATTTATTCTGTCCATAAGCATAGCCATAGCCACTTATTATACATAATATTATAATACACTTTACCTGCTACTTAAATGTCCTTTTGCTGCACTCTACACACATACTTACTCTACATACTGGACTCTTTGGGACTTCAAGCCGCTTCTTTTCCCCTCACGCTTTGAGCCCTGCGGCCGATACAACCGTACGTCTGATTTGTAGATTTTACCGGCTAACGGCCACCGCGGGCAATCCAGAAGGAAGCGCGAGCGTTTGACACGTTTTGACACACTGTCGAAGTGTTTTATTACAATCAGACTCATATATAATCTAATGAGGAAGTGAGACAGGACGAGGCTGAACGCAAAGACACACGCGGACACGCGATATACGACGGTCTGCGGTTTAGATCCTGCAGCATTGAAATGAGACTTTCTTGGGCAGACCTGACCATCTTTCTGTGTAAATATCATATAACGTAACACTCACTCCATAAGTACGAGCTCAGGAGCAGAAGATCCAGATGTGAGGACACAGTCACAGGTAAATCAGCTCACACAGAGTCATCAAGGACACAGGGGACAGAGGGGACAGATGGGACAGTAGGGACAGAGGGGACAGTAGGGACAGCCGTGATGTGTTTCAGGTGCACCGCGAGACCCCCGGCTCAAAAAAAACGCTAGATTTAAGTCTATTTTTAAAGTTACTTCTCTTGTTTTTTATTGCATGTCTCTTTTCTTCTGCTGTTCTTGAACTATGCATTGCAACACTTTCCTTATTGTGGGACAAACAAAGGTTCTCCTATTTTATCTTAAATTAGAACATATATATAGAACAGGGATATACCGTATTTTCCAGACTATGAGTCGCACCTTTTTTCTTAGTTTTGGCCGGGGTGCAACTTATACTTATATTTATACTTAAATACTTATACTCCGGAGCGACTTATATGTGATATTATTTGTTATTTTCACACTTGTAACCTTATTTCATACTCCAGAGCGACTCATATATGTTTTTTTCTTCTCTATTATGATTTTTTTGGCTGGTGCGACTTATACTCCGGTGCGACTTATACTCCGGACAGTCCGGTACTTGCTTTACCAAACTCAAGAAGTCTTCCCATGAGATATCATTACTCACCTTTCACCAGTAGACTCCCAGCACTGCTCGCCACGCCAAACTGGTTCCTGGCCACGCACGTGTAGAGCCCGGCGTCCATTTTGGTGACGTTGGAAATCCGAATGCTCCCGGTCTCCAGCACGGTGACTCTGAAACAGACACGAGGGGCACCAGCCGCATTAGGGCTGCTGACAGGGCAGGGACACAAGGGGCAGGTGCAGCCGCATTAGGGCCGCTGACAGGGCAGTGACACGAGGGGCAGGTGCAGGCGCATTAGGGCCGCTGAGAAGACAGTGACACGAGGGGCACTAGCCGCATTAGGGCCGCTGACAGGGCAGTGACACGAGGGGCACCAGCCGCATTAGGGCCGCTGACAGGGCAGTGACACGAGGGGCACCAACCGCATTAGGGCCGCTGACAGGGCAGGGACACGAGGGGCAGGTGCAGCCGCATTAGGCCCGCTGACAGGGCAGGGATACAAGGGGCAGGTGCAGCCGCATTAGGGCCGCTGACAGGGCAGTGACACGAGGGGCAGGTGCAGGCGCATTAGGGCCGCTGAGAAGACAGTGACACGAGGGGCACTAGCCGCATTAGGGCCGCTGACAGGGCAGTGACACGAGGGGCACCAGCCGCATTAGGGCCGCTGACAGGGCAGTGACACGAGGGGCACCAGCCGCATTAGGGCCGCTGACAGGGCAGGGACACGAGGGGCAGGTGCAGCCGCATTAGGCCCGCTGACAGGGCAGGGATACAAGGGGCAGGTGCAGACGCATTAGGGCCGCTGACAGGGCAGTGACACGAGGGGCAGGTGCAGGCGCATTAGGGCTGCTGACAGGGCAGTGACACGAGGGGCACCAGCCGCATTAGGGCCGCTGACAGGGCAGTGACACGAGGGGCACCAGCCGCATTAGGGCCGCTGACAGGGCAGTGACACGAGGGGCACCAGCCGCATTAGGGCCGCTGACAGGGCAGGGACACGAGGGGCACCAGCCGCATTAGGGCCGCTGACAGGGCAGTGACACGAGGGGCACCAGCCGCATTAGGGCCGCTGACAGGGCAGTGACACGAGGGGCACCAGCCGCATTAGGGCCGCTGACAGGGCAGTGACACGAGGGGCACCAGCCGCATTAGGGCCGCTGACAGGGCAGTGACACGAGGGGCACCAGCCGCATTAGGGCCGCTGACAGGGCAGTGACACGAGGGGCACCAGCCGCATTAGGGCCGCTGACAGGGCAGTGACACGAGGGGCACCAGCCACATTAGGGCCGCTGACACGGCAGTGGGGCTGAAAACGAAGCAGCGGTTAGAGCTGGAGCGTCTGTTAGTTCATATACTCAAAGTGCATTGGAGTTTACTCTTAATGAGCTGGTCTAATGTCCTCAAGCATTTCAAGTATTGCCCCGAGTTTATCCGTTTATCCGTGCAACTTTTAATTGGTTCATAGTGCTTTGGAGTGACACGGACAGGGCCAAGCTACTTTCTTATGACTTCAACAGCAAAAAGATACTGTTTTAAAACTATAATAAGTTGCGATTCATTTGCTGAGAATTGTCCAAAGATGTGAAGTGTTACAAACAGGAGAATTCCAATGAGTCGGCTAAACCAATACACGGATTTCATTAAACAGAGTAACTTGTAAATGTCGGTGTAATTCTTCAGACTGTGTTTTTTTTAATAAGGGTCATTGTTCAATCAAGTGAAGGGATCGCGTTCAATTTTGTTAAAAAAATAGGGCGTATACTCTGAAGGTAATTCATTGGAAGAAATCTTAGGCTTTAATTGGTCTTTAAGGTTTAATTGTCTTGTTGTAAGTCGGATCAATTATTTTCAGCCTTAACCGTGGCCTTTACAGATTGGCAAAAATAGCTGTTCTTAAGAGTTTCCATGGAGCTGTCCAAAATTAGCCATAAGGATAACGATGTAATTTCTCTATGCCATTACGAGAGCGTCAACCCTTTCTGATATAAATGTAATTGCGTAAAATGTACGTGCTGAAGACAAAAATGTCTAAAAAATTTAGATTGTAGACTCTTTTTATCAATAATGATTAAACTACTTTCCTGAATGGGTTAAAGTCGATCAAAAAATACACAACCGAACTTGAAAACTAGTCATTCCAAAGTTGTGGCACAGACAGACATTTTCACTTTTTTTTCAAAAGTCTCCGGCTAAATATAAATCATCCACATAAAGTTCCTAAGAACCCATTTTTGTTTTGACTGAAAAAGCGTCCAAATGTCACATATTTGTCCTTGCGAGATGAGACTCAGACGTCCTCCCATAAACAGGACCTGAATATGCAGCAAACGCTGTGACACACACAAAGCACGATACGGCAGGAGCCTGCGCTGCCATTCCAGTCCGTCCTTGTGCTTTTGAGCAAAGTCATGGGGGGAATATAAAAGAGGGAAACACTGTAGTGGTTAACTTAGTCCAAACGTGTTCATTTTGCATTGTAGTGGAAAAAACCTTTTGTCTTGGATAATAATAGCCTAGGCACTGTTTTTGTTTGTCTAGTTAAGGTAACAAGGCCAGGTCACAGGTCAAACTGTGACAAATGAGCCGAGGAACCACCTTCTTCAATTATTTTTGTAGTAAAAACAGCTGTAATTGAATAAATGAGGTTCGTTTAAAGGTGTTGAACATGATTTTTACTGACTTAAAATGTAATGCATTCTGAGCATCGGGATTATTTACACATTTAGTTTATTCACACGTCTCCCCATTAGCTAACCGCTCACATTTGGCTCTGCGGAGAATACAGATTAGATACAGATTAGATGCAGACAGCACACAACTGTCTCATTTTGACCCTAAGAGCTGTTTTTTCAAAATGTCTGTGCTGGGGTAAAACTGATTTGATTAAATTGCATGAAAAAACTCAGGCACAGTTCAACCCTGCGAGGAACATTCCAGGCAAGGCTAGGGCATCTCCATGGAGACAAGCAGGTTGTGGATGCCTCACCACAAACCTTACTAAGTCCATCTTTAAGGGAATTAGTGGAACAAATACAGCCCAACTAAATTAGACTTGTGCCCTCCAATAAATATATGATAAAGATCTCCAATATAATATTTTCAATCTCGGCTCGACCAAGACCCTGCTCTGGACCGAGACCCTGCTCTGGACCGAGACCCTGCTCTGGACCGAGACCCTGCTCTGGACCAAGAGCCGGGTTTGGAGTCATATGTTTTATTTTGTATCATTCTTAGGATTGACGTAAAAACACCACCAACAGCTTTCTAGCCCAATCATTGAGCTCAAAATCTTAAAGAACTATAACTACTTTCTCACCTCACAAGATATTTATGAACCAATCATTTTCGTACATTTTTCATAAAGGTTTGGGAAACATTCCATCCACAGGCCTTGTTCTAATCTATGTATTCTCCCGTATGTGAATTATTGACGCACACTGACAGTTCATGTTTGATCTTTTGTCTCTCCTCCCATCGAGCTGCTGTTGCTTCAGAAACATATCTCATTGTTCGCTTTGATCTGTGTAATTACTGCAGGTGATCCATCGTATCTCTTAAAAGACAGACTCGCTGCTCACTTCCTGCTGATTCTCTTGCATCATCGAGAGGGAAACCAAGAATGTGCAGGATATTATCTTGTAACACTGTTCGAGGCCACAATTGTAGATTTTATTTTAATCGAAAGTTCCAGACGGATTCCAAGGTCTTTTATTAAAATGTCTGAGCAGTATTGACACTCGTCCCACACAAAAATAATCAATCATAAGCCCAGTGGGGAAATCTAAGATCTATCTGGATGTTCTGCCTGTCTGAAACCTTCACCTCGTTCTCACAGGTGGAATGTGATGGATGCAGAGTAAATACACGTTGTTAGGCTAAGTCATATTGTGACATTTGTATTTTACCTGACTATTTAAGTATGTTGAATATCAAATCAAGTATTCATCCAAATCTCAAGATATCTTTATTACGGTCGCAACGAGTCAACATCCAATCAGGAAAAATGGTCAGGACACATATCCAATCAAGCTCCAATTATCAGGATACGTATTGTCTCGTAAGGCCGCAGTTTAAATGAAATATATTGAACAGGCGGGCGAATTATTAATATAAATATCATTTCAATTTCAAAAGATTTTTTCTTCCGGGTTTTTCCAAAACGCACCACGGAAGGAGAGCGAGGAGACGCGGCGCGCAGGTGAGCGTAACAGTAGATTTAGCGTGTTTTGCATTGGTAGAATTGACGCTTCTAAGGGATCATCTCAAAATGGGTTGAAGCTGAAAAGACGTACTATTTCTCATCTTGGGGGGGGGGGGGGGGGGGGGACATTTCGTCTTTTTGTTGCTTTGAAGCTTCAATACATCGTTGTGGCAGTAATTGTTTTGAAATGCTAAAAAACTCTCTCAGCAACGAGCATTAGGCCAACATTAGGCGGCACCACCGCGGCGCGCACCGCGGCCCGTGCGCACGGTGCGTTGTGATCACGGCGCGCAGTGGCCTGTGCGAGGGAGAACCCGCCCCACTCCCCGGTGGACCATGTGGATTGAGTAAACAAATATGCGCAACAGGTGACATTATTTGGATAATTCATAACTTCAAAACGGGTTTAAAAGGTGCTATATAAAGGAGTTGAAAACGGCCGCGCGCGTCTTCTCCCGCTCTCTCCCGGGACCGCACGCGTCTTCGCGTCTTCTCCCGCGCGCGTCTTCTCCCGCGCGCGTCTTCGCGCGTCTTCTCCCGCGCGCGTCTTCTCCCGCGCGCGTCTTCTCCCGCGCGCGTCTTCTCCCGCGCGCGTCTTCTCCCGCGCGCGTCTTCTCCCGCGCGCGTCTTCTCCCGCTCTCCCGGGGCCGCGCGAAGGGTCGGAGCGGCGCCGTCTCTCACTCCCGCAGGATTTTGATGAGAAATTGCTTCACGCGCTCTCATCTTTTGACTTAATACTGCTTTTTGTATTTCATTCAAAGCTATTTTGCGTTGTCGGCGGTACTTTCTAAAAAAAATATATATATAATAATTTATTTTATTTATATTGTAGAAATCAATACTCTAAGTGCGGCGGATCCGTAAACCAAGTAATAGAATAACTGTGGCCTAAGGTACTAGGCAATACCAGCCCTAGACATAGTTGTGATATAATAAGTAATATTCACACACCAACTTTGCAATGTAACCTTGATTGTTTGTCGTTGTCATCACGTTATCTAACAGAGCGATGTAGCTGGAAGATTCTCCTCTACTACATGTGTTAACCTGACCTCCTGGGTTTTCTCCTTCTACTGATCAATATCTATTTGTTTCTTTAAAAAATAAAATAAAAATGTTTTTCTTCTTTTTGAATTGATTTCCTCAACATGAACAATACAGACTTTTAACCATGCTATTTAATACTAAAAACAGCCACATTTTTTGGATTAAAAAATCTCAATCTTACCTAACTTAACCTTGATGAATTTGACTAATCATGCCTCATGTGAGCGACCCGCAGGGTCATGAGTTTGAGTCCGGCTCTCCACAATTTCCTTTCATTTGCCGTCCTGTCTGATAAAGCCCACAATCAGAGAACGTTTGATGAATCACCCAGAGGAAACCTTCATAGTGAAGGGGAGAAGGTACAAAGCCCACCCAGAAAAAGCAAAAAGGAGCCGATCCCAGAACCTACTTGCCGTGAGGTTGAGGTGCTAAGCTGAAGTCACAATAAAAGCACATTAAAGAGGGAAGACGTGACATGATAAATTGGACTTTTCCCTGGTATTTCCACTGGGCCCTGAGCAGAGCGACTGTAACACCCAGACACGTTATAGTCCCATACATTCACTCTATCAATATGTTTTCCTTATTGCACCATTTACCATGCTGACCTGTTAATGAACATTCAATAGAAGCTCTTGACTATTACTACAGGACACATTGGTCCCAGGAGACACCAGTCCTTATCTCACTTGTGTATTTAGCTGTGTTTTGTCACCGGTTTTCTGTAAAGCGTCTGGCTGAGATGTCCTGGAGCAGCGGTGACTGTCGCAGCTCTGATCTCCCGAGGAGCCAGGCGCCGAGCTCAAATCCCACCGGGAATCCACAAAATATCACACTGTTAAAAGGGAACCCTCCAGAGCCCGGCCCACGTCGGCGGCTTGTTGAGCTAATCACTTCGTTTGGCTCGGTTTATCCGCGCTATTACAAACAAGCAATTGCCATTAAGCCTGCTGAGCTCACATGCATTTTTCATGGACGGTTGTTCGACAGGGGCTGAGGCAGGGTTTAGGATCAGAGACAGGTGCTTCAGTCAGGGAGTTAATTTTGAGATAAAGTTTTACTTTTCGTCCAAAGAGTCAAATTATTCTGTTTTTGTCTAGTTTTAGTTGGCTATAATGTGAAGCTAATTTAGTCAGATATAGACTACATCCATAATCAAGTTGTTTATGGGCTGGTTTTGGGCAGTAGAATTGTCTTTTTCATTCATCTTTGTTAGCTATCGACAAGTAATACCGTATTTTTCATTGTTTTGGCCGAGGTGTGACTTATACTTATATACTTATACTCCGGAGTGACTTATATGTGATATTATTTGTTATTTTCAAACTTGCAACCGCATTTCATACTCCAGTGTGACCTATATATGTTTTTTTCTTCTCTATTATGTATTTTTTGGCTGGTGCGACTTACAGTCCAGAAAATACAGTTCAGTGGATGAAAATATATAATTTTAGTCATATTATTTGCCATATGATTACTCTTTATTTAGTTTTAGTCAGTAAAATTATGCCATTGACTAAAACTATGACGGAATATAATCGCCAGAAATAACACTGGTGTAATTTCAGTTTATAAGAATTAAATAGAAAACTACACAGCGTCAAAATGTTCTGCTGAGAATATCTTTCCTCTGATATGAGATTCATGTTTGTTTCCTTTTAAGTTTCCTCCATTTAACGCGACTTGCACGTATTTATTTTTACAGCCTGCCCAGTGATATAACATTTCAATTTACTGTTTCCTGAAGTTGTGGCTGATTCGATGCTTCTATACATTCAATCTCTTTCCATTGAGAAGACAGAATGTATTGCGCGTACAGGCTATACATGAGGTACGATAACCAGGCCCAGCGCAGATAAAGCAAGCGACGTAACGGAAAATAAATGCACTTTTCAAACTTCCAGACGAAACGCAAACGAAATAGCATCGAAATGAAACAGAGCGTCCATCACAAAGTTTCTGAATCTCTGTGTTCGTATTTAAACGCAACTCGATGAAGAGAAACCTCAGAGTTCAGTAAACTGGCTGCAACAATTGAAAGAGTGCACGTCTGTCCAAATAAATCTCCACAGCATTTATACAGAAGGTCAGAAAGGCTCAAATTAAATTTCTTTCTATTCAATATTGCCAATCAGCCGGGGCCGTGGAGCAATTTCCTGACCACTTTGAGCTCCCAGAAATTAATTGCCCCATTGATACATGCCTTCGCTTGTAAATCCTCACTTAAAGCACCTATCTTATCTTGTAAACTACATGAGGGGGTATAATGAGTTTGAGGGGAGAGGGGAGACGGCTTTTACTGACGGCTCCCTCTAAGGCAACCGCCGAAACCGCCCGAAATGATCAAAAATGACCTGTGCGTTTAAAAGGCTGGGAGTATTAAAACACATTAGAGAAGCCCATCCGCCGCACAGAGCCTGCGGCACAGTCTATTCTCCCGTTTGATCCGAGGGCTTCCTTTGCAATAGACCATAATAAAGAGTTATGGATATGAGATGTCACTCGGATAAGGATTGCCATTAAACCGAGCAGCAGCGTGTGTCAAGGCTCCTATCTGGCAACGCAACAAGAGGATCCGACGAGATAAAGACGTAGGCGGCAGTATCTCACAAAAAATGCTTTCACTTTCTTCCTGTTTTTTTTCCCCTTCCTCTTAAATGCTTCCCAGGAGCAATTAAGTAAGCGGGCGAATTTGTGGCTAACATAAAAGCTTGGGCAGCGTGATATAGTAAACAAGTACTTTAGCTCAACCTTATTGGCCCGCTGTTAAAGTGAGCTGTGTCTAAAAGCTTGCGTTCTTCTCTCCACGGTGCAACAAAAACTTGAGGTTGTAAATGAAAAATATTACTTCAAGCACTTAAAAGGGATTGTATAATTAAGTCAGTATATTATGGCGACCCATGTTTATCCATTTCACTTCCACGAGGACAACGCATCAGGAAAGCGCTTTGTTTCCGTGACACTTTTATTGGAGCTGTTTGCACCGGTGCAGCGTGATCCTGGCATTTTCATTGTTCCATCTCATGCTGCCAGAGGTAATTATCGCTTTGAAACGATTCGTTGTACTGTCGGCTTGTCACCGTAATGATTTGAAGTGCGATATAGTTCTGAAGAAAATACAGGCGTTAAATAACTCATTTATGCCACTGACACAATAACCCAAAGCAAGAATGTCTAAATGTTGTTTTAAATGTTGGGTATGTGTATTATTCCTATTTCTAATGACCATAAACTCAAATATTATTGTACTACATTGATACTTCTGGTCTTGGAACGTAACAATTTTCTGATGCTACAAAAGTGCCTGTCAATCAGAGCTACAACTATTGATCACTTTGCTGCAAAATGAATAATCAAGCAACTGTTATTTAAATTAATTGATTGGTTGTTTAACGTAGATTTAAAAAAAAAAAATAAAAAAAAAATATATATATATATATATATATAAGGTTTTTGCTATATTTCAATGAGATAAAGCTAAAGAGATGCCTCTATCTGAGTCATATAATCTCTTCTCTCAGTCTGTGTACAGTCCATATAACAATGAATCAATTAAATGAGTGTACAAATATTAAAAACCCTTTGTCAAGCCCCGTCAACAGTCAACAAAACATGCTATCTACCTTAAATGGCTTTGTTACTAACCAG
This sequence comes from Eucyclogobius newberryi, assembly GCF_026437365.1. Classification (NCBI taxonomy): domain Eukaryota; kingdom Metazoa; phylum Chordata; class Actinopteri; order Gobiiformes; family Gobiidae; genus Eucyclogobius; species Eucyclogobius newberryi. The sequence continues at coordinate 34,242,882 of NW_027315801.1, read as the reverse complement.
CTGATGCCATGTTCTCCACATCTCCCATTGAAATACAACCCCCGCCCGAGCTGACCTGCCCCTTACCTCACTGACCTGTTCAATTTCGCTTAATGGAAATGCAGCCTCAATGGATCCACGTGAAACAATGAGCCGGTGTAATTTAATGTCTGGCATAACAACCTTAAACACAGTGGTCCAATCGTAAGGTAATATTCCTGAGAGCCATTTCCTATATCCATTTTACAGTTGCTGGCAGTGGTCAGCAGTGAAATTCAATTAGAGCCAGCACTTTTGCCTCATTGCGCGGCGGTGAGTGCACGGTAACCCACACGATGAAGCTATCACGTTGAAAATTCCCGTAGTATAAAGGTATATGACTACAGCGCTGATTTCATTATATTAACTAATCAGATCCAGCCTTGTTCTTAGCTGATTCATCCTCCTCTGCTCCCCATCCTTGAAAACATTATCCCTGCAAGATTAGAAGGAATTATGGGTATTTTAGCTGAGCCAGTGGGAAGGATTAGTGTTGTGCCACTGCTGTTATAACACGGGCAGCCATTTTAATATCAAGCAAAAGAGGAAGAGAGGCCAGGACTAGTTTTATAGGCAATAATGCACACGCCTATAGCACCTTGTTCGTAGCGTGCACACTCGAGGCTATGGCACTTAAGAACAAATGAGAAATCTAGCATTTGTTGTAAAGCCGGATCTATGGAAGGAGATTTTCTTGTACGAGTTGGGGATGGAGATTCCAGCGTTTAACAAGAAATAATCAGCACATTATGTCAATGTGTGATTCCTTCTAAAGATCCTAAATGAGGCTAAATATGTTGTGTTCTAGTGCTCTTGTTTTGTCATAAAGCAAGCGTTAAAATCAGCTATGCTTGTTGCAAAATGTACAGAGAGAGTGTAGCATATGTGTTAGTATGCTAGTAGAGAAAGGGTTTAGAGATGAAACACGTTTAAGGCCTTAGTTATTTTGTTACTTGGTTTACGGATCTGCCGCACTTAGATTATTGATTTCTACAATATAAATAAAATAAATTGTTATTTTTTTTCATAAAGTACTGCCTACAACGCAAAATAGCGTTAAATGAAATATAAAAAGCGGTATTAAGTCAAAAGATAAGAGCGCGTGAAGCAATTTTTTGTCAAAATCCTGTGTGAGTCTGTGACGAAGCGGCTCCGTCCCTGCGCGCGGCCCCGGGAGAGCGTGAGAAGACGCGCGCGCCCGTTTCCTTGACTGCTAGGCGCAGCGCTAACTCCTTTATATCGCAAATACACATTTTAAACCCGTTTACCACATTTTCTCCAGTGTGTTTTGCCGTGACTAAGGCTGCACACTTAGAAGCGTCTGTTCTACTGATGCAAAACATGCTAAATCTACTGTTACACGCTCCTGCGCGCCGCAGATATTTTGTTCCATACACTGAAGTGCTTACAATCTATATGATCACAAATACATTCACAAGTATTCAGGCTCCGGTTCCAGGCTGGTTCTTTGCTCCAAACTAGCCACACCAGGTCAAATCCCACTTTATACTCCTAGCGTGAGCGGCGGTTTGGTGATGGGACGGTGATCTCTCCACGCACTGAACGGAGACGCTTGTGTCGGCCGCGGCAAAGAGCGTGATCGGCTGAAGCGACGCAGTGAGTATTAGGTGTATGTAACGTGCCGTAGTGGTAAACCACGTCACCGGATGATACATTCACGGACACACAATAGGGATATGTATTTGATGCTGTTTTAGTGATATTATGAAGTGGGTTACAGGATTAATAAGCTTTTCTTTTTATTGTGTTTTAAAATGTTCTATTTCAAAACACAGAACATGATGCAGAGAGATCGAAGCAGAAAAGCAGTACAAGGCAGGGATCCAAGTTCACCGCATAAATTGTCCATTTTTGTCCAAAGTCTGTCAAATAAGTCAATTTAACATTGGTTTTAGAGGTGGGCAATATATCAAACACTCAGCATTCTCTCTTCTTCTTAAAAACCTCTCACAATTAAGTTATTTTGAGTAAACAAAACTAAACTGTCTAAACTGATCGTTCATGAGAAAAACTATTCAAATAGTGTCTGAAAAAACATTGCGTTTACAGTCTGTTCTGTTAGAATACAGCAGCGGAAATCCTCTGTCACGGAGCAGTGGTTTTATTCCTTGTTTTCGTCCTGTTTCTGAAGGGACGGCAGAATTACCAACATCGCAGACTGATATCAGTGGTTTTGGCTGAAACCGATATTATTCAATGACGTGAATATCGGCCGATACCGATACTGGGCTGGTATATCAGTGCACCCCCAATGCAAATGTTGATAATATTGTAAATGTTGTTTTCAAGTCGGTGACACCCCTCATTCTTCTTCCAATGTAGAAAAAGAGTCAGTTGTATCATCTGGACTCTGTTGACTACTAGATTAAGACCGGATTAAAGATTTTGAACATCGAGTATATCGTTTATAGTTCATACGACAAAAAGAGTTGAGAAAAGAAAGAAAGAAACAGCATAAACAAGTAAAGAAATGAGCCATGGAACAATCAGCTACTGAAGTACTCTGAAGTGTTGGTATCTTAAACTTAAAACATTAGAAAGCATGCAATGTTCTAAAGCGTGTGGCACATGCAGGCCCAGTCTCTTTAGACATGTCATGCCAACTAAAGCTTTGAGGTGTTTCCCAGACATTATTTCAGGTTACCAAGTCTGAAGTTTATGTAATTAATACAGGACGCAAGCTATATGATGTCCTCAAATGGCCCAAACAAAGCAATTATTAAGAGGAGAAACAGAAAGCAGTGAAAACGTAACCTGAAGCTAACAGATTGGATGTCCCAAAATGCTCTGAGTGAGTGAGGGAAGCTTCTGAGCCTGTTCAACAATTCATCTCATTTCAAAGCAGCACACACACACAACCAGGTGTAGGACTTCCTGCTGGGACGAGCAAGTTTTCAAACAGGAAAGATGATTATATAACGTTTTCCAAAGTGCTAATTGGTTATAGTGGGACTACCTTTGGATTGTTGTTGGTTATTACAGAGATTTGGCATTCACCGAGATAGCACCATCAGGAGGGGTTGATCCTGTTGCACCCTATACGCCGATACATTCCGTTTTGCAACTTTTATTAAGTCCACGGTTCAGAATAACACATATGAGGCAGGCAGGGTACAACACCCACAACACACCTGGGCCACACTCAACACAAATGAATAGGCGTGGCTGACCTACTTTTAACGCCACACGCCGTCCAGGTACAGCCCCTTTCATGAACGTTCACTCTAATTAAAGTGCTCCGTGCTAACATGTACAATCTAACACACAAAAGTAATAATAATTTAGCATCACAATTAAATATCAGCATAATAAACTAGATGAGCAACAATCCCATGGCAGAAGTGATTGTGAGAATTGTTTGGTTCAGTGGTTTCATATCAAACCCAAGCAACTTTCTGGATGGAGGAAGGACTGATACTGTAAACCATGAAGTTACAAATTGCTACTCACGATGTAACGGTTATTCACGACTATTGAAGCGTGACAAAACAAAGTGAAATCCTTCATTCTCTTTCAATCAAATACATTACTGTTCCTATAGTATGTGACCAACTTTTTAAAGTCAATTGCAAAAGTAAAATGATTGTGAAAGAACTGTACATTTAGGTTTACTTTTTTGCAGCACAGATTGAATCAAAATGACTTAATTTATCTTAAAATATCGTCACAATTATTCATTTTTGCTTCTTCATAACTATCAATTATGTAAATGATTTCAAAATTGCCAGTTCAAAATACAAAATAATAAGGCTATCTGAGCTAGCTGACAGTCAAAACAACATAGGCTATACACAATACCTCATAGAATTGACACTGCACTGAAAAATACACATTTATTGGCTTAAATAATAGCAAGAAAAGTAAACAACATGTATTTCCGCATTATCCTATTTAGATGTCCAAAGGAAGCACCATCAGGCAGTGGCTTTCCTCTCGTCTTATTAACTTTTCCCTGTCCACATCCACTTGACAACGATATTACATTGATTTGCACTTAGCCCGGATTCTAATAAAACAAGGTACGAGCTGGTTTCCCCGGTGTCCAGCTACTATCACACAAGAACGCAGGAGTGGGTGAGTGGATGACCATTGATCTGTCCTTTTGGGGATTTCTCGCGCCTCTTGCTCGTGTCTGTGGCGGCCCCCGCATCACCACGGACGCCCGGAGCTCAAACGACCCGCCCGGACTTACAACGCGGCTAATGAGCTGATGGGGGAGCCAATCGATCCAAGTGCCTCCGTCTAGGAATGGCCAATTACCTTAAGTAAACAGAAAAAAAAAAAAGAAAAAACCTGCTCGGAGGCAAGCCAGGAAAGTGCTTTATACTGTGTTGTGTTGTGCAATTCAGATAGTTGTGTCATCTCCTCTGCAGTCTGGCACAGAGAATACCAAACGGGGAGCAATAAAGTAGCTGATAAGACGCCAACGTAAAGTAGATGAGCTAAACAATATACACGATAGACATTCTGCTTCTTTGGCAGAACAGAAAGAACGTAGATACCTGTGGCTTTCTCGCAGCGCTTCCTTGCCCTTCCTCCACGAAATGACGCCCCGAGGAGACATCCGAGGCTTGCACTCGATCAGGATGTCGCCGCCAAGTCGGGCCAAAGTTTGGGCCTTCAGCAAGTTCTGAGAAAAGTCTGGAGCGATGGCTGCGGGAGAGAGATAAGAGGGAAATTGGTTAAAGATGGATGTCGCAAATGCTTTTTGTTACAGTGAATGCTTAAAACAAAGTACGTGTCAATACATTTCAAGGCAATACTAACTTCATCGTGAACATTCAGTGATTTTAACTAATATAACACAATAACTGTAAGGCTGCCCCCAAATAAGTTGTCTGTTTGCTGTAACCCGACCCAGCATTTTACAAGTGGGTCGGTCGGTAGGTAAATTCTTATTTTTTGAAAAGGCGCATATGTTAAGAAATGAGTTGTTAGTCCCTTGGGTTGAAAGACAGGTTTACCAGCGCTATGAAATTATTCTACACAGCGCTTTAGGAAAGACCGGTCAGTGAGTCGGAGAAATATTTGAAAAATAAAAGAATTTGGCGTTTATTTTTAACAAAATGCAGATTTTTTTTTTTCAGTCGGCTCGTTTTATACGGGTCGGTCGAGTTACGGCAAACAGACTATTATTTTGCTCAGCCTAAGATATGTTTGAATGTTTAAATGATAGTATAGTCATATTATTATCCAGTTTGTTTGATGTGTAAAAGTAAAACAGTACAATTATAACTGGGCAAGTTAAAAAGAAAATGAAAAGCGTTCCAAACAAATAACAGAGATAAAACATGAACTAACTCCTCTTTTAGAAGTCGTCCACACAGAAAAGTACTTTTATTACTGCCTCATTCCCTAAAGGTCAAAAAAAGGCTAGTACTTCTTGGGTTGAATTGTAAAATAAACCCATGTGAGTTACTGTTTCTATTAGTTAGGTCACTTATTTCCTACAAACTAAGAACGATGTTGTTTTTGTCTAATCCTCTGCGTTTCCTCCAGTCGGACATTATGCATTAAGGATGAGGCAGGTGGGCTCCAAAGGCGACCTGGATGTGTGTGAAAGTAGCTGGAGGCTTTGGAGCTGCTCCTTTAGGCCTTAATGACTCCGGCGTCTGCTTCTGTTTGGTCCCGAGTCAGCACAATGCTCGAGACGAGACAACGCGCCATCGCACCACAAACACACACACAGCACTTCAACGCAATGTAGGGACGTCACAATATCACAGTTTAATGATCATTTACCATTATTGACACCATAACACCAACAACAGTGATTTTCTTTGGTTCACTTTGTCTGGTAGATCACTATGATTTATAAGTATGTATGTGTGGCACGCTCGAATGACACGATGATACGTTCCGTTTTGCAGCTTTTGTTAAGTCCACGGTTCAGAATGCACACGTTTGAGGCACGCAGGGGTACAACACCCAGAACACACCTGGGCCACACTCAACACAACGAAAAGGCGTGGCTGACCTACTTTTAACTCCACAAGCCGTCCAGGTACAGCCCCTTTCATGGACGTGCACCCTATACAAGTGCTCCATGATAAATGTACAATCCAACACACAAAAGTGATCATAATTTAGCAGCGTATTGTACCATCACAATTAAATATTAGCATAATGAATCAGATGAGCTACATATGTAACAAACTTTATGTGATCAAAGTTTCTGGAGGATTACGTAAAGTTAATGTGACGTAAACAGCCAGATTATATGGCACTTTTGGGTTTACTTTTTGGAGAATAAATTCAATTGAAATTACTTAAAGCAACAGTATGTACCATCCAAACATTCTCCACAAAGATAGATACATTTTATGCTTATATACTGTGGAATATTATAGTCAAAGGAACAGCATTTCCATGGAAACAAGCAGAAGCCGTCTCCTCCAGTCCAAGAGTCAGGCTTGTGGAGATGCCAGCTGGCTCACTGTAACCAGACAACTAATGTGTCTTTACATTTACATCTTTGGCTAAAAAGCGGGCTTCCTACATGAGCCAAAACAATCTGACTGCTGTATTACACCAGGAGATAATAGTCGCTTGTTTCATCGTTTGAAAGGTACAGTCACTGTGTCTTTTATATCCAGAGAAAAAAGCAACAATCACTGGATAATACAGTAAGTACCGAAGTACAGAACAACCACCTCCATGACGCAGAGCAGGAGGCCAGTTTATATATGATGTTTATGTCGCCTTTTAGCTCTGGATGTTCCAGGGCGCTTTGGCACTTAACGTGAACTCTGCTTTAAGTGTTGTGAGCTTTAATGTTTGCTTTTACTGACGGAGCATTGGACTTTTATTCAAATTCCATTAATTGCACAGCCATATCATAGAGACTTTAATATATGCGCTGATCATGACATAATCTATGTTATTATTGTATTATTTAAACTTATAAACCAGAAAAGGACTGGCAAAAGTGGACATTGCACTGCCGACCTCTGTGGTAATGTATTATGAAGAGAGGATATACTATAAGTGCAAAAAAATATATACTATTACTTGAAACTATCGGTACTATCAAACGCTCAGCACCAGTGAAATGGACAAACGGTGAGGTTCAAAATGTGGGGATCCATATTACAGAAATTGTTGAAGATAGAGTACGTGTTTATAAGAGAATTATAAGAGAAGAATGAAAAATGTTAGAGGTACTTGGTAGAGAGATGTGTTTGTCTGGCAAAATAACATGAATAAACTCTCTTATAATTCCTCAGTTTGTTTTTTTACTGATGACTCTTCCTACACCTGGAATATCGTTTTTGAAATATCTTTTTACAGAATTTTTGTTACATTTATTCTGAATAACACTTTTGCACTTAGAGCTTTGTTAAATTTTCAATATCACCCTCCAGATGGCGCTCATGAGATTCAAAATTAACCTTTCTGGATTAATTCAAATTGACTGATTTACTGACTGTCGACTTCATGTCTGAAAAAGGGTGTTGTATTTATTAATGATCTTATGGATGCAACAAGTTTTTAGTAGGCTATTAAGTCTATTATTTAATTAATTTAATTTCATCTTTATTAGGAATACACGTGCAGACAGATGCCTATATATATATATATATATATATATATATATATATATAATTTGTATTTATTTTTATTTTAAATATTACTTGGCATGTTTGGTGGGCCGGATTATAAAGACAAACGGGCCGTGTGTGATCTAGTCTGTACTGTTAGTCTACTTGTATAATCGGTCTTGTTCTTTTCTTTCTGTGTGTTCATTATTTTCTGTTTAAATTGATCTCAATAACAAGTACCATTGAAATGTTGCCAAAAAAGAAAATGTAATAAAGATGTAAAAATTAATGAAATCAATAAAAAACCTTCTGTGGCAGAGTGGGCAACCAAATCAATAGTGTTTCTTGTTGGAAAGTGGCTCTTGGCTTGATCAGAGCAGAGTGAAAATTGCACACCAGCTGTTTTCACTCTCTGTTTTCACCTCTTTTTTGTTCTTCTTCCTGTGGTTTTGACAGGTTGATGGTTTAGACTTTCTTAAGCTCATATCTCCTTTTTAAAGATCAGTTACAAAACGAAAACGTGGGTGTCTAAACTCCTGTTTGAGTAACCATTTACGTCCTGCAGTCTGTGAATTTCCTTTTCCTATATTCGGCAGCGTTTGATAATGAGGACGCTACATGTTGAGAAAAGTGCAAATTATGCTCAGTCGCAAATGTCAAGAGGAATGGAAAAACATGGCACTCTAAAACAAGACTCTGAAGAGCTTTGGAGGCTGTGTTTGGTTTAAAAATGTAAGCCCTTGAATCAATACCAGAATCAGAGAGTACAATGGGAATCGCCACGTTTGTAATATTTTGTAGTGTATTCTTACTAAGTTACTGTTTGTTTTTCAGGCAAAGCAGCTTCGCAGAGCGAGAACAGAAGTGGATTGGATGGATCATAAGATGACAGGATGGCAGGTGCTGCAAACTTACCCTGCCTATTATATTCTGGGCAGTTGCCAATGTTATCGAACAACAGAAAACTTCAAGTTGAGTCCCAGTTGTATTCTCCGGGCAGCAAGAAGCCAAAGAGTACGTCTAAAGAGCCCAAGGAGCGTGAAGGTATTGGTGGTGCCCGTAGTGATCGGAGCACTTGGGGCAGTGACCCCCAAACTGGAGGAATGACCCCCAAACTGGAGGAATGACCCCCAAACTGGAGGAATGACCCCTAAACTGGAGGAATGACCCCCAAACTGGAGGAATGACCCCCAAACTGGAGGAATGACCCCTAAACTGGAGGAATGACCCCCAAACTGGAGGAATGACCCCCAAACTGGAGGAATGACCCCTAAACTGGAGGAATGACCCCTAAACTGGAGGAATGGTTTGAGCAGATCCAGGAAAAACATCAGACATTTCGGTCCAGAAAAATGCAGGAACAGCAAAGATACTGAAGAACCCTCAACCTTTATATTATTATATTATTATTGTATTGAACATGTTCGGTTTGTAATGTGACAACAGGTGAACCCTCGTTTATTGCGGGGGTTACGTTCCAAAAAGAACCCGCGATAGGCGAAATCCCTGAAGTAGAAACCTTTATTTTTTTACAGTTATTATACAATGAAATACTCCATAAAACATTGAAAGCAAGGAACAAAACCTTTTTACAGGCCCAAGCATTTGTTTAACAAATAAAAGTACTGTATAAATGTTTTTCTACGATAGTTAGCATCTTCCTCTGCCTTTTGGGCCCGACCGCAAGTGCCTTTTGTTAGTTTCTTAAGTTTCACTTCTCTAAGTTTCACTTCTCATGCCTGACAGCTAGGGGGCGATACTGTTCTGTTTACCTGTATTACGTGCCTGGGTGGGACCGAGGTAGACGTTGTGGTGTTGGCTAATGTGAACGTGGTGTTCGCTAAATAAATGAACCAAACCTTAAGTGGAGTTATCATTTGGACTAACACCTTTGTCGGTGCAGAACGTTTTGTCGACATTGTGGGTGTCAATAACGGTGTAACGTTATTGACACACAGGTAGAGAAGACGCGGAGAGACTGTTTAGCCAATCAGAATGCAGAACACAATGCATGATGCAAATCCGTGAAGCAGCGAGACCGTGAAAAGTGAACCACGTTATAGCGAGGGTTCACTCTATAGTCTCAATCATAAAAAAAACATTGCCTTACTGTGATGTTCCATTCAAAACAAGCATGTTTCTCTCACCGATGACTCGGAGCTCGACGTTGGTGAAAACTCGGCCGTGCTTGTTCTCAGCCACGCACTGGTACATGCCGATGTCAGCCAGATTCAGACTGCTAATCGTCAGCACTCCTCCATTCACCTGAAGTCTGTCCTGTTACACAGAGATGCACATACATATTAAAGAGCAGCTCACAAACAAAGTACTTCAGACAAGGTGAACACGTCAGCACCCTCACGCTCCACTGGGCGACTCCTGTGTGTAAATGTGCCCCTTACAGCCTCACGTTCAAACCAATCAGGCTTTATTCTAATGCAGTGCAGGGTGTTGTAAAGAAGAGGTTTGGATAGAAATAACTGTGGTTACTCTTTGACAAATATGTAAAAAAAATGGATAGATTGTACCACAGTTACTACTATGTAATTAGGGATGTGAATATTCTCACAATAATGTGCTGTTCTGGTTACGTTACTTTAACCTCATAGTACAATCTAATTACAGTTTTGTCACACAGTGCGTTTAACACATTTATTGTGTTAAATGGGTGTTAAAACTGTCAACCATTTATTGATGATATATAGAAAGATTTTGTTTTAGAACTCATTTCTACTTCCTGTAGTTTTTCTTCACTGTAACTTGACTGATTTTAAGGCAGTGGTTCCCAAAGTGGAGGTCAAATATTATATATATGGTATTTTTAGTGGAAACTGCATATTTCAGTGAAAATAACATAATAAGCAACTCAAATAAACACAAATGAAACCTGATTTTAAATATTAGGCAACTCATTGGGCAATTTCAATTACAATTGTGGTTATTTTGAGTTCTGGCCTGAAAAGAACCCCTGCTTAAAGGTACTAAGTATAATGAATCTGACCGATGTGATAGAGATAACAAGATCATTTTCACCCGGAGTTAAGGGTAAAAAACCCCAGGGATTTACTGTTAATTCACCCGCGCAGAAATATTTGGCCCAGGAACAAAAGCACTGCACGCGGCTTCATCTTAGGTCCAACAATAAGCAATCAGCGGTCGAGTGGCTTGACCAAAGACTATTGGAAGAGTGTTATAATAAATAGATTTTTAAAGACAAGAACAATTATAACGAAAAGAAACTAACACAGCCCAATTAGTGTCTTAACACAATGTCACATTAAACCTGTTAAAAGGAATAAGGTGAACTCAAACTGCCTGTAGGCCTGTAATTAGAGCTGTATGCACACATTTAAAGCAGTGCCATGCCAGCTGTGTTCAGTCTGATAAATGAGCTGATCTATTTCAAGCTTTAGCCACACTTTCTCCTTTCTCTGGGGGTTGATAATTGAAACAGTGCTAATTTTCTGTAGTTGTAATAGGCCCGTAGTGAAAAGATGTAACAGAGCAGCAAGGCATTATCAAACAGTGGTTCAAACCTCGAGGGGATTAATCAGGAATAAGCTGCAGAAACAGGTTCCAAGAGTCCAACGAGTGAGAACAAATTTATCAGCATGTAAAAATAAATGCATCTTTAAGACGCCCACGCAGAGCAACATTACAATTATAACCCTAACCCTACATCCTTTTGACCTTTGGTGGCTTGGCACACTCCCTCTTTATAGCTGTGTCAATTTAAGTGTGGCAGCGCTCATTGTTCTCGCCCTTGATCTTTCCCTCTGAGTGTAGCTGGACCTTTTAATGTCACTGACAAAGTATTCCGGAGGGTCTTGGCACCAATGTGCCTGTGGTCTCCGTCATTACTGCAGTGCCACTTAAAAACACAAGCACTGTCCCTTAACATCAGTCAGCCAGCATTCAGATGGTTTCTTTCAAGACGAGAACACACAGCCACAGTTGACCTGGTGCTGGACCAACCGCCAGAGGGAGAGATGGGTGGTCCGGAGGGTCGTTGTTGATTGTGTGCATGTTCAAGAGGAAAAACGGGTGAGGAGAAAGAACAGGAGGAGAAAGAACAACTTTGAATGGATAAGAGATGTTCCTTTTTTGGGTTGGGCCGAGCGCGGCCCCAGGGGCCAGGCAGATGAAAGAGATGAGTGTAAGTGCATGGGCCGGTGCCACAGTGCATGTTTTGTATCCAGTGTTCAGAACCCTTCGGGAACTCACTGGTGACTCTATCACATCTCTTTAGCGCTGTAGACAAATGCTGGCATTCTGCCTCGTGGCCTTCATTAATTATGCCTGACTCCTCTCTGGTCCAACACATGAGCAGCAGTGAAGACCTGCACTACAAAAGCACTGCAGATACTACAACTAGCTTTTAGAAAGAGTTTATATCCAAGTAAGATCTACATTGTACCACTACTCCACTACAAAAGACGCTCAACAGAAATTAAACCTTATTCTTGTACTTGAATGTATCCGGGTCTGTGTGTGTACTAAATCATCAAACAAATATTAGACAATAAGTTTCTCTTTTATGACCATAGCACCAGTGACGCAGAGGTGTTCCTTGCAGAATGAGATGTGCATTTTCAAGCACAAAGATGATTTTGTTGTGGAAAGCACAGTTCATTTTGTACCGTGGAAGAAAGTGGTCAGTGAGAAACTTCACATATTTACAGAGGTCAGTTTCACACCTTCAGGGGCCGACCAGCTCGCTCCCCATGATTCCGGCCCTTATTGGGAGATGGCGGCGTCCACCAACCATCCCCCTCTCCATCCGTCTGGACCATCCAGGGTTGCACGGCATCAATGAACAAGACTGAAAATTAGTCTTCATGTATTTCTGAGCCCGCTGGAGCCATTTCTGCTTGTGAGCATTGGTTAAGGGGGGCCCAATAGAAGGTTTATGGAGCCTCTAGAGGATCCTACACCTGGATGTTCATGGGACTCCCGAGGCACAGCTTCAAATACCTGTTTGCTGCTTTGTAATGACATTTTACCAGCTGCTCTTTTAATCCCATGCATTTTTCTGGCAGAAATCTTCCTCATTGTGCCGTTATCTGCACAAATCCTTGTGTTCTCTGAATCAGCTACAAATCTCTTAATAGCACGATGATCACACTTAAGTAATGTTTTCATACCTTTCCAGAACTATTTCACGCTTTTCAACTAGAGAGATCCTTTTTCTTTCCCATATTACTTGAAAATGGTGGTCTGCTTAATAATGTGTCTCAAGCTGACGCCTGATGCTTGACCCGCACTTTGGGAACCCCTGGAGTAGACATATTTTTCATGATCAACTTTACCTCTGACTGGCCTTGATTTATAATTTTATTTGAATAAATGTAATTTATGAATCCCACTGTTCAAGGCTTTTGGGGACCAGTGTACTCGAAGAAAAGGTGTAGCTGACCTGACCAGAGGAGGG
>NW_027315801.1:33989871-34214871 GCF_026437365.1 Eucyclogobius newberryi | reverse complement strand
TACAGTCATGTAAATAAATGAAAGATGGAGAATTCAGACATAAGCCACATAGTCATGCATACTTCAAAACAGACATTTATCAGGATTACTCCAATCTAAGAATGCAACAAGTTAATTGATTAATCGCAACTAATCATTCATTTAAACAATCATCAACTAATTTACTAATCGAATAATTGATAACTGCTCTATGCATAGGTTCCAATACATGCCATGAGCTGAGAAAAGTAGTTTTATCACTCAAAATGAGCCGCAATTGCCTGAAAATGAGACGGAAAATGTGTAAATTTAAAGAATCAAAGAGTATTTGATGTAAACACGCGTTTGTCCATGAATGTGCTCCTCAAACAGCTTCACAACACAGTTAATCTGGGTCAAATTCAGTCAAAAATAATCATTTATATATGTCGTTTCATCGTGTGTCTCCTGCGTTCGAAACAACTAATCCATTGATGAAAGGACAATCACTAAACTACTCGATTAGCAAAATAATTGTCAGTTGCAGTAGATATTGAAACATTTCCCTGCAGTTTGCATGATTGGTTTGGTTTGCCAAGAGTAAGAAGACAACACAATAACTCTAACCTTAACCTTGATGTGTATTTGTTCTCCTCCTTAACTAAAAACCCATTAGTCAGAGCGGCGACATCACTTTAACCGCACGTGATTCACAGACCGGGTTAGAACTCATTATGTCATTGACCCTGAATAGACACCACCATTACAACCAATGCAAACCGTGTCGCTCTCCAAATCACTCGCGTCGTTCTCGGAGGTGGGATTAAAACGTTGTCAGGAGCTCTGTTCATTACGCGCTTTTGTCAGACGCCGCTCAGAGGAGTGTTCTTGTTGAACCTTTAGAAAATGTCTGGAAGCTAAAAATGCAGCAACAATAAATGAGGAGCTCCTGCTGATGATTTCTCGGCGTACGCTCTATCTTTAGTAACCGCGCTTTGCCTTAAGTCGTGTCTGACTCAGGATTTTAACTCAAATACAGGAGAAGGGGGCTGTAGCGTGAGTGGGATGAGCTGTAGCATGTCGCTCCTTGTGTATCGTCGGTCGCTTTGGGGGGATTATGGCGTTTGGAATATCGCGATGGGACTGCACGAGCTGCAGAGGGTTTTACAGACCACCAGGGACTGCAGCTAATTACCAACATCCAGAGCATCTTAAAACCTGATGTAAAAACACACAATGACAGAGAAAGGATGCGAGGTGTGGAATCAGAACTTGACATTGAGTGTCTTGTTTAGCACCAGTTATATTGGTCTGGCAAATGTTCTCGTTTATACCGTGATTTAAAAAAAATAAATGAAGGCTGTGTTAGAGAAAGAAACCAATGATCAGCATAATATGATCTAAAGAATTTATCTTCTATTGAATCGATGTGACGTTTCACTTACATTACCACCGCCTTCGATATACAACTGAACACAGTTTCCATCAGAAAATGCATTTTGACATTAAGGAGCTAAAACCTGCCTCACTGTTCACTTTCTTGGACCCTTGAGACACAGTGACACTGCAGACACAGAAGCAACGGTTTTGGGACAAAATCTCGTACACCTTCCCATTTTCCCACAGCATGTTCCTCACCACAATGTGCAGAAACATCATTATGTACTTTCATTCAGTGACATTTAGATCCCTGGAATAGCCTTAAAATGTCAAATAAGAAAATGCTGTCTTTTGAGGCCATAACAGTTAATCTAATAAAGACACAATACAATTGACCTCTAAACAAAATGACCTTGATTTTGCCCGTTCTAATCCAAAGTCGCCCAGTGCAAAACACATGATCTAATTTCATAAATTGCCTAAACTATAGAAGGACAATTAATGGTGGCATGGACCAGAGCCCGCCCCTTATTGTTCTTGTGAAGCTTTGCTTGGGCGTCACACGCCACATCCTCTTTATTGATTGTGCTGTTGGTTTCTCCTCTTGATGGATGTCCCACAAGCTCCCATCTAGTATGGCAGTTTAAAATGAGATTACAGATTTTTATCACCTGGCAGCTGGCCCGAATGTCTGCACGACTCAGGGAGGGGACTCAGGGAGGGGACAGGACCTAAATCTTGTAGGCGCCGTCTTGACTTGCACAGCAGCAGTGCAGATAAGATGTAGAACTAGGACACTCAACTTTTCCACTACCTAAAGGGACCGGCTCCAGACTGCAGTCCCTCGTTGCTCAATTTGAGTTCCAGGGCCACTTGTTAGTTTTGTTTCACAGTTGTACAACAGCTGACCTCCTCTGAACTGTGTCCAACTTAACTTACCTGCACAAACACAGAGCGTGTTGAGTTTAGTCTGGAGAATGGGAACACTCCTGCGTTACGTTAAAACATGTCTTATGTCTGCAATAACCAAGCTTAATGTCATGCACTCAACTTAATAGCATTGGTAAGTGCATGAGATTCTCAAGACTAAAGTATGTGTAATTATATCTTCAATGTTAAAGTTAGAAGAGGTCATTTTAGGCTAGGGTTAATTATGTAACTAAGAACACCATGACCTATACAACATATGTTTCTGAAACTTTTAGTAAACCACGTTATTTGTTGCAGATTTTTACATTTTAAATATGTCTTTACTTAGAATATTATCATGTTTACCACAGTCTTTAAACGAATGTGTTTGTCTGTTGACCCCAGAGTAATAATATTGTATCTTTACATTGTTCCTTTCCCTTGTTAAAATCCTGATAATATGACAAACACTTTATGAATATGTCCAAATGACATTCACCTAAAGACACACCAAACATTTGAAAAGTCCAAGACATCTCACCACACATCCACATCAACATATTATAGTCTGAAACCGCTGCAAAACTGTATTTTTCACCATTTTGAATCCGTATACTGCTATAACAAATACAAATCATTCTCAATTGACTGAGACCAGTTTGCTGTGTGTGTGGTGCTGATGGGATCGGTTTGTGGCGCAAATACAAACATATACCAGCAGGTTTAGGGCATTAATGACATGCTATACTGGGTGCCACTGTAACTAAGTTTAGAGAGCTACTTTTAAAGGAGTGAATCCATTAAACATAATCATTTTCTAACTGTAACATAACTGGCCTACGTGGCTCTACGGAAAAATATGTCTTTGGTGCTTTTGAGATTGGCTCTTTCAGCACCACATGGAAATCCCTTCGTTCTAAAGCGAGAGCATCCTTCAGCTTTAAGTGTCATGAACGATTCAGATGCAGGCTGAATGTTTGCCAGAATTGGGCCACAGAGGGCGGCCGCTACTGTACAGTGAAATTACCACAATTATCCCTGGCTTTTGTTTTATTGGGCCCGCGCCTTCGGGCTCCGGAGTTGCGCCTCTGTAAGAAGCAGACATTCCTCTCAATCCGACGGTCGGGCTGGGCCTGGCGCGCGCATTTCATCTTACCCACAGGTGCTGCAAAAATGTATTATCATATCAAAGACTCCCTCCTTCACCGAGAAGGCGAAATCGTGATTTGATGATATGAGTCAAGCACTTCCCTGCAGGGCCTGGTGGGAATATATCATAAATGCATAAAGTACGAAATAATAGAGGCCGAGACCATAAAAAATCCTTCATCAAAGCCTATTAACAGCTTTTCAGAGAATGCAGGCAGTGAGTCCGGTGGAAAAATCCCGCTTGGTTGGAAGGCAGTGTAAATCTGTGTTGCCGCATGTTAGCCGCTAGCATAATAAAGGCCCTTGTCAAACATGAAATATACTAATGGTTTGATTTATAACTCGTGTGTGATATGATGCAGTTATTTATGGTTTCTAATAAAAGCTGCAAGATGCTGCTCGACAAATAAATTCTTCTTTCTTCTTTTGTTACAACCGCAATGAAACTGCAGCCGAGTCCGGCGTTCACGCTGTGAGATGGTCAATCACCCGCGGCGGCTGAAAAAGGACGACGACGCGGGGGACTCGGCAAAGAGTTATAACTGCACAAAATATAAGTCACTTTTTACAACTTTTTAGCAGTAGCTGTTCGATACTTCTTATTTATTTGTCACAACTCTTGTATTTGTGCGAAGCGTGTGAGCCTTGAATGGAAAACCCTCCAGCGCGACGTGAATCCAGGTTTCACATGAAAATAAGACTCACACGCGCTGGTTTCAGAGTGATGCACGTCCAGCATTTAGCGTTTAAGCAATCGACAATTCAAAATGTAACGTTGCATCTTTAGAATGGGCAAAAATCCTCAGATGACACGAATAAAAAGGTGAATCCCATGAATAATGAGCGTGTAGGAGCTCCTGAATGCAGAGACTTATCAATCTTACATTTATTCAACTGCAGGTTTGTTTGTTTGTTTGTTTCTGAAAAAAACCTTGAAAAACATTCTCAGTAGCACATAATTATCATGTGTTTTGAGACTGCATTATTAATACAAAAAGTCTATAAAAACTGGACTGATGAATGAATGAGGCACTGCAGACGCTCTCAAATAGGGACATTCTGTTCTGTCTCACAATCCCCGGAAATTTGGGATCCGGTCGAGGATCCTGCCGGCAACGCCAAATTGTAATGGCAAAAATAAGGCAAGGAAGTGAGTTGCTTTGTCTCAATGTTAAGGGGATTTAATCGGCGTTTCTCTCTCTCTGGAACGTCACATGATCAGTTCTCCCCCTCGTCCCAGGTCCTCCTTATTTATACACATTAGTCACATGACCCAACACACACGGACAGTGACCGGTCACTCAGGGACAAAGGGACAAAGGGACAAAAGGAACAGGGGTTTAAAGAAGGAGACAGTGGATAACATTTGCATTAATTCAATTCACATGTCCTGCTGTCTTTGTCCTCGTGTGAGACAAAACAGAGAACTTCCTGGTCACTTCCTGGTCACTCCAGGACGTCCAGACATGTACATTTCCAGGAAAAGAGGGGCTGTGTCCAGCTGTGACTTTGTGTGTTAGAACTAAATAGAATTGAAATAGAATTGAAAATTGAAAAAGGCAAAAGGCCAGATTACATTTTTTCCACAACAAAAGCAGAAGCAGCAAAAAAGCTATAGAAAGAAAATGGAGATGATGGTCAAGAACTGGACCGGCCTCATTTTGGACATTTATAATATGGAAAGAAGTTTGTAAAAATGTGATAGATAAAATTACCTTGACTCTTTTCTGTTTTGACCGTTACCTAAAGGTTAAATAACTAAATAAATATATAAAACACATATAAACTGTCAAAGTATACACCAGGAGCACATTTGAAACACGGCCCACCCTGACCCTGACCCTCGAGGCTTTAGCAAAGCACTATAAATGTACTAGATGTGTTCTGTGCACGGCTGACATGTTACGGCAGGAGATATTTTTGTTCTTGAGAGCAGAAACACGAAGTAGAGTGAGATCAAAGTCAGTGAAAAGTGCCCTCCCACTCACCGTAGAAGGAGAGCTTGCCTTGAACAGAGTTTCTGCCTCTGCTGTTCTCTGCGGTACATTCGTAGACTCCTGCGTCCTCCAGTTGAAAGTACGGGACCTCCAAGACGCCACTGGCTTTGTTTATGTCCACTTTACGTCCAAAAGTCGCCCCGTCCACTCTCCTCCAGCTGATGGTTGGGACAGGGCTGGAAAACAATCCAAAATTAGAACTCTACATGATAAATAATGCTTTTGAATAGGTTGAGATAAATACTAAAGGATTCATGGAGATGTATACAGCAGGAAAGTAAAATATACATTATTTAAACGGCGTGCATTCTAAATATTGAGTTTCTGTATTAAGACCGGTTAATGCTTAAAAGTGCGATCACATCCTCACACAAACCCCATCAATAATGAGGACAAAGCAAAGACTAAACCTGGAACTAAACCAGGATTAAAGTGTCAACGCAACGTTAGTTTAACATTTTTTCTTATTTTGTTTTAAGATAATGTATTTGTCCATTGAGTAGATTTTTTGAGAGCAACATTTTTTTGGTATTGATTCTTATTCAAATTAGTTTCGATACTACTTTTAGTATCGATTACAGGGGTGGGCAATTATTTTCCTCCGAGGGCCATATTCCAATCCAGGCCAGTAGCGGAGGGCCGGCCCGCGATTATTGGTGTGACAAAAAAAAAATCTCAAGTTAAATATCAAATAAAATATAACAAATATATGTCAAATATAGGCTATTATTTAATTCCTTTCACGTCATATTTATTAAGGATACAAGTGCAGAAAGATGCCTGAGGGCCAAAAAATTGTATATTTTTATTTTATTTTAATATTACTTGGCATGTTTGGCGGGCCGGATTATAAAGACAAACGGGCCTCATGTGGCCCGCGGGCCGTAGTTTGTCCACCCCTGGATTAGAATCAGATATTTGAGTGAAACAGTGCTGAGCTCTATTAAATAATTCCTCCATCTATGTTATTAATACACAACATTCTATCATAATCCAGGGAAATTATTGTGACAAGGAACACAGTTTTCTGTTACATTGTTG
Source organism: Eucyclogobius newberryi (assembly GCF_026437365.1). NCBI lineage: Eukaryota > Metazoa > Chordata > Actinopteri > Gobiiformes > Gobiidae > Eucyclogobius > Eucyclogobius newberryi. Next base: position 34,208,437 of record NW_027315801.1, on the reverse strand, counting down.
TGTATTTTTAGTCATCAAATAATTTGGCGTAAATTAGACGAGATTTGGCCTGTGTTTACTTGTCTAACCAGGAAGTAAAATCATAAACTTCACCCAAATTATCAAAGTAAAGAAAACTAGGAAAGATTTTGGGCTAAATGTTCTGATTATGCTAAATATGTTTTAGTGAAATACTATGCTGTCATATGCACTCATGAATGTATCGTTTTATAGTTTTTGCTCCCCTAATTAATCAGACTTCCCTATTACTTAACTGTGAATATACAAATCATTAAAATTGCCAGCTGATGTATGGCATAAACAGTATCTGATGCTTTTGTTGTTGTTGTCATGGTTACGGTGCTTCAGGGACGTACTTCCCCAGTGCGAAACACTCCAGTTTGACCGTGGAGCTCTTGGCGACAGGGACAACCTCAGGAAACTGCACCTCGATCTTTGGCTCATACTCGCCCATCACACCTGCACATGTCAACGAGAAATACATGAAACACGTGTCAACGAGAAATACGTGAAATACATGTCAGCCAGAAATACATGAAACGCATTATCAAAGCTGTGGAGTTATAGTTAAACACTGACATGACAACAGAACATGGCATTTTATTTAGATGATAATAACACATTTCATACACGTGTCAGTGTTTGCATTCAAAAATGAGTTATGTTTGAGTCGACTGGCCAGCGAAAATATTTTAGATTAGTTATTATAGTCAAAAGATTATATCTATTGTACATTGAAACTTTTAAAATACAGTATCAACCAAATAAATGTTGACAGATGATGACTGAAGCTTCATTGAGTTTATTTACACATGATCTATTGTTCTGTGTTGAGTATATTTACACATGATCTATTGTTCTGTGTTGAGTATATTTACACATGATCTATTGTTCTGTTGAGTATATTTACACATGATCTATTGTTCTGTGTTGAGTATATTTACACATGATCTATTGTTCTGTTGAGTATATTTACACATGATCTATTGTTCTGTGTTGAGTATATTTACACATGATCTATTGTTCTGTTGAGTATATTTACACATGATCTATTGTTCTGTTGAGTATATTTACACATGATCTATTGTTCTGTGTTGAGTATATTTACACATGATCTATTGTTCTGTTGAGTATATTTACACATGATCTATTGTTCTGTTGAGTATATTTACACATGATCTATTGTTCTGTTGAGTATATTTACACATGATCTATTGTTCTGTGTTGAGTATATTTACACATGATCTATTGTTCTGTTGAGTATATTTACACATGATCTATTGTTCTGTGTTGAGTATATTTACACATGATCTATTGTTCTGTGTTGAGTATATTTACACATGATCTATTGTTCTGTTGAGTATATTTACACATGATCTATTGTTCTGTGTTGAGTATATTTACACATGATCTATTGTTCTGTGTTGAGTATATTTACACATGATCTATTGTTCTGTGTTGAGTATATTTACACATGATCTATTGTTCTGTTGAGTATATTTACACATGATCTATTGTTCTGTGTTGAGTATATTTACACATGATCTATTGTTCTGTTGAGTATATTTACACATGATCTATTGTTCTGTTGAGTATATTTACACATGATCTATTGTTCTGTTGAGTATATTTACACATGATCTATTGTTCTGTTGAGTATATTTACACATGATCTATTGTTCTGTGTTGAGTATATTTACACATGATCTATTGTTCTGTGTTGAGTATATTTACACATGATCTATTGTTCTGTGTTGAGTATATTTACACATGATCTATTGTTCTGTGTTGAGTATATTTACACATGATCTATTGTTCTGTGTTGAGTATATTTACACATGATCTATTGTTCTGTGTTGAGTATATTTACACATGATCTATTGTTCTGTGTTGAGTATATTTACACATGATCTATTGTTCTGTGTTGAGTATATTTACACATGATCTATTGTTCTGTGTTGAGTATATTTACACATGATCTATTGTTCTGTGTTGAGTATATTTACACATGATCTATTGTTCTGTGTTGAGTATATTTACACATGATCTATTGTTCTGTGTTGAGTATATTTACACATGATCTAAATATAATTACGAATGATATTTAAATTATTGCAAATTATCAAACTAAATCTGAAAAAAGTATATTCTTGTTTGACATTTTGATTTAAAAATACCACCTTCTTTGTTCTAAAAGGCCTTTGCTGATCTGTTGTAGAGTCGTACAGTGCAACAAGTTGATTATTTAAATATTAATGCAATTCTACACATTATTTGATTTGAACACATTCTGCCGGACAATTTTAGTTAAAAAATGTCTCAAAAATGGAGTCAAACCTTCAACACGACATTCAGTTCAAATCTTCAGTTTCAATTTGTAATAAAAATGTTATTACAAATTGAAACTGAAGATTTCAATTTAATGTTCAACAGTGATAAACAAAGTGAAATTACGTTAATCATAATGTCGGTGTAATCCCTCATTCGTCCAGGCGTGTTCCATAGTAGAAAAGCTTCAGTTGTAGTCATCTGGACTCAGTTTGAAAAAATAGACGTTTCGACTCTCATCCAAGAGTCATTGTCAATAACAGAATTTAGGTCGAGAACTCCGATATTAATACTGTTCTGTGGTAAGACCCGCCCATTGGGAGGAGCCTTCCTGAAGTAGAAAGAGTTGTTTGTTTCAACAGAAACTCCCCCCTTGTATCTACCGAGCTAGCCTATTCAGAATCTTAATGGGCTATTAGAATCCTCTTTGTCTTTGTGAGACCCTGGCTCAACCACCCTGAGTACCTGATTAGCATCTAAATGTCCTGGTCCTGGTCCTCTACCTTTCCAGGGGTTCAGTATTCCATTATAAATAACAGGAATCATAATGTTTTGTGATAAGTCCATCAGCCTCCGTCAGACCCCCGTCAGCCTCCGTCAGACCCCCGTCAGCCTCCGTCAGACCCCCGTCAGCCTCCGTCAGACCCTGTCAGCCTCCGTCAGACCCGCTCAGCCTCCGTCAGACCCCGTCAGCCTCCGTCAGACCCCCTCAGCCTCCGTCAGACCCCCGTCAGCCTCCGTCAGACCCCCGTCAGACCCCCTCAGCCTCCGTCAGACTCCCCTCAGCCTCCGTGAGACCCCCGTCAGCCTCCGTCAGACCCCCGTCAGCCTCCGTCAGACCCGCTCAGCCTCCGTCAGACCCGCTCAGCCTCCGTCAGACCCCGTCAGCCTCCGTCAGACCCGCTCAGCCTCCGTCAGACCCGCTCAGCCTCCGTCAGACCCCCTCAGCCTCCGTCAGACCCCGTCAGCCTCCGTCAGACCCCGTCAGCCTCCGTCAGACCCCCTCAGCCTCCGTCAGACCCGCTCAGCCTCCATTAGACCCCCCTCAGCCTCTGTCAGACCCCCTCAGCCTCCGTCAGACCCCCGTCAGCCTCCGTCAGACCCCCCTCAGCCTCCGTCAGACCCGCTCAGCCTCCGTCAGACCCCCCTCAGCCTCCGTCAGACCCGCTCAGCCTCCGTCAGACCCCCGTCAGCCTCCGTCAGCCTCCGTCAGACCCCCCTCAGCCTCCGTCAGCCTCCATCAGCCTCCGTCAGACCCCGTCAGCCTCCGTCAGACCCCCGTCAGCCTCCGTCAGCCTCCCTCAGCCTCCGTCAGACCCCCGTCAGCCTCCGTCAGACCCCCGTCAGCCTCCGTCAGCCTCCGTCAGACCCCCCTCAGCCTCCGTCAGCCTCCGTCAGACCCCCCTCAGCCTCCGTCAGACCCCCGTCAGCCTCCGTCAGCCTCCCTCAGCCTCCGTCAGACCCCCGTCAGCCTCCGTCAGCCTGCGTCAGACCCCCGTCAGCCTCCGTCAGCCTCCCTCAGCCTCCGTCAGACCCCCGTCAGCCTCCGTCAGCCTCCCTCAGCCTCCGTCAGACCCCCGTCAGCCTCCGTCAGACCCCCGTCAGCCTCCGTCAGCCTCCGTCAGACCCCCCTCAGCCTTCGTCAGCCTCCGTCAGACCCCCCTCAGCCTCCGTCAGCCTCCCTCAGCCTCCGTCAGACCCCCGTCAGCCTCCGTCAGCCTCCGTCAGCCTCCGTCAGACCCCCGTCAGCCTCCGTCAGCCTCCCTCAGCCTCCGTCAGACCTCCGTCAGCCTCCGTCAGACCCCCGTCAGCCTCCGTCAGCCTCCGTCAGACCCCCCTCAGCCTTCGTCAGCCTCCGTCAGACCCCCCTCAGCCTCCGTCAGCCTCCCTCAGCCTCCGTCAGCCTCCCTCAGCCTCCGTCAGACCCCCGTCAGCCTCCGTCAGCCTGCGTCAGACCCCCGTCAGCCTCCGTCAGCCTCCCTCAGCCTCCGTCAGACCCCCGTCAGCCTCCGTCAGCCTCCCTCAGCCTCCGTCAGACCCCCGTCAGCCTCCGTCAGACCCCCGTCAGCCTCCGTCAGCCTCCGTCAGACCCCCCTCAGCCTTCGTCAGCCTCCGTCAGACCCCCCTCAGCCTCCGTCAGCCTCCCTCAGCCTCCGTCAGACCCCCGTCAGCCTCCGTCAGCCTCCGTCAGACCCCCGTCAGCCTCCGTCAGCCTCCCTCAGCCTCCGTCAGACCCCCGTCAGCCTCCGTCAGACCCCCGTCAGCCTCCGTCAGCCTCCGTCAGACCCCCCTCAGCCTTCGTCAGCCTCCGTCAGACCCCCCTCAGCCTCCGTCAGCCTCCCTCAGCCTCCGTCAGCCTCCCTCAGCCTCCGTCAGACCCCCGTCAGCCTCCGTCAGCCTGCGTCAGACCCCCGTCAGCCTCCGTCAGCCTCCCTCAGCCTCCGTCAGACCCCCGTCAGCCTCCGTCAGCCTCCCTCAGCCTCCGTCAGACCCCCGTCAGCCTCCGTCAGACCCCCGTCAGCCCCCGTCAGCCTCCGTCAGACCCCCCTCAGCCTTCGTCAGCCTCCGTCAGACCCCCCTCAGCCTCCGTCAGCCTCCCTCAGCCTCCGTCAGACCCCCGTCAGCCTCCGTCAGCCTCCGTCAGACCCCCGTCAGCCTCCGTCAGCCTCCCTCAGCCTCCGTCAGACCCCCGTCAGCCTCCGTCAGACCCCCGTCAGCCTCCGTCAGCCTCCGTCAGACCCCCCTCAGCCTTCGTCAGCCTCCGTCAGACCCCCCTCAGCCTCCGTCAGCCTCCCTCAGCCTCCGTCAGCCTCCCTCAGCCTCCGTCAGACCCCCGTCAGCCTCCGTCAGACCCCCCTCAGCCTTCGTCAGCCTCCGTCAGACCCCCCTCAGCCTCCGTCAGCCTCCCTCAGCCTCCGTCAGACCCCCGTCAGCCTCCGTCAGCCTCCGTCAGACCCCCGTCAGCCTCCGTCAGCCTCCCTCAGCCTCCGTCAGACCCCCGTCAGCCTCCCTCAGCCTCCGTCAGACCCCCGTCAGCCTCCCTCAGCCTCCGTCAGACCCCCGTCAGCCTCCGTCAGCCTGCTTCAGACCCCCGTCAGCCTCCGTCAGCCTCCCTCAGCCTCCGTCAGACCCCCGTCAGCCTCCGTCAGCCTCCCTCAGCCTCCGTCAGACCCCCGTCAGCCTCCGTCAGACCCCCCTCAGCCTTCGTCAGCCTCCGTCAGACCCCCCTCAGCCTCCGTCAGCCTCCCTCAGCCTCCGTCAGCCTCCCTCAGCCTCCGTCAGACCCCCGTCAGCCTCCGTCAGACCCCCCTCAGCCTCCGTCAGACCCGCTCAGCCTCCGTCAGACCCCCTCAGCCTCCGTCAGACCCCCTCAGCCTCCGTCAGACCCCCGTCAGCCTCCGTCAGCCTCCGTCAGACCCCCCTCAGCCTCCGTCAGCCTCCGTCAGACCCCCGTCAGCCTCCGTCAGCCTCCGTCAGACCCCCCTCAGCCTCCGTCAGCCTCCATCAGCCTCCGTCAGACCCCCGTCAGCCTCCGTCAGACCCCCGTCAGCCTCCGTCAGCCTCCCTCAGCCTCCGTCAGACCCCCGTCAGCCTCCGTCAGACCCCCGTCAGCCTCCGTCAGCCTCCGTCAGACCCCCCTCAGCCTCCGTCAGCCTCCGTCAGACCCCCCTCAGCCTCCGTCAGACCCCCGTCAGCCTCCGTCAGCCTCCCTCAGCCTCCGTCAGACCCCCGTCAGCCTCCGTCAGCCTGCGTCAGACCCCCGTCAGCCTCCGTCAGCCTCCCTCAGCCTCCGTCAGACCCCCGTCAGCCTCCGTCAGCCTCCCTCAGCCTCCGTCAGACCCCCGTGAGCCTCCGTCAGACCCCCGTCAGCCTCCGTCAGCCTCCGTCAGACCCCCCTCAGCCTTCGTCAGCCTCCGTCAGACCCCCCTCAGCCTCCGTCAGCCTCCCTCAGCCTCCGTCAGACCCCCGTCAGCCTCCGTCAGACCCCCGTCAGCCTCCGTCAGCCTCCCTCAGCCTCCCTCAGCCTCCGTCAGACCCCCGTCAGCCTCCGTCAGACCCCCGTCAGCCTCCGTCAGCCTCCGTCAGACCCCCCTCAGCCTTCGTCAGCCTCCGTCAGACCCCCCTCAGCCTCCGTCAGCCTCCCTCAGCCTCCGTCAGCCTCCCTCAGCCTCCGTCAGACCCCCGTCAGCCTCCGTCAGCCTGCGTCAGACCCCCGTCAGCCTCCGTCAGCCTCCCTCAGCCTCCGTCAGACCCCCGTCAGCCTCCGTCAGCCTCCCTCAGCCTCCGTCAGACCCCCGTCAGCCTCCGTCAGACCCCCGTCAGCCTCCGTCAGCCTCCGTCAGACCCCCCTCAGCCTTCGTCAGCCTCCGTCAGACCCCCCTCAGCCTCCGTCAGCCTCCCTCAGCCTCCGTCAGACCCCCGTCAGCCTCCGTCAGCCTCCGTCAGACCCCCGTCAGCCTCCGTCAGCCTCCCTCAGCCTCCGTCAGACCCCCGTCAGCCTCCGTCAGACCCCCGTCAGCCTCCGTCAGCCTCCGTCAGACCCCCCTCAGCCTTCGTCAGCCTCCGTCAGACCCCCCTCAGCCTCCGTCAGCCTCCCTCAGCCTCCGTCAGCCTCCCTCAGCCTCCGTCAGACCCCCGTCAGCCTCCGTCAGCCTGCGTCAGACCCCCGTCAGCCTCCGTCAGCCTCCCTCAGCCTCCGTCAGACCCCCGTCAGCCTCCGTCAGCCTCCCTCAGCCTCCGTCAGACCCCCGTCAGCCTCCGTCAGACCCCCGTCAGCCTCCGTCAGCCTCCGTCAGACCCCCCTCAGCCTTCGTCAGCCTCCGTCAGACCCCCCTCAGCCTCCGTCAGCCTCCCTCAGCCTCCGTCAGACCCCCGTCAGCCTCCGTCAGCCTCCGTCAGACCCCCGTCAGCCTCCGTCAGCCTCCCTCAGCCTCCGTCAGACCCCCGTCAGCCTCCGTCAGACCCCCGTCAGCCTCCGTCAGCCTCCGTCAGACCCCCCTCAGCCTCCGTCAGCCTCCCTCAGCCTCCGTCAGCCTCCCTCAGCCTCCGTCAGACCCCCGTCAGCCTCCGTCAGACCCCCCTCAGCCTTCGTCAGCCTCCGTCAGACCCCCCTCAGCCTCCGTCAGCCTCCCTCAGCCTCCGTCAGACCCCCGTCAGCCTCCGTCAGCCTCCGTCAGACCCCCGTCAGCCTCCGTCAGCCTCCCTCAGCCTCCGTCAGACCCCCGTCAGCCTCCGTCAGACCCCCGTCAGCCTCCGTCAGCCTCCGTCAGACCCCCCTCAGCCTTCGTCAGCCTCCGTCAGCCTCCCTCAGCCTCCGTCAGACCCCCGTCAGCCTCCGTCAGCCTGCGTCAGACCCCCGTCAGCCTCCGTCAGCCTCCCTCAGCCTCCGTCAGACCCCCGTCAGCCTCCGTCAGCCTCCCTCAGCCTCCGTCAGACCCCCGTCATCCTCCGTCAGACCCCCGTCAGCCTCCGTCAGCCTCCGTCAGACCCCCCTCAGCCTTCGTCAGCCTCCGTCAGACCCCCCTCAGCCTCCGTCAGCCTCCCTCAGCCTCCGTCAGACCCCCGTCAGCCTCCGTCAGCCTCCGTCAGACCCCCGTCAGCCTCCCTCAGCCTCCCTCAGCCTCCGTCAGACCCCCGTCAGCCTCCGTCAGACCCCCGTCAGCCTCCGTCAGCCTCCGTCAGACCCCCCTCAGCCTTCGTCAGCCTCCGTCAGACCCCCCTCAGCCTCCGTCAGCCTCCCTCAGCCTCCGTCAGCCTCCCTCAGCCTCCGTCAGACCCCCGTCAGCCTCCGTCAGACCCCCCTCAGCCTTCGTCAGCCTCCGTCAGACCCCCCTCAGCCTCCGTCAGCCTCCCTCAGCCTCCGTCAGACCCCCGTCAGCCTCCGTCAGCCTCCGTCAGACCCCCGTCAGCCTCCGTCAGCCTCCCTCAGCCTCCGTCAGACCCCCGTCAGCCTCCGTCAGACCCCCGTCAGCCTCCGTCAGCCTCCGTCAGACCCCCCTCAGCCTTCGTCAGCCTCCGTCAGCCTCCCTCAGCCTCCGTCAGACCCCCGTCAGCCTCCGTCAGACCCCCGTCAGCCTCCGTCAGCCTCCGTCAGACCCCCCTCAGCCTTCGTCAGCCTCCGTCAGCCTCCCTCAGCCTCCGTCAGCCTCCCTCAGCCTCCGTCAGACCCCCGTCAGCCTCCGTCAGACCCCCCTCAGCCTCCGTCAGCCTCCCTCAGCCTCCGTCAGCCTCCCTCAGCCTCCGTCAGACCCCCGTCAGCCTCCGTCAGCCTGCGTCAGACCCCCGTCAGCCTCCGTCAGCCTCTCTCAGCCTCCGTCAGACCCCCGTCAGCCTCCGTCAGCCTCCCTCAGCCTCCGTCAGACCCCCGTCAGCCTCCGTCAGACCCCCGTCAGCCTCCGTCAGCCTCCGTCAGACCCCCCTCAGCCTTCGTCAGCCTCCGTCAGACCCCCCTCAGCCTCCGTCAGCCTCCCTCAGCCTCCGTCAGCCTCCCTCAGCCTCCGTCAGACCCCCGTCAGCCTCCGTCAGCCTCCGTCAGCCTCCCTCAGCCTCCGTCAGACCCCCGTCAGCCTCCGTCAGCCTCCGTCAGACCCCCGTCAGCCTCCGTCAGCCTCCCTCAGCCTCCGTCAGACCCCCGTCAGCCTCCGTCAGACCCCCGTCAGCCTCCGTCAGCCTCCGTCAGACCCCCCTCAGCCTTCGTCAGCCTCCGTCAGACCCCCCTCAGCCTCCGTCAGCCTCCCTCAGCCTCCGTCAGCCTCCCTCAGCCTCCGTCAGACCCCCGTCAGCCTCCGTCAGCCTGCGTCAGACCCCCGTCAGCCTCCGTCAGCCTCCCTCAGCCTCCGTCAGACCCCCGTCAGCCTCCGTCAGCCTCCCTCAGCCTCCGTCAGACCCCCGTCAGCCTCCGTCAGACCCCCGTCAGCCTCCGTCAGCCTCCGTCAGACCCCCCTCAGCCTTCGTCAGCCTCCGTCAGACCCCCCTCAGCCTCCGTCAGCCTCCCTCAGCCTCCGTCAGACCCCCGTCAGCCTCCGTCAGCCTCCGTCAGACCCCCGTCAGCCTCCGTCAGCCTCCCTCAGCCTCCGTCAGACCCCCGTCAGCCTCCGTCAGACCCCCGTCAGCCTCCGTCAGCCTCCGTCAGACCCCCCTCAGCCTTCGTCAGCCTCCGTCAGACCCCCCTCAGCCTCCGTCAGCCTCCCTCAGCCTCCGTCAGCCTCCCTCAGCCTCCGTCAGACCCCCGTCAGCCTCCGTCAGCCTCCCTCAGCCTCCGTCAGACCCCCGTCAGCCTCCGTCAGACCCCCGTCAGCCTCCGTCAGCCTCCGTCAGACCCCCGTCAGCCTCCGTCAGACCCCCTCAGTCTCACACACAGAGCATCAAAAGATTGCAATTATTGCCAGTGATTTACAGCGTCCTTAACTTTGAAAAACGAGTTCTTTGAGTTTCTTTTCCAGTCGTGGGATAAAGTTGAAAGTGACTTTGATGATGTGATACTGATGATATTGTTCAAGCTCAGACTATAATATCTCTTTGACAGAGCGAGGACTAAAGCCACAGACTTATTTCTCTCTTTCAAATGTAAAAATATGTCTGTCTTCTTTGCTTTCATTTCATTTGATTGTGTCGCCAGGTCATGAAAGTAAATGAAGGTGTTACTTACATTTTTAGAGCTGAAACTTTAAGGTGGTTTTCACTCATCAAAGACAGAAAAAGTAGTGATCATAATATGAACTCCTTGTTAATATGTTTCTTTTCAGTTCCTTAATCATCCTTTTTTGCAAAGGGGAATATAACGTGTTATAATATTCTTCTTCCACTACAGATTATTTCTCAAATATCTAACATAGAAACATGAACTGTACTACTCAGATAATTAGTTTTATTGGGGAATTTATGCATTACAATATAATTATCTATTCATATCGATGGATTTCACCTTTCACATTGTTTAGAACACATTCCTGAATAATGTACACACGTGTATTTACTTGTAACGTGTAATTGAACCTGTCAATTAACAGTAATAATCATGTAATAGCTGTACTCAAAGGGGAAACGTTGTAATAAAGGTGTAATAAAACATATGTAGATGTAACTGTAATAATTGTTATATTACAAGGCCGTTTGCTGAAGCAGTACCAAATATCAACAAATAGTGTAGTAGCATGTAAAGAAGAAGAGGCTAAACTTACTGTCAATTAACTGTATTAATTAAGCTGTAATCAATGAAAAGTTCACAAGTTGTAGAAAATACAGTCATTTGAAATTGCGGGCTATAATCTGAAATAGTTATAAAAAGCACCCTCAGCATTGTGTAGTAGCATGTAAAGGAGTACGGACTGTCTAATTATAATTAACAGCTGTAATTAAGTTGGAATAGAACAGACAAGTTCAGTGGATGTAACAACTGCTATAATTGTTGTACGACAAGGCTACAATCTGAAGTAGTACTAATTAAAAAAAAGTGTCCGTACATCGTATAGTAGCATTTAAAGCAGAACTAAGTCACATTTTCACCTTATTGAACGTCTTTGTAAGTCCCAGTGAAGGTTAAATATGTATTTTTGGGCATTCGAAGTGTCTGTCATCGCCCCCTGCTGTCTCTGGGCGGAAAACCATCGATCCGAAGAAAACTCTCCTGAGAAACCCTGGCTCTTTTTTTAATATTTGGCAATGTGAAATGTTTTGTATGTGATTTTACTGTCTTAAAGGCGTAATGGACAATTTTTTGGCCCAAATCTGAGTCTCATTTCCTCGTGGCGTGGACTGTCGATTAGTCCTGCCACGTATCAATCATAGAACGCACCTACCGCTCACCTGCAGAGCCTCGTTCACCTGCAGAGCCTCGTTCACCTGCAGAGCCTCGTTCACCTGCAGAGCCTCGTTCACCTGCAGAGCCTCGTTCACCTGCAGAGCCTCGTTCACCTGCAGAGCCTCGTTCACCTGTAGAGCCTCGTTCACCTGCAGAGCCTCGTTCACCTGCAGAGCCTCGTTCACCTGCAGAGCCTCGTTCTGGCTCGTCCCCATGAGCAGCACGATTCCCTGTGTCTAAGCGCATGGATCTATCATAACATAGTTCCCTCAGTGTACGGGACAAAATGAAGACGGAGAAAGATAGTTCGAGCTGACTCAGAAGAAGACAGAAATCTACGGGAGACGAGAGATGTGATGCGATCCGTCGCGCTGATAAACAAACGTACGTGTGTGTTGTATCAGTCCACACGGGGGAGTGGCATGTGCACGGGGGAGTGGCATACGCACAGGGGAGTGGCTTGTGCACGGGGGAGTGGCATGTGGACGCGGGAGTGGCTTGTGCACGGGGGAGTGGCATGTGCACGGGGGAGTGGCTTGTGCACGGGGGAGTGGCATGTGCACGGGGGAGTGGCTTGTGCACGGGGGAGTGGCATGTGCACGGGGGAGTGGCATGCGCACTTCCACCTGAGTTCTCAAATCGGCGAAAAATCATCCATTACGCCTTTAATATGATAAAGAAAGAAAGCGGTTGCGTCTATTTTCTAACAACGTATTCTGACCAGGGCGCTGCAGGGGATCTGTATCACCAACACTACTTACTTCTGCTTTAAAGGCAAAACCTACTAGAACAGTTTTTAAAGAAAAGTTGACTAGATGTAATGACCATGAGTACCAAATATATCAAGAGAAAGCGTGCATACCATCCACCCTGAGTATGAGCGGAGTGGGCGGGCCCTGCCCACTGGTCTTGGTGACGGTGTTGGTGACCACGCAGGTGTAGTTGCCCACGTCGGACGGCTCCACTTTGGCGATGTACAGGTTCCCCGTCTTCTGGGACACGAAGCGCCGCGTGTCCTGAGTCACGAACGACGGGTACTGATTGAAGATCCACGTGAAGGTGAGCTCTGTGCACAACGGGAGAAAAACACAATCGGTCAGTCCAGTGCACGGCTTGTGTCAAGTGCACGGGTTGTGTCAAGTGCACGGGTTGTGTCCAGTGCACGGCTTGTGTCAAGTGCACGGGTTGTGTCAAGTGCACGGGTTGTGTCCAGTGCACGGGTTGTGTCAAGTGCACGGGTTGTGTCCAGTGCACGGGTTGTGTCCAGTGCACGGGTTGTGTCCAGTGCACGGGTTGTGTCAAGTGCACGGGTTGTGTCCAGTGCACGGGTTGTGTCAAGTGCACGGGTTGTGTCCAGTGCACGGGTTGTGTCAAGTGCACGGGTTGTGTCCAGTGCACGGGTTGTGTCCAGTGCACGGGTTGTGTCCAGTGCACGGGTTGTGTCCAGTGCACGGGTTGTGTCAAGTGCACGGGTTGTGTCCAGTGCACGGGTTGTGTCCAGTGCACGGGTTGTGTCCAGTGCACGGGTTGTGTCAAGTGCACGGGTTGTGTCCAGTGCACGGGTTGTGTCCAGTGCACGGGTTGTGTCCAGTGCACGGGTTGTGTCCAGTGCACGGGTTGTGTCAAGTGCACGGGTTGTGTCCAGTGCACGGGTTGTGTCAAGTGCACGGGTTGTGTCCAGTGCACGGGTTATGTTTGTGTGCCACTGGAAGCCGTCTGGAGTGAACGTGCACCATCACTTCATGTGGATAGAGATGCCTATGGGGATAAAGCAATTAGTGGGCTGGAGTGAGTGCCAGCCAGCAATGATTAAAAACACAATTTATAATTAAACAGCGATTACTCTTACCCACCACTGGACTCAATAGATGCCCTCAATCACTATCACAGTGATGTTAGTGAGTTACTATTGCAACATGAAGAAGCATGAATAATCAGGAACTATAGGACTAGTCATTTTGTCACAGCCTGATCTTGCAGCCATGTTGCAAAACTCCTGACCTATTTTAGATAAAACATTGCATTTACGAGTATTTTTCTCGTTATAAATTGCTAGAATCTCATTGTGCGTCCAAGAATAGTAACAAGAGGCCGATGTGAGTGGCACAACACTTCAACTTCAGAATAAACCTATATATAAGTATATATGGTATACATTTAATTGAAACCTTGAAGCTGTTACTCAGGCAGCATTTCTATAGAATTCTAATGTTTTCTTCAACATAAATTAAAATTTCACATAAATTAACACTTAAATCAAATGTATTTTTGTAACACCCAAAATCCTAACAGCAGTTGCCTCGAGTTCCTCATTTAAATATGTCTAGAATTTCTTTTTTAAATACATTTTAAATTATTTGTATTGTAATGTACTGAGATGTCAATGCATTTGTGTATTGTGTATTGTGTATTGTGTATTGTGTATTGTGTATTGTGTATTGTGTATTGTGTATTGTGATTTTGCCGTTTTGTAATTGTCCTCTACAAACTGATTTGATTGATTTGATTTGATTGAATGGAAATGTAAAAAGATGGAGGAACCAAGAGTAAAAATGGCATTCAATGTACAAAATAAGACAGGTCAAATGAAGATAGTAATTATAATGAATAATTAGTTATACATGTATCTGGTTTTAATGGTATAAAGGTTGAGCGTGAAGTCTTCACACAAACGGCTTGTGTGCCTGACTTTCTCACAGTGGGATAGAAGTTAACTTGCTTCAATGCAATAAACTTTTGAATGAGCCATAGATAACACATTTAGCACAAGATGCAGTGGCATAATAGCCATTTTCAATACACAAAGCCCAGTTTTCGATTCATCACGGGGATAACAAGCTTTTGGCAAAGTCTGCGAAGCAAATGGACTGTGGCGAGAGAGTTTTGCGCTCACAATCAGCAAGTTTATAAGTAAAGAAATGATAGTGTTTTGACATATTGACACAAGGATAGATTGCCCTGGACCATATTGCATCCCTGTCCCAAAAGCAATCTTGGCCGTTGGTAAAAAGTTGTCTAAGCGATGAGTCGGCGCTACAGTGGAGGAATAATTGAAACATGAGTCGGACTCTGATCCAACGAGGCTCGTTTGGATGTTGAGGAGTCAAAACTGCTTTGGCCGTGCAGAGGAGAAAAGACCAAAACGTTCTACTTTAAAATGAAAAAGTACTGATTCATGAATGACTTGTGTCAGAGTCTGAGTAACTGAAAGAAGCACAAAAGTGATCAAAACATATGTATTATTCTATTACAAAATCTGATCTTATACTATTAAAATGTTCTCAATCTAGACACATTCAAACACCTTTTTATACTGAATGATTTTATCCTAATCCAAAGCAAAGCATTTGAGATGATCTATGTAAATATATCTAACACCTTTTATTTATAGGGACAATATTTCTGCATCTTCCAAAAAACATTCATCAAATGAAAATAAAAAACGATGGTGTTACAAAATTATTCTTCGAACTCAAATTATTTTAAATAGTTATTCAAGTAATTAGTTTGGTTAAGTTTATTTTGGACATAAAAAAGTATTGATAACATGTATATTGTAGTAGAAGTACAACCTTCTGTTGACTCCGCCCCTTTTCAATAAAGAGTTAACAGTTTCCAACAGGATCATTAGCAGTTCACATTTATATGAACTATACAGTAGTCTTTCTGAAGTAACTCCACCTCCAGGTCCAATCAGCCCCCTGCAGAAGTGAGCGTCTGCTTTGGCCCCTGCAGAAGTGAGCGTCTGCTTTGGCCCCTGCAGAAGAGAGCGTCTGCTTTGGCCCCTGCAGAAGTGAGCGTCTGCTTTGGCCCCTGCAGAAGAGAGCGTCTGCTTTGGCCCCTGCAGAAGTGAGCGTCTGCTTTGGCCCCTGCAGAAGTGAGCGTCTGCTTTGGCCCCTGCAGAAGTGAGCGTCTGCTTTGGCCCCTGCAGAAGAGAGCGTCTGCTTTGGCCCCTGCAGAAGTGAGCGTCTGCTTTGGCCCCTGCAGAAGTGAGCGTCTGCTTTGGCCCCTGCAGAAGTGAGCGTCTGCTTTGGCCCCTGCAGAAGTGAGCGTCTGCTTTGGCCCCTGCAGAAGAGAGCGTCTGCTTTGGCCCCTGCAGAAGTGAGCGTCTGCTTTGGCCCCTGCAGAAGAGAGCGTCTGCTTTGGCCCCTGCAGAAGTGAGCGTCTGCTTTGGCCCCTGCAGAAGTGAGCGTCTGCTTTGGCCCCTGCAGAAGTGAGCGTCTGCTTTGGCCCCTGCAGAAGAGAGCGTCTGCTTTGGCCCCTGCAGAAGTGAGCGTCTGCTTTGGCCCCTGCAGAAGAGAGCGTCTGCTTTGGCCCCTGCAGAAGTGAGCGTCTGCTTTGGCCCCTGCAGAAGTGAGCGTCTGCTTTGGCCCCTGCAGAAGTGAGCGTCTGCTTTGGCCCCTGCAGAAGAGAGCGTCTGCTTTGGCCCCTGCAGAAGTGAGCGTCTGCTTTGGCCCCTGCAGAAGTGAGCGTCTGCTTTGGCCCCTGCAGAAGTGAGCGTCTGCTTTGGCCCCTGCAGAAGAGAGCGTCTGCTTTGGCCCCTGCAGAAGTGAGCGTCTGCTTTGGCCCCTGCAGAAGAGAGCGTCTGCTTTGGCCCCTGCAGAAGTGAGCGTCTGCTTTGGCCCCTGCAGAAGTGAGCGTCTGCTTTGGCCCCTGCAGAAGTGAGCGTCTGCTTTGGCCCCTGCAGAAGAGAGCGTCTGCTTTGGCCCCTGCAGAAGTGAGCGTCTGCTTTGGCCCCTGCAGAAGTGAGCGTCTGCTTTGGCCCCTGCAGAAGTGAGCGTCTGCTTTGGCCCCTGCAGAAGAGAGCGTCTGCTTTGGCCCCTGCAGAAGTGAGCGTCTGCTTTGGCCCCTGCAGAAGAGAGCGTCTGCTTTGGCCCCTGCAGAAGTGAGCGTCTGCTTTGGCCCCTGCAGAAGTGAGCGTCTGCTTTGGCCCCTGCAGAAGTGAGCGTCTGCTTTGGCCCCTGCAGAAGAGAGCGTCTGCTTTGGCCCCTGCAGAAGTGAGCGTCTGCTTTGGCCCCTGCAGAAGAGAGCGTCTGCTTTGGCCCCTGCAGAAGTGAGCGTCTGCTTTGGCCCCTGCAGAAGTGAGCGTCTGCTTTGGCCCCTGCAGAAGTGAGCGTCTGCTTTGGCCCCTGCAGAAGAGAGCGTCTGCTTTGGCCCCTGCAGAAGTGAGCGTCTGCTTTGGCCCCTGCAGAAGTGAGCGTCTGCTTTGGCCCCTGCAGAAGTGAGCGTCTGCTTTGGCCCCTGCAGAAGAGAGCGTCTGCTTTGGCCCCTGCAGAAGTGAGCGTCTGCTTTGGCCCCTGCAGAAGAGAGCGTCTGCTTTGGCCCCTGCAGAAGTGAGCGTCTGCTTTGGCCCCTGCAGAAGTGAGCGTCTGCTTTGGCCCCTGCAGAAGTGAGCGTCTGCTTTGGCCCCTGCAGAAGAGAGCGTCTGCTTTGGCCCCTGCAGAAGTGAGCGTCTGCTTTGGCCCCTGCAGAAGAGAGCGTCTGCTTTGGCCCCTGCAGAAGTGAGCGTCTGCTTTGGCCCCTGCAGAAGTGAGCGTCTGCTTTGGCCCCTGCAGAAGTGAGCGTCTGCTTTGGCCCCTGCAGAAGAGAGCGTCTGCTTTGGCCCCTGCAGAGGTGAGCGTCTGCTTTGGCCCCTGCAGAAGTGAGCGTCTGCTTTGGCCCCTGCAGAAGTGAGCGTCTGCTTTGGCCCCTGCAGAAGAGAGCGTCTGCTTTGGCCCCTGCAGAAGTGAGCGTCTGCTTTGGCCCCTGCAGAAGAGAGCGTCTGCTTTGGCCCCTGCAGAAGTGAGCGTCTGCTTTGGCCCCTGCAGAAGTGAGCGTCTGCTTTGGCCCCTGCAGAAGTGAGCGTCTGCTTTGGCCCCTGCAGAAGAGAGCGTCTGCTTTGGCCCCTGCAGAAGTGAGCGTCTGCTTTGGCCCCTGCAGAAGTGAGCGTCTGCTTTGGCCCCTGCAGAAGTGAGCGTCTGCTTTGGCCCCTGCAGAAGAGAGCGTCTGCTTTGGCCCCTGCAGAAGTGAGCGTCTGCTTTGGCCCCTGCAGAAGAGAGCGTCTGCTTTGGCCCCTGCAGAAGTGAGCGTCTGCTTTGGCCCCTGCAGAAGTGAGCGTCTGCTTTGGCCCCTGCAGAAGTGAGCGTCTGCTTTGGCCCCTGCAGAAGAGAGCGTCTGCTTTGGCCCCTGCAGAAGTGAGCGTCTGCTTTGGCCCCTGCAGAAGAGAGCGTCTGCTTTGGCCCCTGCAGAAGTGAGCGTCTGCTTTGGCCCCTGCAGAAGTGAGCGTCTGCTTTGGCCCCTGCAGAAGTGAGCGTCTGCTTTGGCCCCTGCAGAAGAGAGCGTCTGCTTTGGCCCCTGCAGAAGTGAGCGTCTGCTTTGGCCCCTGCAGAAGTGAGCGTCTGCTTTGGCCCCTGCAGAAGTGAGCGTCTGCTTTGGCCCCTGCAGAAGAGAGCGTCTGCTTTGGCCCCTGCAGAAGTGAGCGTCTGCTTTGGCCCCTGCAGAAGTGAGCGTCTGCTTTGGCCCCTGCAGAAGTGAGCGTCTGCTTTGGCCCCTGCAGAAGTGAGCGTCTGCTTTGGCCCCTGCAGAAGTGAGCGTCTGCTTTGGCCCCTGCAGAAGTGAGCGTCTGCTTTGGCCCCTGCAGAAGAGAGCGTCTGCTTTGGCCCCTGCAGAAGTGAGCGTCTGCTTTGGCCCCTGCAGAAGAGAGCGTCTGCTTTGGCCCCTGCAGAAGTGAGCGTCTGCTTTGGCCCCTGCAGAAGTGAGCGTCTGCTTTGGCCCCTGCAGAGCTGCTATTGTCAGACCTGTGTGTTTCACATGCTAATGCTTTTAGCACATTTTGCTCTGCCACTGTCAGTGATTCTGGCTTGAGACTCTGGAAAGAGAACATTTTATTTATTTAAACTATTGTATATTGTTTATTGTTAATTGTCTGACGCTGGTAAATTATTGGTTGATGTAACATTTATTGTTGAGTCAAGTACTAATAATATTTCAAGCGTGTCACATGCTCTGCTGACCCCGCCCTGTTTCCAGCTCAGAGTCACAGTCTGTGTACAACACTGGAGCTGCAGAGGCTCTAAAACAGCGGCTCCCAGCTCGGAGTACGGGGGCCCCTGGGGTGCATTAGAAATGAGAACAATAAGAAATATAGCCGCAAGCGGCAATGATCGGCCCTCGCTACGCCGCCGCCACGCCACAAGAGGAGGGGGCGCTAACGCGCCCCAATTGTCCTTTTATTACGCCTACTGCTGAATCTGTGACGCTGTCACATCTTCTCCCCTTTGTTTTACCATCAAAAAGACATTTTATTTTGAATTCTTGGCAAAATGTGCGGCTTTGCCGCACAGACACCGTGACTCTTAGAATAAAAATGTGGATAACTTTTGATGGTCCTGAAGATGAGTCTCACCAAATTTCAGGTTAATATGTCTAACGCCCTAAGAGGAGTTTGTGAAAGTCTAAAGTGTAAACATGTTCTGGCGATTTCCCCATTGGAATAACATGAAAGGTTTCGGTCATCGTTACGGCAACGCCATAACAATTATGACATGAGTCATTGACTTTTTTGATGGGGATGCTAAAATTGAGTTGTGTGTCAAATTTCATATAATTTCGCAAAACTAAACATTTAACCTCCATATAAAATCTGTAGGGGGCGCTGTGGCGCCAAATGAATTTATTTCACTTCAAGTAGGTTTAGGGCAAAGAGTTTAACAACTGATTCTAATTTGACGCAATTCGGACTTTATCTGCGCAAACGGCAGAAATTTTAAATATGGGAGATTTCTGAAATTCTAGCTACAGTTTGCGGCTTCGCCGCACAGAGACCGTGAGAGGTATCAATGTAATTTGGATAACTTTTGATGTCCCACTCCTCAGTAGCATTTTCACCAAATTTCAGCTTTTTAGGGCCAACGCCCTGGGAGGAGTTCATAAAAGTACGACGTTTGGAAAAACTCCGAAGTCATGTTTAGCCATTTTTGAAGCAATATGGCCGACATTTGGTTGGGCGGACGGCGTTGCCGTAATAATATTTTTTACTTCTCTTGTCACCATCTACCTCTGCGCCAAATTTCATGATTCTACGATCTGATTTTTTTTGGGTCATTTCCCATCTCTCAATGCATTTTTGGTACATTTGGGGGCGCTGACGCGCCAATTTTTTTAATTTTAGAAAAGGGAAATAGCCAGAATGTAGAGAGGCACGATTTTTAGAGGCATGCAAATTTTTGTGACTTTTCGTCAATGTTCACTGGGTGAAAAATAGGGGGGTTGGTCCCGAGAAGAAGAAAGAAGAAGAAGAAAGAAAGAAAGAATAATATTCCGATGCGAAAACAATGTTTCCCATTTTTCAAATATCATAAACTATACATTTTCGGAAAGCGCTCGCGCTTTCCTACCTCATGGTGTGGGTCCCTGGTCACTGACGGGTACTTTCGATAATTTTGAGTGGGCTCCGCCCACTTTGTGTTTTTGGCCCTCTATACAGTAATAATGTTCAATTTTTGCCTTACATGCTTATATGCACGGAACATGCAAGAGATGGGGAACGTATTCGTGAGCTACTTAGCGCAAATGAGTGCTTTATATGGGGATGACGACCGCGGTCGTCATCCCAATGTAAAGTGCTCGTTTAGTGCGAACTTTTGCACGGGCTTCGCCCGTTTACAACGGTAATGTTCCATTTTCCTACAACTAATTAGTATGCACGGGGCGTGCATGAGTGGAGGAGTGCGTTAGTGAGTGTTTGGAAGTGGGCGAGCGCTTCGCGCTCGATTTTGTGCGCACTACGTGCGCACTTTCGCAGCCGTGCTTCGCACTGCCTTACGAGATTAATAGGCCTCTCGCCAGCTTGTGGCGCTCGGGCCTAATTACAGTATACTGGAGTACTACAGTAAACTGATTATTTTGCCCATGTTCTGGGCTCCTCGGAGTGTTATTCAGGACAAAAAAGATGGTAAATCTGCTCTAAAACACCAGCGGCTTCAGGACGTCTGTGTCTGACATTATGAGGGAAATATGCAGAGCAAGATGTTCTGATCGTGCTGCATAAGAATGAAAGCCTTTTCAAATAAGGACAAAAACAATCAGCTCCTGAAATATGAAGTCTATCTTCACAAAATGAAAAATGAACAACTGTGCGTGAACCTCCATGAAGTATAATGCAGTATAATGAAGTATAATGCAGTATAATGAAGTATAATGCAGTATAATGAAGTATAATGCAGTACAATGAAGTATAATGCAGTATAATGCAGTGTAATGCAGCTCTGCACTTCAAAACACTCCTAAGGTCCATCATGTTTCAGTTTTTAGCCTTCTTGGTTCTGCAGGTTCATAAAACACAGTGTGTGGAAACTGCCTTTGTGCTGCTGCCACAGATTTACCATTTCATATTCTGAATATTACATTTTAGACTCTATTGTGTAATGACAGATTTCTAGTAGAGGAAAAGAACAGAGTGGAGAGAATGTGGTTCTAGATAGAGTATTATTTGGACCGTTTACCACACTTTAACACAGACTGTTCCATACAAGACTCTATCATTTAAATTAAAATAAATTAAATGATAATTTCAATTTAGAAAAGTTATATATTTCTTGCTTATGTCCTTTCCATGGATGTATGCACAGTTAGAGGTTTAATCATATCATATTTACTTTAGTGCAGAATATGATTGGTAGTTTTATTGTGTCTGGAAAATCACAGATTTTGTATTATTCACATCCAAATGTTGATGTGTTTTTAATTCATTATTACTGTGTTATTCGTGCTGAAAGGATATTAACCGATGTGATGTCCTATTTTAATGTTGTTTTCCCTTATTTTTGATAGTTGTAATCATTAAAGTAGCTGTTTGTTCTGATATTAAGCCCTGACACGGCACTTTGTACAATCCGTGTGTCACAAGTCGCAGCCACTTTGGGAGGTGCAAGTAATATCCCATTACCCCCTAAATAATAAATCCCTGCTTTGCTCTCAAAAGTCACATGTATTTTTAATGTGTTTTTAAAAGTTTATCTTCCAAAGGTGCAGAGTGCAACAATGTGGAACAACAGCAAATAAGAGGTTACTAATAGATTTGTAAAAGATTTATGGTGAGAATTAGGAAGCAGGAAATAGGAAGTGGGAAAGCTCCTCGGTTTTGTGCCATGACTTAAGAGCTCTTTGCGGATGATCAGTAATGGAATAATACAATGGTGAGTGACAGTGAGTGGCAGCTTTTCATTGCAGTTCCATTTAGCTCCTGTATAATGAACAGCAGCATCAATCCCGTCTTAATGATCGAAGCAGCAGCAGCAGAGGAATAAAACACGACCGGCCAAGGACACCAGAGCTTCACCAGAAACGCTCCCAAATGTTGATTAAAAAGGTTCTCAATACACTTTAAATGTACTTTCAGTAGGATTGGATTTTTGTTGTGACCTTAGAGTAAAAAGAGCACAAAAATATATCACGGAAAACATTCAGATTTTGTCCAAACGCTGCCACCTGTTTGCATAGACTCACAAAGACCTTCTGAGACACATTCTGAGTGTCAGTAAATGTTGTTGTGCTCTTCTTTCCCTGACAAATCCGGCTAAATCAGATCAATATTGTCCAAGTTACTCTAAAATCTCAAAGTAAATGTCACACAAAGTCCACGGTGAGTGTAAAGCACAGGTGAGTACATCATATACATGAGATAAATCAGATTGAGTTTGGGGATGGACTAATGGCATCTTCAGGACTCAACATTGTGACTTTAAAGGGCACTTTTGGTCACTTTGACACTGGCATCAGGAGTCGGGATGTCACAATATTAAAGTAGAATGTCACTGTTATTCTCAGAAGAAACGTCACAATTTTGCAGTTATTCATTTTTTTTTCATTTACACACAACGAAACAAAAGTTAAATCTTTCATTTGCTTTCATTACATTATTGTTCTGAAAAAGGAAATCAAAGCAAAAGTAAATAGTAGTCATATAAAAAGCACTACACTTTTTTGCATCACAGATTGGATTGAATTGAAATGACGTAATGAACTAAAATAGTCACAATGTTTAGTTTTTAGGATTATACTGTTTTATCACTGAATTATTACAATTACCAAATAATCTTGACATCCCCAATCAATTGAGACCATTCCCAGAAAACAACAGGATCCACAAGAGTGTTCTGCAATGGCAATTTGTCCTCAGTGATACACAAGCCGCAGGGGTCAGGGGTCACGTGTCATTTGCCCAGCTGCAGTCTGATGGATCGCATGCATTCTGAATATGGACTAGAAGAGGTCGAGTGCAGTTGGGCCGAGAAGATTTAGAAGAATCAATCCACAAACAGCTCAATCGACACGCCCCAGTTTACATTTGCATTTTGGACGATTGATTAAAATTGGAGCAGGAAACTTATCAGATTTTCTTGGACTGTGATGAGTTAAATCTCTCACTTAGAGCGCGACAGCGACTGAGCAATTGGAGGAGTGGGTGGAGAAATGTCCCTTTCCAAACTGGTCTAGCAGGTTTTGACCGGCAGCCTGCATGTGTTTAGTGTGAATAACACCGTCGGACCTCAGAACGCGGAGGAGCTCGTGGGGGCTGGTTTTTGTTGGATTTATTTGTAGAATCTGCCTCTCCAGTCAACCCCAGCGGAGCTCTCTGATTGGCCCCGTGCTCCATTCTCAAAATTCCCTTGTGTGAGCCTCTTTCTTAGACCAAAAGCTGTAATAATTCAGTCCGTTCTGTCCATTTATGTGATGCGGGACACGCGGGTTGGAATAAACCAGAGAGCAGAATCAGTTTTGGGGTAAACTGACAGCTAATTTTCTAAAACTCGTTGCCTTTCCTTTCTTTACTCTCACTCTCTCTGTTTGCCAGTGACAAACACCTGTTTAATCCCAGTCAGATAGTGTTAAAGCAGTTTCAAAAGCAGACGTGAGCATGAGTCTATAGTGGACAGGTCAGCGCTGCAGCCCTGAATGTGCCGCGCACACGGACTGACCCAAGTCAACAAAAGGAGGGGGTTTGTTATTTGGAAACATAAACTATATCCACATTTTTCAAGAAAGGTATTGTGGCGGTGGTAAAGTTTTTGGCTTTACACAAGGGGACGTGAGGACACGTGAGAAGAAATGGAGAGACAAAGTGACTCAGTGACGGGGTGGGGAGGAGTGGGGAGGAGTGGGGAGAAAGAGCCTTTAGTGTTTTTAAAGAAAGAAGCAGTCCATCCAACCATGACGACCATGACGATATCTCCAAAACAGCACAGGCCGATTGTAACAGGGATCAGATCATGATTCAATTCTTATGGTTTTGTCCAGCCCTATAAGACGTCCTCATAGACGTCCCCTCAAATCCACTTTGATGAACAGGACTAAGCAGCCCATTAGTCCTGGGAGCATCTGTATTCATGGCACAAAAGGAGCCCATTGTGGAGTGGTCTGGGTCACGCTCGCTGCAGAAATCCCTGCCAAGCATGTACAGTATGTTGTTCAGGGTCCAGCCGGCGCATTGTGTTTTGGGGGAGACGGACTGGAGAGAGAACAAGTGATTTCAGCCTTGAGTAAGTCTAAAAGACCGTCTTCCATTAGGAAAAGGAGGTCAGATGCATTAGGTCCTGAACTGACCACTGCTATTCAGGGCGGTTCAAAGGAAGCATCGCATACTGAGGCACTGAGTACAAAGGCAAAAGAAGTACCAAAATCTAGTACTAATAATAAAGTAGGTGAACCATTACTTCAAATACCAGAAGTATTTTAAAAGGATCTTTCCTTTTAGCTGTAATGCAATGGGGCACAACCTTGACCAAAAGATTTTGCAGGATAAAAATGTCACAAGACTCTGCAAGTGTGGGAAATGAACCTTTCTTTTAATGTACGTTTGACCTTGACAAAAAAAGACTTCCCTTGGAAAGCGGTTAAAAAAGCAGCGCTGCAATCACAAGAGAAATAAATACAATCTAAATAAACCAGAAATTGTTAGAATCATTATGATCAAATCACCCAATCTAATGTTTGGTCTCATCTTGTGAGATACAACAAACATTTGAATTGCAATGAAACAATCCAAGACATTTTGCAATGATTCTGTTTACTTTAAACCCAAGAAGAAGCTTGTCCACCACATTATGCCACTTCCTGGAATCTGTCTTGTTGTTTGAGGGATAGTTAAAATGAAATAATGGCTTCCTGAATCCTGCATGGGGAATTGAAATGCTTTAAAGGGCAGATGAGGCTTGTCTGAGGCTTCTCTCTGGTGATGGAGAAAGATGTCCTGTCACTGTTTATGAGAGCTTGCATTTTACAACCTCAAGTCTGAAAATGTCCCTTTAAACACCCAGTTTCAAAGGAAATCACATGTAATCATAGCTCTATAGTCTTTTCATGACTGGTTTAGCTTTTCTTTCAGCACGAAATGGAAATAGAAATCATTTAAGGCATCTTGATTTGTATCATCTCTGGTGACACACGGCCATAATATCACCAGGGATGGATCTTTCCAAGTACAGAGATGGACCAACCGAGAATAGCAATGATCTGTCACAACAAGAGGAGAATTATGTGGTACAAATGTGTCCGTGTCCACACAGCCTACTTTACGCTGTTGTCCGAGAGGAATGGTTTAAAAAAAGCAAATGTGAGGGAAAACATAGCATTTTCCATGTTCTGATGTTTTCCTGGTACAATTACATGTGGAATACAGGGAAGTAAAGTGTGTGCTATTTTAGAGGTCGGATGTCACAGGTTTGTGACCATGACAGGAGGTCCCACTTAAGGACAAAGGATTCCTCTTCTGTGACATCCCCAAAGACCTCGTTTGTATTTATTACTGTGGTCAGGAGGGACCAGTGGACTGTGGTCAGCAGGGACCAGTGGACTGTGGTCAGCAGGGACCAGTGAACTGTGGTCAGGAGGGACCAGTGGACAGGAGGGACCAGTGGACAGGAGGGACCAGTGGACTGTGGTCAGGAGGGACCAGTGGACAGGAGGGACCAGTGGACTGTGGTCAGGAGGGGGACCAGTGGACTGTGGTCAGGAGGGACCAGTGGACAGGAGGGACCAGTGGACTATGGTCAGGAGGGACCAGTGGACTGTGGTCAGGAGGGACCAGTGGACTGTGGCCAGGAGGGACCAGTGGACTGTGGTCAGCAGGGACCAGTGAACTGTGGTCAGGAGGGACCAGTGGACAGGAGGGACCAGTGGACTGTGGTCAGGAGGGACCAGTGGACAGGAGGGACCAGTGGACTGTGGTCAGGAGGGGGACCAGTGGACTGTGGTCAGGAGGGACCAGTGGACAGGAGGGACCAGTGGACTATGGTCAGGAGGGACCAGTGGACTGTGGTCAGGAGGGACCAGTGGACTGTGGCCAGGAGGGACCAGTTTACTGTGGTCAGGAGGGACCAGTGGACTGTGGTCAGGAGGGACCAGTGGACTGTGGTCAGGAGGTCAAGAGGGACCAGTGGACTGTGGTCAGCAGGGACCAGTGGATTGTGGCCAGGAGGGACCAGTGGACTGTGGTCAGGAGGGACCAGTGGACAGGAGGGACCAGTGGACTGTGGTCAGGAGGGACAAGGAGGGGGACCAGTGGACTGTGGTCAGGAGGGACCAGTGTACAGGAGGGACCAGTGGACTGTGGTCAGGAGGGACCAGTGGACAGGAGGGACCAGTGGACTGTGGTCAGGAGGGGGACCAGTGGACTGTGGTCAGGAGGGACCAGTGGTCAGGAGGGACCAGTGGACAGGAGGGACCAGTGGACTGTGGTCAGGAGGGACCAGTGGACAGGAGGGACCAGTGGACAGGAGGGACCAGTGGACAGGAGGGACCAGTGGACTGTGGTTAGGAGGGACCAGTGGACTGTGGTCAGGAGGGACCAGTGGACAGGAGGGACCAGTGGTTAGAAGCGGGCTAATGCTAGTTTACACATTATTGTGTGGTTATTAGATAACTTTTAAAAATTAAAGTTAAAAATATAATTTTAAGATAAACAAACACAGAGACAGTATGAAAATAATAAATAGTATTAAAGATAATGGTAAAAAGGACTAAAATGATTAGGTTAGATTAAAATTCAGATTGGGGACTACAGCACACAGTGAATGATTCATGCCTTACATTACACCACAAGCTGTAATTTAGAATCATTTAATATGTAAAACAAGTGTCGAATAAATATTGTTGTCATCTGTTTCTACGATGAAACACACCAGGATGAATTATGGATTACACAGAATGTAAAATAATCATTACATCGTTATGTGCAAAATATAAGATATATACTGCCCGATTTTAAGGTTGATTTGTTGTGTCACTCATTTGTGAAGTCATGTTTATGACTGTTGCTTCCCTACAACCAATCAGAGCAGTCAGACTGCACCAGGCACCAGTTGCCTAGTGACAGCTCACTGTAGTGCAGAGCAACTTTCACTGATCAGCCCCACTACAATGACTAACATGCTCTTTACCTTCAGTCTGTTGTTTTTTGCTGTAAAGTTGCCCACCATTATCTGTACTATTGTTCAAAGATATTGGTCTGAGATCAAAGTCGACTTTTTAGAGCTTTTAACCGTCTTACAGAGCTATTGGTACCTTGTAAATGTGTCCAAAGTGTTTTTTTGATTGATTCCTGTAATGTTTAGCTAGAGAACAGTCTCTATCCTTCTCCTCAGATGAGTAGACAGGCGGGGCCTACTCACCAGGATGAGTCGGCCTGGTGAGTGCCGCAGCATGCCTCCCTGTTTCAGCCCCTCCTCCAGGAAGTAGTTTGTACCTGAAACACGCCTCCCCCCACGGCCCCCACGCTCCAGAGACACCGTGACTATTTAGGCACAGTTAGATTCAAAGGCAAATCTTTTGTTCCAACGCTGCTGCCGCTGACATGTGCCGCTGACATGTGCCGCTGACATGTGCCGCTGACATGTGCCGCTGACATGTGCCGCTGACATGTGCCGCTGACATGTGCCGCTGACATGTGCCGCTGACATGTGCCGCTGACATGTGCCGCTGTGTCATGAGCCGTGGCACACGCCTTGGCCTCTGTTCACACCTTGGATCTATTATATTACCTGTTTACACCCCCACCATCTCCATGCTAAGCTATATATATATATATATATATATATATATATATATATATATATATATATATAACTATTATGTTATGGGAGTTGCGCACAACACTTATTATCAAATATACCCTGAGGATAGACTATGAAACGGGGAACAATAGCATAATATGGGATCTTTAATTAAAGAACTTGACTAAAGAACTGCACGATACATTCATACCTCTGGAGGATAGATCTGGTTACTGGTCAAAAAGCCGTCACAAACTGACCAAACCAAACATAAAGGACTGGACCAACATTATAATTGACAGATAACATTTTTTGGTGGACATTTGACCAAATGGGACTTTGCTGAGCTACATGGTTAAGACTGTGTCAAACTGTGCTGTGTATGTGTGTTCCTTATATGGTGTTTCAAAAATTAAAACAAATAAATAAAAAAATAAATACAATTTTACTTTTCTGAAAGCAACAAGTTTGAGACAAACATTTTTTAAAAAGTCCTTCTGGCTGCTATTTGAACATTCTTAAAACCTGAGAAGATGTTATAATCCTCATGTGAGCAGCCAGCCTGAAGCAATATGGCCGTCTAACTTGACCTTAACTTCCACTGGTTGCTCTGGTAACCTTTTCATTTTGAAGACCGCACATTTGCTCTGATTCGTTGGTTATGAATGGCTGACCTATACAAGACAATTTTTATGGTGCTTCAACGTATGGAGGACCCTACTGGCTCTGTCTGAGGAATAATTACCACTAACTCTGTACAGGCCTTTGGCTGGGTCAGGGAGGTCAATGAGAGTACCACCAGTTCACAACAACCTTCTGAGTTTAACTCCTCATATCAACACAAATCGCACTCAAATTCAGGTTGAAACCAGCTGTCCATCTTCCTCTTATAGCCGCCAATCATTAATGTAAAGACAGAAAGGTGCTCATTTTGAGCACAGAGAGGGAAGGGTTTGAAAGTAGTGTGAGATTAAAAATTAAGGGCAGTGTTGGGTTTTCTAAAAGTAACTTAGTCATTTATGTTGACAGATTCCCACAATGTGATGCCAGACAATAAACACGTGCAGGGCTGTCCACAAGCAATGAAAGACATCACTAAAACAGCACTTCTTTTAGCACTGTCGTTTAGCACACTTCCCACATTTACTCCTCAGATACAAAATGCGGCTGGGAAACAAACCTGGGACTGGGACGAGGAGATGAGACGTGACCAAAACAACTACTGAAACCGCTACTGGTTTGAAAAAGTCACTTGGGGAGTACAAGACCACATGGGGGCTCAAAACGAATGCAATACAGTCCTCGATACACAAAAAGAGTAACTTGAGTACTCCAACATGTTAAACCCAACTCTGGTTTAGAGAGAGCTTAACCTTCTCTTTGCAACAGTCTCCTCAAACCAAGCCGTGAGCGAGGGGCTTTGAGCGAGGGGCCGTGAGCGAGGGGCCGTGAGCGAGGGGCCGTGAGCGAGGGGACTTGAGCGAGGGGCCGTGAGCGAGGGGCCGTGAGCGAGGGGCCGTGAGCGAGGGGCCGTGAGCGAGGGGCCGTGAGCGAGGGGCCTTGAGCGAGGGGCCGTGAGCGAGGGGCCGTGAGCGAGGGGCCTTGAGCGAGGGGCCGTGAGCGAGGGGCCGTGAGCGAGGGGCCGTGAGCGAGGGGCCGTGAGCGAGGGGCCTTGAGCGAGGGGCCGTGAGCGAGGGGCCGTGAGCGAGGGGCCGTGAGCGAGGGGCCTTGAGCGAGGGGCCGTGAGCGAGGGGCCGTGAGCGAGGGGCCGTGAGCGAGGGGCCTTGAGCGAGGGGCCGTGAGCGAGGGGCCGTGAGCGAGGGGCCTTGAGCGAGGGGCCGTGAGCGAGGGGCCGTGAGCGAGGGGCCGTGAGCGAGGGGCCGTGAGCGAGGGGCCTTGAGCGAGGGGCCGTGAGCGAGGGGCCTTGAGCGAGGGGCCGTGAGCGAGGGGCCGTGAGCGAGGGGCCGTGAGCGAGGGGCCGTGAGCGAGGGGCAGTGAGCGAGGGGCTTTGAGCGAGGGGCCGTGAGCGAGGGGCCGTGAGCGAGGGGCAGTGAGCGAGGGGCCGTGAGCGAGGGGCCGTGAGCGAGGGGCCGTGAGCGAGGGGGCGTGAGCGAGGGGCAGTGAGCGAGGGGGCGTGAGCGAGGGGCCGTGAGCGAGGGGCCGTGAGCGAGGGGCCGTGAGCGAGGGGGCGTGAGCGAGAGGCCGAGGAGCTGTGCACGAGGGGCCGTGAGCGAGGGGCCGTGAGCGAGGGGCCGTGAGCGAGGGGGCGTGAGCGAGGGGCCGAGGAGCTGTGCACGAGGGGCTGTGAGCGAGGGGCCGTGAGCGAGGGGCCGTGAGCGAGGGGCCGAGGAGCTGTGCACGAAGGGCTGTGAGGGAGGGGCCGTGAGCGAGGGGGCGTGAGCGAGGGGCCGTGAGCGAGGGGCCGTGAGCGAGGGGCCGTGAGCGAGGGGCCGTGAGCGAGGGGCTTTGAGCGAGGGGCCGTGAGCGAGGGGCCGTGAGCGAGGGGCAGTGAGCGAGGGGGCGTGAGCGAGGGGCCGTGAGCGAGGGGCCGTGAGCGAGGGGCCGTGAGCGAGGGGCCGTGAGCGAGGGGGCGTGAGCGAGAGGCCGAGGAGCTGTGCACGAGGGGCCGTGAGCGAGGGGCCGTGAGCGAGGGGCCGTGAGCGAGGGGGCGTGAGCGAGGGGCCGAGGAGCTGTGCACGAGGGGCTGTGAGCGAGGGGCCGTGAGCGAGGGGCCGTGAGCGAGGGGCCGTGAGCGAGGGGCCGAGGAGCTGTGCACGAGGGGCTGTGAGGGAGGGGCCGTGAGCGAGGGGCGTGAGCGAGGGGGCGTGAGCGAGGGGCCGAGGACCTGTGCACGAGGGGCTGTGAGCGAGGGGCCGTGAGCGAAGGGCCGTGAGCGAGGGGCTTTGAGCGAGGGGCCATGAGCGAGGGGCCAAAAGCGAGGGGCCGTGAGCGAGGGGCCGTGAGCGAGAGGCCGTGAGCGAGGGGCCGTGAGCGAGGGGCTTTGAGCAAGGGGCCGTGAGCGAGGGGCCGTGAGCGAGGGGCCTTGAGCGAGGGGCCGTGAGCGAGGGGCCGTGAGCGAGGGGCCGTGAGCGAGGGGCCGTGAGCGAGGGGCCTTGAGCGAGGGGCCGTGAGCGAGGGGCCTTGAGCGAGGGGCCGTGAGCGAGGGGCCGTGAGCGAGGGGCCGTGAGCGAGGGGCAGTGAGCGAGGGGCTTTGAGCGAGGGGCCGTGAGCGAGGGGCCGTGAGCGAGGGGCAGTGAGCGAGGGGCCGTGAGCGAGGGGCCGTGAGCGAGGGGCCGTGAGCGAGGGGGCGTGAGCGAGGGGCAGTGAGCGAGGGGGCGTGAGCGAGGGGCCGTGAGCGAGGGGCCGTGAGCGAGGGGCCGTGAGCGAGGGGGCGTGAGCGAGAGGCCGAGGAGCTGTGCACGAGGGGCCGTGAGCGAGGGGCCGTGAGCGAGGGGCCGTGAGCGAGGGGGCGTGAGCGAGGGGCCGAGGAGCTGTGCACGAGGGGCTGTGAGCGAGGGGCCGTGAGCGAGGGGCCGTGAGCGAGGGGCCGAGGAGCTGTGCACGAAGGGCTGTGAGGGAGGGGCCGTGAGCGAGGGGCCGTGAGCGAGGGGGCGTGAGCGAGGGGCCGAGGACCTGTGCACGAGGGGCTGTGAGCGAGGGGCCGTGAGCGAAGGGCCGTGAGCGAGGGGCTTTGAGCGAGGGGCCATGAGCGAGGGGCCAAAAGCGAGGGGCCGTGAGCGAGGGGCCGTGAGCGAGAGGCCGTGAGCGAGGGGCCCTGAGCGAGGGGCTTTGAGCAAGGGGCCGTGAGCGAGGGGCCGTGAGCGAGGGGCTTTGAGCGAGGGGCCGTCAGCGAGGGGCCGTGAGCGAGGGGCTTTGAGCGAGGGGCCGTGAGTGAGGGGGCGTGAGCGAGGGGGCGTGAGCGAGGGGGCGTGAGCGAGGGGCCGTGAGCGAGGGGCCGTGAGCGAGGGGCCGTGAGCGAGGGGCTTTGAGCGAGGGGCCGTGAGCGAGGGGCCGTGAGCGAGGGGCAGTGAGCGAGGGGGCGTGAGCGAGGGGCCGTGAGCGAGGGGCCGTGAGCGAGGGGCCGTGAGCGAGGGGCCGTGAGCGAGGGGGCGTGAGCGAGAGGCCGAGGAGCTGTGCACGAGGGGCCGTGAGCGAGGGGCCGTGAGCGAGGGGCCGTGAGCGAGGGGGCGTGAGCGAGGGGCCGAGGAGCTGTGCACGAGGGGCTGTGAGCGAGGGGCCGTGAGCGAGGGGCCGTGAGCGAGGGGCCGTGAGCGAGGGGCCGAGGAGCTGTGCACGAGGGGCTGTGAGGGAGGGGCCGTGAGCGAGGGGCGTGAGCGAGGGGGCGTGAGCGAGGGGCCGAGGACCTGTGCACGAGGGGCTGTGAGCGAGGGGCCGTGAGCGAAGGGCCGTGAGCGAGGGGCTTTGAGCGAGGGGCCATGAGCGAGGGGCCAAAAGCGAGGGGCCGTGAGCGAGGGGCCGTGAGCGAGAGGCCGTGAGCGAGGGGCCGTGAGCGAGGGGCTTTGAGCAAGGGGCCGTGAGCGAGGGGCCGTGAGCGAGGGGCTTTGAGCGAGGGGCCGTCAGCGAGGGGCCGTGAGCGAGGGGCTTTGAGCGAGGGGCCGTGAGTGAGGGGGCGTGAGCGAGGGGGCGTGAGCGAGGGGCCGTGAGCGAGGGGCCGTGAGCGAGGGGGCGTGAGCGAAGGGCCGAGGAGCTGTGCACGAGGGGCTGTGAGCGAGGGGCCGTGAGCGAGGGGCCGTGAGCGAGGGGGCGTGAGCAAGGGGCCGAGGAGCTGTGCACGAGGGGCTGTGAGCGAGGGGCCGTGAGCGAGGGGGCGTGAGCGAGGGGCCGAGGAGCTGTGCACGAGGGGCTGTGAGCGAGGGGCCGTGAGCGAGGGGCCGTGAGCGAGGGGGCGTGAGCGAGGGGCCGAGGAGCTGTGCACGAGGGGCTGTGAGCGAGGGGCCGTGAGCGAAGGGCCGTGAGCGAGGGGCTTTGAGCGAGGGGCCGTGAGCGAGGGGCCAAAAGCGAGGGGCCGTGAGCGAGGGGCCGTGAGCGAGGGGCCGTGAGCGAGGGGCCGTGAGCGAGGGGCCTTGAGCGAGGGGCCGTGAGCGAGGGGCCGTGAGCGAGGGGCCTTGAGCGAGGGGCCGTGAGCGAGGGGCCGTGAGCGAGGGGCCTTGAGCGAGGGGCCGTGAGCGAGGGGCCGTGAGCGAGGGGCCGTGAGCGAGGGGCCGTGAGCGAGGGGCCTTGAGCGAGGGGCCGTGAGCGAGGGGCCTTGAGCGAGGGGCCGTGAGCGAGGGGCCGTGAGCGAGGGGCCGTGAGCGAGGGGCCGTGAGCGAGGGGCAGTGAGCGAGGGGCTTTGAGCGAGGGGCCGTGAGCGAGGGGCCGTGAGCGAGGGGCAGTGAGCGAGGGGCCGTGAGCGAGGGGCCGTGAGCGAGGGGCCGTGAGCGAGGGGCCGTGAGCGAGGGGCAGTGAGCGAGGGGCCGTGAGCGAGGGGCCGTGAGCGAGGGGCCGTGAGCGAGGGGGCGTGAGCGAGAGGCCGAGGAGCTGTGCACGAGGGGCCGTGAGCGAGGGGCCGTGAGCGAGGGGCCGTGAGCGAGGGGCCGTGAGCGAGGGGCCGAGGAGCTGTGCACGAGGGGCTGTGAGCGAGGGGCCGTGAGCGAGGGGCCGTGAGCGAGGGGCCGAGGAGCTGTGCACGAAGGGCTGTGAGGGAGGGGCCGTGAGCGAGGGGCCGTGAGCGAGGGGGCGTGAGCGAGGGGCCGAGGACCTGTGCACGAGGGGCTGTGAGCGAGGGGCCGTGAGCGAAGGGCCGTGAGCGAGGGGCTTTGAGCGAGGGGCCATGAGCGAGGGGCCAAAAGCGAGGGGCCGTGAGCGAGGGGCCGTGAGCGAGAGGCCGTGAGCGAGGGGCCCTGAGCGAGGGGCTTTGAGCAAGGGGCCGTGAGCGAGGGGCCGTGAGCGAGGGGCTTTGAGCGAGGGGCCGTCAGCGAGGGGCCGTGAGCGAGGGGCTTTGAGCGAGGGGCCGTGAGTGAGGGGGCGTGAGCGAGGGGGCGTGAGCGAGGGGGCGTGAGCGAGGGGCCGTGAGCGAGGGGCCGTGAGCGAGGGGCCGTGAGCGAGGGGCCGTGAGCGAGGGGCTTTGAGCGAGGGGCCGTGAGCGAGGGGCCGTGAGCGAGGGGCAGTGAGCGAGGGGGCGTGAGCGAGGGGCCGTGAGCGAGGGGCCGTGAGCGAGGGGCCGTGAGCGAGGGGCCGTGAGCGAGGGGGTGTGAGCGAGAGGCCGAGGAGCTGTGCACGAGGGGCCGTGAGCGAGGGGCCGTGAGCGAGGGGCCGTGAGCGAGGGGGCGTGAGCGAGGGGCCGAGGAGCTGTGCACGAGGGGCTGTGAGCGAGGGGCCGTGAGCGAGGGGCCGTGAGCGAGGGGCCGTGAGCGAGGGGCCGAGGAGCTGTGCACGAGGGGCTGTGAGGGAGGGGCCGTGAGCGAGGGGCGTGAGCGAGGGGCCGAGGAGCTGTGCACGAGGGGCTGTGAGCGAGGGGCCGTGAGCGAGGGGCCGTGAGCGAGGGGCTTTGAGCGAGGGGCCATCAGCGAGGGGCCGTGAGCGAGGGGCTTTGAGCGAGGGGCCGTGAGTGAGGGGGCGTGAGCGAGGGGGCGTGAGCGAGGGGGCGTGAGCGAGGGGCCGTGAGCGAGGGGCCGTGAGCGAGGGGCCGTGAGCGAGGGGCCGTGAGCGAGGGGCCGTGAGCGAGGGGCAGTGAGCGAGGGGGCGTGAGCGAGGGGCCGTGAGCGAGGGGCCGTGAGCGAGGGGCCGTGAGCGAGGGGGCGTGAGCGAGAGGCCGAGGAGCTGTGCACGAGGGGCCGTGAGCGAGGGGCCGTGAGCGAGGGGCCGTGAGCGAGGGGGCGTGAGCGAGGGGCCGAGGAGCTGTGCACGAGGGGCTGTGAGCGAGGGGCCGTGAGCGAGGGGCCGTGAGCGAGGGGCCGTGAGCGAGGGGCCGAGGAGCTGTGCACGAGGGGCTGTGAGGGAGGGGCCGTGAGCGAGGGGCGTGAGCGAGGGGCCGAGGAGCTGTGCACGAGGGGCTGTGAGCGAGGGGCCGTGAGCGAAGGGCCGTGAGCGAGGGGCTTTGAGCGAGGGGCCGTGAGCGAGGGGCCAAAAGCGAGGGGCCGTGAGCGAGGGGCCGTGAGCGAGGGGCCGTGAGCGAGGGGCCGTGAGCGAGGGGCTTTGAGCGAGGGGCCGTGAGCGAGGGGCCAAAAGCGAGGGGCCGTGAGCGAGGGGCCGTGAGCGAGGGGCCGTGAGCGAAGGGCCAAAAGCGAGGGGCCGTGAGCGAGGGGCCGTGAGCGAGGGGCCGTAAGCGAGGGGCCTTGAGCGAGGGGCCGTGAGCGAGGGGCTTTGAGCGAGGGGCCGTGAGCGAGGGGCTTTGAGCGAGGGGCCGTGAGCGAGGGGCTGCAGAGAACCATAAAACTAGAAAGTAAACAAAGTCAGAGCAAATTTCAGATAGAAACTTCTCCTTTTGGACCGGATGATCAACATTGTCCAGATGACTTCCTTTCAAACCTTACTTAATACTGCAGCTAATACAATAACGTAATAACTATTTGAATACTTGTTGTTTACTGTTATTATTATTGGCCCCTTCTTTCTCTTTCTGAAACACGACTACTTCAATAACCGACAGATCCTGGCTGAAGACGTGGAGACGGCTCCCTGGACGCTGCACTTCACTCGCCCACTTTGCCCAGAGGCACTTGTGGAGGAACGGGTCAGGACAAACTTCTCTACAGAGACAATCGTGTCTGCAAATAGAAAAAATATCAAATGTATAGCTGATACGCACAACTTCTGCCACCATGTACCTACTGCAAGTACTTCTGCCTCATTCCATTTTATTTCTACTGGTGTTACTAATAGTTTTTGGTAAGAAGTCGTCAAACAAATCACTGAAAAACATACACAAACTCGCACTATTGTATCATATTTATATTTTCTAATGACGTTTTTTTGTCAGCTCTCTCTTTTTTATTCAAAGATACCCAGATATTGATCAATACAACTAAAAAACTAAACTAAAAGTAGTATTGAAACTAGATATTAATTTGCCTAAGTATTAATACAGGGGGGGAAACGCCATGTGATTATATTGAATCAGGTACATAATATAATCCTAATACATAACGACACTCAGAGACTACTTGTGCTCCTCCAAATTCCGTTACCATGTGCACAAAGAGTCACTTATTACATGACACCATTGCATTCAGATCCAATTAGTCCAAGGAGAGGTTGGTAATGCAGTGGCTGAGTAGTTGGTGAGCAGGTAAGTGTGCGGTGCCAGAGCCCGTGTGACAGATATGGGCCATTGTGACAACACCGCCTACGGGATCCCAGTCCCCAAAGATCACCGTCACGACGCAGGGTCCAAAGGGAGCGGGGAGACTGAAGTTTGAACAACAAATGAGTGACAAGACGGACATGAATTATTAACTGCAGCACTCTCAGAAACAATACATATTTCCCAAAGGCCAGAACATTAAGACCCAGATTTTTGCGTTTCCAGTGATGCAGTCAAAGTTTTATGCAAACAAATAAACATCTGTGGAAAAAAGAGGGATGTTTTCAGCGACGCAAAATCTCAGGCACAAGAAAAAGCATCTGGAGTCTGTGAACAAAGCATGACATCCGGGAATGTCCCATAAAAAAGTTCAATAATTGATGTTCTTTTAAATGCACTGGTGTTCCCAAATCTGGCTCTGTCCCTGGAGTGAAGACAAACAACAGCAGCAGCGGCGGTTCAAAGACGGTACAATACGTTTCACTGCTCATACGAGAATAACAGGAAGTGTATGGATCTGGGAGAGCGTTACAGCACACGTGATGCAGAGACATTGATGAAGAAAATGTCACATGCATTAGTGAATGTTTA
Organism: Eucyclogobius newberryi; assembly: GCF_026437365.1. Lineage (NCBI taxonomy): Eukaryota > Metazoa > Chordata > Actinopteri > Gobiiformes > Gobiidae > Eucyclogobius > Eucyclogobius newberryi. The sequence goes on along the minus strand of NW_027315801.1, from coordinate 34,172,388 downwards.
TATTTTATACTAATACTAATAAGGTAACAATTAGTTATACTATGTTGACGTTATCTGATGTATCATTTTAATTGACACAAATTATAGATTACAGTATCTAGAGATTATAGTAACATTTTGTGAGGTATTGTAAAGTATCAGCAATCTTGTGTTAGAAATAAATAGGGATAATGTCATGTTAAAATTAAGAGGAAAAATGTATGCGAGTTCTTGCCATTGATTATGAACGTTCAACTTTACTTTCATTCATTAGGCCGCAGTTATTTTATTACTTGGTTTAAGGATTTTTAAATGAAATATATTGAACAGGCGGGCGAAATATAATACAATTTCAATTTCAAAAGATTTTTTCTTCCAGGTTTACCCATAATGCACCACGGGAGGAGGAGGAGGGGGGGACGCTGCGCGCAGGTGAGTGTAACAGTCAGTAGTATAATAGATCCATAGTAACAGTAGATTTAGTGTGTTTTGCATTGGTAGAATTGACGCTTCACTTTTATTCACGGCAAAACGCGCTGGAGAAAATGGGTTTTAAAATGGGTTTAAAATGTGTATTTGCTATTAAAGGATTTGGCGCTGCGTGAAGCCGACAGTGAAACGGCGCCGCTCCGTCACAACAATGCTTTCCAAAATAAATGACTCACGCAGGATTTTGACGAAAAAATGTTTCTTTTAACTTAATACCGATTTTTATATTTCATTTAAAGCTATTTTGCGTTGTCGGCGGTACTTTATAAAAAAAAAATTATAAAAATGTATTTTATTCATATTATAGAAATTAATAATCTAAGTGCGGCGGATCCGTAAACCAAGTAATACAATAACTGTGGCCTTACAAATGAAAGCTGTAGCACTCTTGATTCGAGTTATACGCATTATCAATCTGGGACTGCACGCTCTGAAAATGATTGGAAATGGTGACACGTCTGCTGCCCGGTGGACCACTGGTTAGAGCGGCAGCACATATGCCAGTCTCCATGTGCAGCCGGCCACAGTGTTTGAACCCCAGCTCTGCCCACAGCATGTCCTCCCTTCTCTTAGATCCCCATTTTACACTGAGCTGTCCTGTCTAATAAAGCCTACGGGCCAAAAGGTGAAATGTTCAGACATAATACTTAAAGATCGTTGGGAGAAATGTCACAACAGAGGAGCGAGCCCAGAAAACTGTTGGTTGATGGTTTCAATGTATGTATTTTTGCAAAAATGCGGCTATTTACATATTGGCAGTGATGAAGCCTGCGTAAATTCAGCCTGGAAGACCTAACTCCATCCTACGTCAAGGCCACCATGGAAGGACCCCTCTCCCCAGCGCCATCATCGCACTCAAGCGGCGTCCGCCTGTCCGTCTGAGAGAGTCGGATCCCTCACTTCACCATGGACTCTCCCAGGTTTCTGCGCTTGTCCCAAAGAGGTTATGCAGTTTTTCCTGGCCAAAGAAGTAGGGTGAAAGGTCAGGGGGCGTCTGTACCATGGCCCTCGCACCTGCTCCTCATCCCCAATCAACGCTCTCAGTGACTCCTCCCTGCTCCCAATCAGCACCAGGCGGTCACATTTAAGCCCTCAGGCAGATGGCTCGGCCGCTCAAACCGTACTGCGACCCACCACCTCCCCAGCTCCTCCTCTGCATTCCCCTCATCCTCTACCTCCTCTTAACATCTACCACCACCAGTCTCCAGGCTCCGGGGGGAGACATCTAATACAAATAGATCATGGAGTGCCCATGATTGCAACGTCTTCCGCCGGGGTCTGAGCGCCAAATAACTCGCGAATAAAGCTTGCTAAACAGTCCATTCTCATGGTCTCTTTGTCTCTCCAGGGTGAATTGTCTTTGGTTTGTTTGGGCGCGTCTGTGATTGAACTGGTCACAAACACACATGCTGGAGAGGATCAAGATGGATTCTCATGTTTTGATGACAAATACAGCCAGAAGTCTAGAAAAACTACAACTACACTGACATCTGGGTGAGAAAAGAATAATACCTGAATGATTATGTCCACATAATAAACAATACTAGCATACTAATAAATACAAGTAGAGTAATACTGTGGGCTTTAGAAAGAAACGTAGGTGTGTTCTGAGATGTAAAAAGATCTAACAGCAGCACCAGCCATGTGTTTTTTATAGGACATGGTGACATTTGGATTTGTACTTTGCACCAAGGGACATGTGCTCTAAAATCACCGGGAGGGTGCCAAATATACTGTGGCCTGTTAGAACATGTCATGTCAACATAAGGTGGGATGTCGAGTTCTATCAAATTGGGAATAAAACACAACAAAAGTAGCACAATTGTTGGAAGAAACTGTCACTGAGATTCTCTCGACTTTTTCCTGTTTTTGCCGACACCTTAATAATAATAATAATACACCAAACTATGACACTGTTTCAAATAAAATAAAGCACAATTTTATAATGAAAGGTTTTAGTTTGATTTTTTTTACTAAATGTATGTTTTCTTTGACAAATCTCACTGTCATTACTAGGTGTTGGGTTTATGGGAGACAAAAGTAATAGCCTGTGGAGGCAAACTCATACTGATAATGTCACACAAGCAAAAAGCTGACGCGCCACAAACCCGCCACCTCCAGAGAACAGCTCTATTACGGAGCCTGGCAGTGTCCCAGTCTCCTGCCGTTTCTATGGACCACTCTTTCCCCAAACAGTCAATGGACTGGAGTCTCTGCTCTGACCTCAGCTGCACAAACTACAGGCAGGAGGTCTCCAAGAGAGTTGACCACTCCTGTTTTATCCACCACTAATGACGGTAAACCAGTCTGAAAGCAGAGTATTAATATTAATGTGAAATATTCCCGAAGGCTTCAATTGAAATATGTGTTTAGCTGAAGCGACCTGGACACACAATATCAGAATAAGAGTTATGCGCGTGCAAAAACGATGGTTATCAATCGGTTGCAGATTAAAGCCGCGATAATGTTGTTGTGATCTGCAAAATAGGTTGATCAGATGTACAAATCACACTCTAACCGCGAGGCTCTTGCATCTAGCTCGCTTCGGTTTGGATTACTGAGCCAGTTACAGCAGCAGTGTCGTTTGTGCATCTTGTGAAATCTTTCCGGTTAGAACGTGCACTTGATGTGGTCCTTTATGCCCGCGCTGCATCCCCTGCACGCTGCACGCTCGCACCTCGCCTTCTCCAGAAGCGGAGCACAGCCAACCTTTATCATCCTTTTAGTTAAAAGGATGATAAAGGTTCAGAACCAAACGTGCGCGTGTATCAAGGCATCTGAAGACGCGCTCTCTGGCTGTGCGGAATGGTTTTTCCACAGAACACACAGGCGCCTTTCATTTACTCTCACAGATACTAGAGATTTACTCATTAAATAGCGCCGATTTCACGCGTGTCCTAAGTGTATAATATATGTATAATGTATAATAAGAGCCGTGCGTATGTGAAAAGCGGTCACATCCTATTTTCCCCACACGGTTTGATGGAAAATTCAAACAGAAATCAATCAAAAAAAGGATTGAATTGATCCAAATGCTATTAAATAAATGACAATGGACTTACAATACACCACTCAATGCAACTTTTACAGACACGTTTCTCAGCCTCTTACCTCCAGAGTGGGATGGTGGGCCGCACAGCAGGACCACGCCCTGACCCTCGCGGACCCTCACCGGATTCCTCCTCTGCGTCTTGAAGTTCTCCAAGTCTGTTTACCGCAAACACAAACGCAACCAAGACAAATAATTATTCTAACGCTCACAAAATCCACAAACAAATAGGCAAAGCAAATGTTTTGAGCCTGTGTACTCAGATGAAATATGCACCGGGCGAGTCATTTCTGCGGCTGGTGATTTCATATCTGGAGTGAGGAACAGAACGCAGGACTTTGTTGTTCTCCTAAAGCACAAAGCGTGTTTTGTTTGCACAGGCGTCGACACGGTGTGACCGAGTCCTAAACACTCGTGACTGGAGCAGAAAGTAATTCCTCAAGTATAAGTTCCACATGAACAGCTTTAATTGGAAATGCATATTGTTATCACTTTTCTGTGTTCCGCCCGCCACGCACGGACCGGCGACAATTAAACCAAGAAACATCATTTGTGCGGCGACTGATTGCGTGTAGACAACCCCACTGTGAGACGGAAAATACAGACCGCAATCCTCGCTCACTTTGTTTTCTCATTTAGCTATTCATTTTTCACCTTTTGTGGCTGGTGCTGATGCGGGGAGGAATATGCAACTGCCACATAATGACATAATCAAGGCTGGATTCAGAAAGAATGAAGAGGTAACACCTCCAGTACAAGCACAGCACAATACACCGCTGGCTCTTTACGGATGTAAGACTGAAAGCCTAAAAAAATATTATAAAAGTCTGCTTTTGTGTATTGCGTAATTATTGTGTTTCTCTTGTAAAGCTTCAAAAATGTAATTAGCAGATCATTGGGTTCTTTTCATGTTCTCTGCAGACAGATGGGTGGATGCATTAGCAGCCAATTCATAATCCAATGATGAACCAAGAGTCTCGCAGTCTAGTGCTGTCTCCGTCTGAACTCCAGCAGAAGACAAAGGGTCTCGCTCCAGCCATTTGCAAGATCCCTCAGCGTCTGCGAGTCCACGGCAACCACGCACATTTATGGCTTTGATGTATTTGTGAAAAACTGTAATAATTGTCAGGCTGTTGTGCCTGAACATGAACTTGCTTTGTGGGAGCAATGGTCAGGCTCAAAATGCAGCTACGGCACAGAAAAACATACAGACAATACTACTAGACTAGACTTATATATACTATACTTCAATTACATGTAGCATTTAGAAAGCTTCATTACTTGAGTAGAATTTCTTCAGTTTAACGATTTGAAAAAGGTCTTTTGCCAGAAAAAAAACATTTCTTGACGTTGTCGCGCCGTTAAAACAGAAGGTCATTAGGCCAAAGCGCGTCTCCCCATGGTACAACCAAGAACTGCGTTCACATAAACAAAGAGTTAGAAAGTTAGAGGGATTATTTCGTCGCTCTCACACCGAAGAATCCCTAAAAGCATGGAAAAGTTGCCTGCTGTCCTATAAGCAGGCTCTGCGTAAGGCCCAAACCAGATATTATTCAAATCTAATAGAAGTCAACAAAAGTAACACTAAATTCCTTTTCAGCACTGTAGCTAGGCTAACAAACTGTCACAGTGCAGTAGAGCCCTCAATCCCAGCTACACTCAGCTCTGATGATTTCCTCCTATTTTTTAATAATAAAATAAAAACAATCAGAGATAAATTAGATGAAATTACCCCCGCTATTAGCCCTGAACTAGCCCAAGCTGTAAATCTAACGTCCCATATAAATCCACCTGTAAACCTAGAAAGGTTCACAGCTGTTGATCAAGCAGAGATAACTTCAGCCCTTATGTCCTCTAAAAGCTCAACTTGTGTCCTAGACCCCATTCCAAGCGGACTCCTCAAAGACATTCTCCCCCTAATTATAGACCCTATTCTTAATATAATAAATACTTCACTCCAAAGTGGCTATGTTCCACAGTCCTTCAAACATGCAGTCATTAAACCTCTTCTGAAAAAGCCTAATCTAGATCCCGACCTATTGGTAAACTACAGACCTATTTCAAATCTTCCCTTCGTCTCTAAAATCCTTGAAAAAGTTGTAGTAAAACAGCTTTGTCGCCACCTGCAGGACAATAACTTATTTGAAGTTTTCCAGTCAGGGTTCAGAGCCCACCACAGCACTGAAACTGCACTAGTTAAAGTCACAAATGATTTGTTATTAGCCGCTGACGATGGACTGGTCTCAATCCTGGTTCTGTTGGACCTCAGCGCAGCGTTTGACACCATTGACCACAACATTCTACTGCAGAGGTTAGAATGTGATGTAGGTGTTGGAGGAACAGCCCTCAGCTGGTTTAAATCCTATCTATCTGATAGGTTCCAATTTGTTAATGTAAACCAGAGCTCCTCACCAAGCTCTAAAGTAATTTACGGTGTGCCACAGGGTTCGGTACTCGGTCCAATTCTGTTTACTCTTTATATGCTGCCATTAGGCAACATTATCAGGTCACATGGCATTAACTTCCACTGCTATGCAGATGACACTCAGCTGTATTTATCAATGAAACCTGATCAGAGCGATCAAGTAGACAGACTTAGTGCTTGTGTGAAGGAGATAAAAACCTGGATGACACTAAACTACCTGCTTCTTAACCCTGAAAAAACCGAGGTCATTGTGCTTGGCCCTAAGCATCTACGAGACGCTCTATCTGAGCAGATAGTCACACTGGACAATGTCAGTGTAGCCTCCAGTTCTACTGTAAGAAACCTTGGAGTCTTATTTGACCAGGAGCTCTCATTTAAAGCTCATATAAATCAAGCTTGTAAAACAGCCTATTTCCATTTGCGCAACAAGAGCCAAAATCAGAAGAATCCTGCCTAAAAGTGATGCCGAAAAACTTATCCATGCATTTGTAACGACTAGATTAGACTACTGTAACTCCCTGCTTGCAGCGTGTCCTAAAAGCTCCATAAAAAGCTTTCAACTGGTTCAAAATGCAGCAGCAAGATTACTAACAGGAACAAAAAGAAGAGAGCACATTACGCCAGTGCTGAAGTCTCTTCACTGGCTCCCCGTCGAGTCTAGAATCAAATTCAAAATTCTACTCTTGACCCACAAAGTCATAAATGACATGGCCCCATCCTACCTCAAAGATGCTATAGAACCATATCATCCAAACAGAGCTCTTCGCTCTCAGAATGCCGGCCTTCTGGTGGTGCCAAGAGTCTCTAAAAGTACTGTAGGAGGTAGAGCGTTTAGCTACCAAGCTCCTGTGTTATGGAATCAGCTCCCGACCCATGTTAAATATGCTGACACAGTCTCTTCATTTAAGTCCAGGCTTAAAACGTTCCTCTTCGAAATCGCTTATGGTCAGACTAGTTAGGAACAGAAAGATAAACCCACAGCTTCAGCTACGCTGCCCTAGGAGTAACTGTGCTGGGGGAAGTATGACAGCTTGAGCACTATCCTCTTCTTCTTCTGACTACTTATGCTATCAAACAATATTTATTTTTTGATTCCACTTGCAAACTGTTCACCGCCTTCTTTTCTTTCTCTCACTCCTGAGGACCTGTGGACCCAGATGCCCCTCCCCTGGTGAAGTGGTCCCTGCCCTGTGTGGACGGTCCCTCATCTGCCTGAAGAGTGGCTCCAGTTCGCCTCAGTCGGTCCCTCTTCTGCCTGAAGAGTGGGTCCAGCTCGCCTCCGACGGTCCCTCATCTGCCTGAAGAGTGGGTCCAGTTCGCCTCAGTCGGTCCCTCTTCTGCCTGAAGAGTGGGTCCAGCTCGACTCAGACGGTCCCTCTTCTGCCTGAAGAGTGGGTCCAGCTCGACTCAGACGGTCCCTCTTCTGCCTGAAGAGTGGGTCCAGCTCGACTCAGACGGTCCCTCTTCTGCCTGAAGAGTGGGTCCAGCTCGACTCAGACGGTCCCTCTTCTGCCTGAAGAGTGGGTCCAGCTCCAGTCTCCTCGTGTCCGTCTGTCCGTCTGTGAGAGTCGGATCTCTCCTTCACTGGAACTCCTCCAGGTTTCTACGCTTTTTTCCCAAAGAGGTTTTTTTGTAGTTTTTCCTGGCCGAGAAGGAGAGTCTAAGGACAGAGGACCCTGGGACATCGTCCCTCGCCACCACAGACATTGTTGATACATTTCTCCCTGTGGCCCTCAGAGGCAACTGTTGTTGTGATTTTGGGCCTTACAAAAATAAATTGATTTGATTTGATTTGATTTCATTTTGTGTGTTTCAAATCAAATGCTTTGACATGTTTTTCTGTGTCGTGATGTAAAAAACGTGTTGTAATTGTTGAGGCACGAGGTTCACATTTGCTGCAGCGGTTGTTTAGAGAAATGCCAATTTGTGGCGGCTCTTGCATCAGGATCTCACGGTTCACCACATCGGCTGATCTCTGTCCTGTCGGCATTTCCACGTGATCAAATCAAGAGATTTGTGTAAAAGCTTAGACATGCGGCTGCAAACTTTTAATTTGAAGCCAGGTCAATATCAGTCTCATCATCTGGTTCTACAAACGTCTGTCTACAGCACCACCATCTTCACACTTCAAACAACTGATCACACAAAATATGCCACTATTTTAAAATATATCCTTCATGCCAATTTGTACATTCAGGACTTAGACTTATTCAATATTGACTCGGCAGGAGAAAACAGCACAAGTATTTAAGTGCTACATTTAACAAAGAGATAAAACATTCACAGAAAAGTCTGCATTACAAATGGACCTATACAAAAATCTCACATCAGCATTAAAATATAAAGAAACACCAAGAATATAACAATTATGAAGGATATTTAACTATTTCCTGCCTTTTCTCACAAGGATGTGTAGTTCTGGTCCTGCTCTCATCCAGTTCCAATGGGCATGATTAACCAGAGAAATGCTTGGTCCATTGGCATCAGAACAAACATCGTGGCTTAATTGTATAGTAAAGAGTAAAGAGTGATGAAAAATGGGTCAAAAAATGTTACTTTTAGTGATTTGATCTGATGCACAGCACATTACAGCTGGTAAGAACTGTATTATTGCACAGAAGAGACATTATGGAGGAAAATAAAAAAAATACTGTAACTTTTATCAATATCTCTCAACACTTAACAGAATATTTGTACTTTTACTTTTCACTTTTAATTGTAACCCACAGGAGCCTTGAAATAAAATGCCTCAAAAGAAGTCCTCAAAAGAAAATTGTGCAAAATGAGCTAAGCACGTATATTTCTCTTGACACATTCTGCACAATAAATACATTATGGTGGAAAATAAAAGTACTTCTCCAAAAGATATTCCAAAATTAGGGTGGAATATAAAGTTTCAATTGCGCAGTTTCAACTTGCACCAAAAAATGACTTATTTCCAGCATAACACAAATGACTTAAGTGGTGAAGTTCCTCACACTTTAGCGTCTCTCTTTCCTCACAGTATTGGTTTAGTGAGTGACTAACAAGCTGTCTGATCTGCATAAAGTGCTGAGTCAGGCTGTGCGGTCCCCGAGCTGCAGACAGGGGCCCCTTCACCACGTTCACAGTCTAATGTTGTGATTCATTTGACTGCGGTTAATATTCCGCTATTTATCTGCCTCCGATAAGCAGCACTGTGCTATCTACAGACGAGCACATTTAAGACTTCCAGCTGGAGACATTTGCTGTAGTGTTGGACAAACTGTACAGAAGCGATGTGAAGTCACCGCTTTATCTACAGTATCTTCAAAGTCTGTGAAACTCCACGGCTTTTGATGAATGGTATTCAGACAGATGAATGTTGTTTTTGAAAGAGACTGGCTTAATTATTTATCTCCAAAGGAAACATTTCAGCTTTTCCAACCAATCAATGTGCACACGATAGATAATAGAGAAGCCAGACACGCTTTTATACCTATATTGCACTGTTTTTGCTGAGAAATTACCGGAAAATAATTGTAAAGCATCTTAGGTAAGCTTATGAGACGGAGGATTAGGAGGGGAAAGAGGCAGGATTTTGAGATGTTGTCATCAGTCATGGCGCCATCGTGCTTGTAGCTAGATTGTCCTAATTAAGTGTCTGTTGTAATCAGTGTGGTTGGTCTGTTAACGACGTGTGCGTTTAGGAAACACGTTTAGAGAGTTACTCGGAATCAATCACCCGCTTAAAAACAATGACATGTTATAAATATAGTGAAAACATAAATTAGCGTTTTGCAACTTCCAATGTTTGATGTTCATTCATAAAACTACCACTCTTTATTTCAATTTCGAATACAAATCTAAAAGTTCTAATGTATTTGTTGACAATATATTTGTATTGCTGCATTCACCTCTGCTTTACTGTACTTAGATACTAGTTTCTAATGAACAGACCGTGTGATGGTTCTCCCTCTTACAATGGTCAGAGATTGCAGACTTAAATGAGTGTGCAGAAGTAACGCTCCTCGTCCAATTAGGTTCATTCGTTCTTCTGATATCATAATATACTAGTTTCTTATGAACAGACCTTCCTTCCTGTTGCTGTGACGTGTCTCATTTAAGTCTGCAATCTCTGAACATTGTAAGAGGGAGAACCATCACACGGAGAGTCAGAAGTACCATCCAGAATCAACGACACGCCCTCCAGACTGTGAACCGGGACGAGGGGGCACACCCACTGTACCACACCTGGGACACAGCTCTGAAGAAGTCAAACTACAGATCGCGCTGTCGTCTTACTGCTCCGAGTCTGTTCATTAGAAACTAGTATCTAAGTACAGTAAAGCAGACTAGTATATTATGATATCAGAAGACCGAATGAACCTAATTGGACGAGAAGCGTTACTTCTGCAAACACAAGCCGCACATCACTGTCAGCGGAGAATAACAGCCGGCTGACAATAGTGCAACTAGTCTTCAGGATTATCCAACATGCTCCAGTGCTAAACTCACTCACAGTCAGACGGCGCATGGCTCTGATCAATATTCCTCTGGAGGACGGCGCTCACATATGGGGCGGCCGCAGTAAAAAGCAACAACGCCTGACGAGCCGAGCTGTTGTGTGCCGGAGGATCGTCTTATCGCCGGCATCATGGCCTCCACCTCAGCGGGCCTCACTACACCCAGTTCAGCCTTTCGCACTGCTTTCAGAACCATGAAATTGGAAGTGGATTTGCATTTTTGTGCCTGAATTCTCCATTGTGGAAAATCCAGAGGTGATTTGGGGAAATGGAGGGAATTGGAGCTTTGTGATATGCTTACATTTGTCATGTAAATGCACTCGAATGGCTTTAATTTGACACTTTTCCAAACTTGTGACTGCATATGACGTAAACATGGTTTGACTCATCTACGTTTTGCAGTAAATTATCTGATTTACCTTGGATTAAACATGACTTTATCAATGAGCTTTGTAATCGCTAAAAACAATTGTACTCCAATAACATCTAAAGTTTTCTTCTTGTGTCCTTACGTTATACAGAGATTGTCCCTTGACCTTCAGGATATAAAATACCATTATTTGATCCCATTACATCCGTCATGTCTGGACACGTGTGCCAAATCTAATGAAATTTCCTCCAGGCCTTATTGATATATTGTGTTGACAACAATAAGAGGTCACACCAGCCCAGGCCTCTGCGCCTCAATCTAATCATCTCATTCTTGACTTCAGAGGAACGCCGCTTCCTTTAATAACAACCACCGCACTATATTGTATTAAGAAAGTGGAGATTAACCTTAGAACTGTTTGAGATCTTATAGAGACTGTGGTAGCCATGGTCAACCAGAACTATTGACTCTAAAATTGAAATGATAAAGCTAAATACTTTAACATCAGAAACATTTATTGACAGTTTATGGTATCAACAACAGCAAAAATCTCCCTTCTGGATTTACTATTAGGAGAGGCATATATGTGACTGAACGTGGCCAATCCAGTTACATGTCTACCCGAAGACATTTTGAGTTATTCACAGATTCTGAAAGTGTGAATTCAAAGCTTTCCAATGATGTCTCACTCATGTAGATCTGATAATATTTGAGTAAGTTGTGGTCATTTGAATGTAAACAACTCTCAAACACATTCATTGAGAAAACGGGGCTCAAAGTTTCTCACCTGAGTGAGCCCAGAGTCACAGGGGGGCTCATTTGCATCTCATTGAGATAAGCCCTCCCCCTGTCACACTGACACCACCTCCCCCTACAGCTGTCACAGAATGTTTGTATTTATTTACTTATTTATTACTTTTAACCTAAATTCATTGGTCATTGTTTATCCTTGACTGGAAACAGCCCGATTGATTGACAGTGTTGTATTACAATCATTTTAAACAATTTGTTCTTTCTTTTATATCATATTATAAATAAGACAATTATACTGTCCTTGAGGAACTTTTGTCATCTCCAAAAAATATCCCTCGACATTTAAACAGAAAACTTTTCACTGTAAATCACCTTGGATTAAAGTGGATCAAAAGAAGTTCCCAATGGAAACATTTAAAGCTTTCTATGCCGGGCAAAATGAGCTCAACACGGTTTTAATGCCGGTCCTTCAGCGCACCAGGTTAATCGGTGCTTTTACATCCATTTCTCTCGACACATTGGACATAACTCTTGTCTTTTTAGAGTGGAGCGCGCGCATCAGCTTCTGCTGCGCCGTGGAGCTGGTCAAAGCGCAGGGATCGTCCACAAATGTACCACAAATGTACCACAAATGTACCACAAATGTACCACAAATGTACCACAAACGTACCACAAATGTACCACAAATGTACCACAAACGTACCACAAATGTAACAAAAACGTACCACGAACGTACCACAAACGTACCACAAATGTACCACAAACGTACCACAAACGTACCACAAATGTACCACAAACGTACCACAAACGTACCACAAATGTACCACAAATGTACCACAAATGTAACAAAAACGTACCACTAACGTACCACAAATGTACCACAAACGTACCACAAATGTACCACAAATGTACCACAAATGTACCACAAACGTACCACAAATGTACCACAAATGTACCACAAACGTACCACAAATGTAACAAAAACGTACCACGAACGTACCACTAACGTACCACAAATGTACCACAAACGTACCACAAACGTACCACAAATGTACCACAAACGTACCACAAACGTACCACAAATGTACCACAAACGTACCACAAATGTAACAAAAACGTACCACGAACGTACCACAAACGTACCACAAACGTACCACAAATGTACCACAAACGTACCACAAACGTACCATAAATGTACCACAAACGTACCACAAATGTAACACAAACGTACCACGAACGTACCATAAACGTACCACAAACGTACCATAAACGTACCACAAACGTACCACAAATGTAACACAAATGTAACACAAACGTACCACAAATGTACCACAAACGTACCACAAATGTAACACAAATGTAACAAAAACGTACCACAAATGTACCACAAACGTACCACAAATCTACCACAAATGTAACAAAAACGTACCACAAACGTATCACAAACGTACCACAAACGTACCACAAATGTACCACAAATGTAACACAAACGTACCACGAACGTAACACAAACGTACCACAAACGTACCATAAACGTACCACAAACGTACCATAAACGTACCACAAATGTACCACAAATGTAACACAAACGTACCACGAACGTAACACAAACGTACCACAAATGTACCACAAATGTAACACAAACGTACCACGAACATAACACAAACGTACCACAAATGTACCACAAACGTACCATAAACGTACCACAAACGTACCACAAACGTACCACAAACGTACCACAAACGTACCATAAACGTACCACAAACGTACCACAAATGTAACACAAATGTACCACAAACGTACCACAAATGTACCACAAACGTACCACAAATGTAACACAAATGTAACAAAAACGTACCACGAACGTACCACAAATGTACCACAAATGTACCACAAACGTACCACAAATGTACTACAAATGTACCACAAACGTACCACAAACGTACCATAAACGTACCACAAACGTACCACAAATGTACCACAAACGTACCATAAACGTACCATAAACGTACCACAAACGTACCACAAATGTACCACAAATGTACCACAAATGTACCACAAATGTAACACAAATGTACCACAAATGTACCACGAACGTACCACAAATGTAACACAAATGTAACACAAACGTACCACAAATGTACCACAAACGTACCACAAATGTAACACAAATGTAACAAAAACGTACCACGAACGTACCACAAACGTACCACAAGCGTACCACAAACGTACCACAAACGTACCACAAATGTACCACATATGTAACAAAAACGTACCACAAACGTACCACGAACGTACCATAAACGTACCACAAATGTAACAAAAACGTACCACAAACGTAACACAAACGTACCACAAACGTACCATAAACGTAACACAAACGTACCATAAACGTACCACAAATGTAACACAAATGTACCACAAACGTACCACAAATGTACCACAAACGTACCACAAACGTACCACAAATGTAACACAAATGTACCACAAACGTACCACAAATGTACCACAAACGTACCACAAATGTAACACAAACGTACCACAAATGTAACACAAATGTAACAAAAACGTACCACGAACGTACCACAAATGTACCACAAATGTAACACAAATGTAACAAAAACGTACCACAAATGTACCACAAACGTACCACAAATGTAACACAAATGTAACAAAAACGTACCACGAACGTACCACAAACGTACCACAAATGTAACACAAACGTACCACAAATGTACCACAAACGTACCACAAACGTACCACAAATGTACCACAAATGTAACACAAATGTACCACAAACGTACCACAAATGTACTACAAATGTACCACAAACGTACCACAAACGTACCATAAACGTACCACAAACGTACCACAAACGTACCACAAATGTACCACAAATGTACCACAAATGTAACACAAATGTACCACGAACGTACCACAAACGTACCACAAATGTACCACAAATGTAACACAAATGTACCACAAATGTACCACAAACGTACCACAAACGTACCACAAATGTACCACAAATGTAACACAAATGTACCACAAATGTACCACGGACGTACCACAAATGTACCACAAACGTACCACAAATGTACCACAAATGTACCACAAACGTACCACAAACGTACCACAAACGTACCACAAATGTACCACAAATGTACCACAAATGTACCACAAATGTACCACAAACGTACCACAAATGTACCACAAATGTAACACAAATGTACCACAAATGTACCACGAACGTACCACAAATGTACCACAAACGTACCACAAAACGTACCACAAATGTAACACAAATGTACCACAAACGTACCACAAATGTACCACAAATGTACCACAAACGTACCACAAATGTACCACAAAACGTACCACAAATGTAACACAAATGTACCACAAATGTACTACAAATGTACCACGAACGTACCACAAACGTACCACAAACGTAACACAAATGTACCACAAATGTACTACAAATGTACCACAAACATACCACAAACGTACCACAAACGTACCACAAATGTACCACAAACGTACCACAAACGTACCACAAATGTACCACAAATGTACCACAAATGTACTACAAATGTACCACGAACGTACCACAAACGTACCACAAATGTACCACAAACGTACCACAAACGTACCACAAATGTACCACAAATGTACCACAAATGTACCACAAACGTACCACAAATGTACCACAAACGTACCACAAACGTACCACAAACGTACCACAAATGTACCACAAACGTACCACAAACGTACCACAAACGTACCACAAATGTACCACAAATGTACTACAAATGTACCACAAACGTACCACAAATGTACCACAAATGTACTACAAATGTACCACAAACGTACCACAAACGTTCCACAAATTGTATTGAATCCATGTAAGTGGGTTAAAAAATATGCACTTTTCTGACATACTATTAAATAGTATGTCAGAAAAGTACATATTTTTAGATACTGATGAGAACAGAATACTGTACATGTACTTATTACATTATATATTGCTGTTGGACATGCATGACACACATCAGATTAGCATGAATCAATGTATAATCAATGTTGAGATGTCTTGCAAAGTATGTACGGTGCTCAAAGACTTAAAAAAGGTATTAATTTGTGTAACACATAATTGTAATAGAACAATATATAGTCATTACTGGAGGAAGATATTAACAAAACTGAATATCTCTATTTATTATATTTTGAGTATCCGAAAACAATATTCAGATGATGTTATGTCTCATGTCTCTAAATTTCAATTATCAAACAAATGTTAAAAGTCTGTCAATTTAATCACAAAATTGTAGAATTATCACCGTATAACCTTTTTCTTTTAATGAACAATATACAATATACTTTAATTGGATTTTTATTTACATTTATAACCCGAGGAAAGTCCCACTGAGATGTAGGAGGAGCCCTGGCCCAAGAGGGGTGGAGCTTTTGAGTTTTAGGGGAAACAGGAGCACCCAGAGGAGACCTATGCAGACACAGGGAGAACATGCAAGCTCCACACAGAAACCACCCACCAGTCAAACCTGGGACCGTCCTGCTGTGAGGCGAGATCGCTAGCCACATTTTAGCATTTCTTCAAAACAACATTCACAATAAGATCTTATACGATATATTGCCCACCTCCAATTGCAATGTAAAAATCACATTTTTATTTCATTGTGGTATGAAAACCACAAGTATTGAACCGTTTCCTTTGTGTCAAAATCCAGTGTGAAATGTTAGTTCTGTGACAATACTTCTTAGCTCGGTGTCAGAGTGCGTGTGATGTGCTGACGGCTCCTGGAACCTCCTCAGCCTCTCCGCCTGTATCATCTCCGAGCCTCATCTCCTGCTGCTCTTTGTTCTCACACTCTTCACGCCACGAATCCCGAGCCGTGATGGGCACGTGACATTTCAGGACTGATAGGCTTCAAAACGGGCCTAATCAGTACACAGAGCGGCTGCCTGCGCGTCTCCTGACAATTGCAAACCCGCGCTCCACCTTCCCCCCATGTGTAAAAACATGATTATTTATGCAGTCCTATTCCAGTTTGGTCAGAGCTGAGTATTGCTTGCTCCAGTGCTCTGCGGCTCCAAACAGATGTCATTTTCGCCCGAGGCAAAAAATTCAAAAGACTACAAAAGCTGGTGCTTTGACGGAATGAAAAACAGGAGATAGACGTTCGTGTTGGCAAAGTAATTACACCGATATGGAAGTTAAGGAAGTGAGACAGGAGCCTGTAAAAATGCAAATGACGCGCAATTACGGGCCAGAATTGATAGGCGGAATCATGAGCAGGCCAATATACAAGGGAGTCGCATCCGGCAATGCTTTCATAAATACAGTTATTTCACCCTTCATTAAACACACTGTTGCTCGGCTGGATTAAAAAGTAACTGAATGTAGATTGTAGAAGTCTGCATATTCTTCAGCATCTGGGCCTCAGCTTTGTGAAGGAAGGAACCGTAAAAAGGCCATCCAAGGGTTACAGAGCATGAAACGAAGCGATTTACCCGATTTTCAATATAAAATTATTTGACTTGGAAAAATAAATTGCTAGTTGCTTTGCTCATGTTGATGCGATGTTTATAAAATTAATTATACCAGAAGAATCCCACTGCAAATGGCTGTAAGGCACTGTAACTGCTTTTTACAGTGTGATTATTCAGCTCACAATATAATCATAAGGACCAAAAATACAATAATCGTGACAATTTTAATTCAATCTATAGTCCAAAAAATTAGACCGAACTGTAAATAAACTTTATTAAATAAACTGTTATTGTCATATTTAACTTAATTTTGTCTTTCAGAAAGTTCAATTATGTAAAGACGATTTCACTGTTGTTTAACACAGTCTCAATAATCATGAATCATCATTAAATCATTATGTTTTGTTTTTTTAATTTTTATTTTGTGACATCCCCAATTCATTTCAAACCTTTTGCAGCAGTCTACATTTATCGGTCACTTCACACATTAATTCCTGGCATCATAATTATTCTAAGCTCTCTTCACAACTCGTAAAGAGCTAGAGTGTGTTTTGCCTTCATGTTACGGGACTCTCTTAATGTCCGGCACGTCGTTGCAGGATTGGATGTTCCTGTGACTGTGATTGTGTTTTAATCAGGTTAAATTCCTGCTGAAACCTTCTATACAAGCGTTATAGCCAACATGCTACAGTATAGAACTGGGCTAAGTGAGATAACTCAATAATAACATACTAAATCATTCAATGGACTTGACTGGTAAAAGGGACCTCAAATCTTTTTTTAGATCTGTGGTTAGAGGCCCTTGGAGCTCAGGACCGGCTCTGCTGTGCACAGACGGCTAATGCCCTTCTATAACACAGCCGGCATCTGTTGTTGTATAATGTTGCACCCTGCATCAGGGGAAATCCTTTCACTTTACAACAAAAAACAACCCCAGGAGATTAAAAAAGTCAATCGGGCTGAGATAACCAACTAGAGGATTTCTTCCAACTCTCGCTCCAACAGGCTGCGCAACCTTTTAAACATTTATTGTCGACAGGATCAAGAGCCTGATGCTTGGAGAGGTTTAAGTCGTGACCAGATGGTAACTGAAACGGTTATATCATACGTCTAGGGATTAAAAATGCTACTATTTCAGTCCCATATAAGCGCCAGACATTGTTTCTTTTAAGAAACAGCGCTGCGTTAGTATTCATATGCAAACAGTACATAGATCACAAAGAAGTCTGCAAACGCTCAGCCCATTGGAAACACATTCTGTGATGATCTATGCTGCAATTTAAACACCAGCTCCAGACATATGGAATAATTATGGACTCAAATACACGGGGGTTTGTCTTTGGAGGTTACAGTAAAACATATGGACAGAGCCACAACTATCTTCATATTTCGTTATCTACGTCATTCATTTGGATAATGTAGTATTAGACAAGGATATTTAGGGATTGATCAACATAGCACATAATACACATTATACACATTATGTCAGCTAAAAGGTCCAAACAAGGCCAGAATGACAATATCGCTAGTGATTATGATGCAGAGCATTACTGTTTGCACCATTCTGACAAAAACACAACAACAATCCAGCAAAAAATATCCCTAGAAGCTGAATATGTGTGCAATGGCCACAGAAAATGATTGTATATTGCAAAAAGCGCAATGACTGCTTTTGACTTTTCTTTAAACGTGACTTCTATTGTGTTTCCATATATTCATCTCAGTGAATGGAACTCTGAACACTGAAAAGAGAAACTATATTTTGAAGTTGGAGGTGTTTAAAAGCGTCTTAGACCGTTTTAGACTGAGGGTCATATTTAATCCTGTTCATACCATTTATTAATAGACTCCTGGACTACATGTATTATGGTATAAGGGTGTACATTACTAGATTAACCAACACAATCCTAGTAATGTGCAATCCTTTGACCTTTATCAAAGCCCGTAAGCCACACAGAGCACCAGTTTTTTACACATGACACCAACATGAATCCAATAACCTCCTCGGTGAAAGATTCCCTTGACCCGTCCCCTCCCTCCATCACTCCAACACTCACTTAATTAAGTTAAACCAAGAGCAATAAATACGATGTGTGACATATTGACGCTGATGCTCGCCTTCGTTGCCGTGAGACCCGGCGATGGATGGCACCAATCACTACAACACACAGCTTAGGTCAACCTTCAAAAATGGATAGAAAAAATGATGGACTTTGGACACCTTTTCCCATATGCCAAAAGATTTAATGCTGTGTTGTGACAAAGAAGTGGCTGGATGAATATACTTTTGCCACGCTGATGCCAGGACTCGTCACTCTGTGTGGCGGTGGCAGAGAAACAGAGATTTCAATCTAGCTGAGCCATCTGTTCCCAGATACCAGCTCTGTCATTTGATATGGACTGCCCATCAACAGTGGAGGCCTCAAGTTCACCTTGCCATCAGAGACGCCTCCGACCGGCTCTTATAAAATGTGATGGATGAAGACCGTAAAGCATCAATTGGGGTCTTGTCAAGGCCCAGCACACAATCACGGTCTTCATTAGCCAAAAGTCAGGAGTTTAACATGGACGGGCAGAACCAACACTCTGGCTCTAATTATAATCAGGGTTAAAGCAAAAATATAAAGTATAGAAGATATAGACAAAATGTGTGCTTCTTCTGTTAAATAGTATTTGTACTCATCTTTGAAAACTTTACTGCTGATACTACCGATACCCAACTTTAACTGAAACAGACCAAAAAACTCAAGAGGGAGAAACTGCATTTATATGTCTATATATATATAAAGGTATCTATTTATTTATTAATTCATACTTCGAAAGAGGCAAGAAGTTTCTGTTGCAATAAAACTACTCAAAGCCACTTCCCCCAAAAGCCATAGTTACTATGTTGTTGCTATGAAAATGATCAACACTGGCACCAATAATTTATACATTCATCACACTGGCTGAATTTAATTTTTTTAAATTGTAATTTTACTAAAGAGAAATACATTTAAAATAACTGGACCAATTTTGAAAATGTAACAAATCATGGCACAGTTGAAAATGCTGAACAGATTTATCAAGAACAAGCTGCAAGAACTGCAGAGCAGGAGCTGCAGAGCAGGAGCTGCAGAGCAGGAGCTGCAGAGCAGGAACTGCAGTGCAGGAGCTGCTGCAGAGCAGGAGCTGCTGCAGAGCAGGAGCTGCAGAGCAGGAACTGCAGTGCAGGAGCTGCAGTGCAGGAGCTGCAGTGCAGGAGCTGCAGAGCAGGAGCTGCAGTGCAGGAGCTGCAGAGCAGGAGCTGCAGTGCAGGAGCTGCAGAGCAGGAACTGCAGTGCAGGAGCTGCTGCAGAGCAGGAGCTGCTGCAGAGCAGGAGCTGCAGAGCAGGAACTGCAGTGCAGGAGCTGCAGTGCAGGAGCTGCAGTGCAGGAGCTGCTGCAGAGCAGGAGCTGCAGAGCAGGAGCTGCAGTGCAGGAGCTGCAGTGCAGGAGCTGCAGTGCAGGAGCTGCTGCAGAGCAGGAGCTGCAGAGCAGGAACTGCAGTGCAGGAGCTGCAGAGCAGGAGCTGCAGAGCAGGAGCTGCAGTGCAGGAGCTGCAGAGCAGGAGCTGCAGTGCAGGAGCTGCAGAGCAGGAGCTGCAGAGCAGGAGCTGCAGTGCAGGAGCTGCAGAGCAGGAGCTGCAGTGCAGGAGCTGCAGAGCAGGAGCTGCAGTGCAGGAGCTGCAGAGCAGGAGCTGCAGTGCAGGAGCTGCAGAGCAGGAACTGCAGTGCAGGAGCTGCTGCAGAGCAGGAGCTGCTGCAGAGCAGGAGCTGCAGAGCAGGAACTGCAGTGCAGGAGCTGCTGCAGAGCAGGAGCTGCAGAGCAGGAGCTGCAGTGCAGGTGCTGCAGTGCAGGAGCTGCAGTGCAGGAGCTGCTGCAGAGCAGGAGCTGCAGAGCAGGAACTGCAGTGCAGGAGCTGCTGCAGAGCAGGAGCTGCTGCAGAGCAGGAGCTGCAGAGCAGGAGCTGCAGTGCAGGAGCTGCAGTGCAGGAGCTGCTGCAGAGCAGGAGCTGCAGAGCAGGAGCTGCAGAGCAGGAGCTGCAGTGCAGGAGCTGCAGAGCAGGAGCTGCAGAGCAGGAGCTGCAGTGCAGGAGCTGCAGAGCAGGAGCTGCAGAGCAGGAGCTGCAGTGCAGGAGCTGCTGCAGAGCAGGAGCTGCAGAGCAGGAGCTGCAGTGCAGGAGCTGCTGCAGAGCAGGAGCTGCAGAGCAGGAGCTGAAGTGCAGGAGCTGCAGAGCAGGAACTGAAGTGCAGGAGCTGCAGAGCAGGAGCTGCAGTGCAGGAGCTCCAGAACAGGAGCTGCAGAGCAGGAGCTGAAGTGCAGGAGCTGCAGAGCAGGAACTGCTGTGCAGGAGCTGCGGAGCAGGAGCTGCAGAGCAGGAGCTACCGTGCAGGAGCTGCAGTGCAGGAGCTGCAGAGCAGGAACTGCAGTGCAGGAGCTGCAGAACAGGAGCTGCAGAGTAGGAGCTGAAGTGCAGGAGCTGCGGTGCAGGAGCTGCAGAGCAGGAGCTGCAGTGCAGGAGCTGCAGAGCAGGAGCTGCAGAGCAGGAGCTGCAGTGCAGGAGCTGCAGTGCAGGAGCTGCAGTGCAGGAGCTGCAGTGCAGGAGCTGCAGCTCGAGGTGCAAGAACAAACTTCCTTCTTTTTATGAAGTATGAAGCGTCCATAATAAAGCAGGAGTTATGTTGATTCTACCTCTGAACAGACGGCGCAGGTTGAACTTACATGCGATGTGCAGGCTGGCCTCTCTGCTCACCACCGTGCCAAAGGAGTTGGATGCCAAGCACTGGTAGATGCCCACGTCCTCGTCTTTGTTCAAATGGCTGATGTGTAAGTTCCCTCCCATCAGAGAATACCGTGACCCGGGTCGAGGCAGAATGAACGAGTCGTTGAGCTTCCACCTGTCAAAGCCGACGACACAATGACATCTTAAGCACATCTCCATAGAAAAGGTTGAGGCGCCACAACCCAGTGCCATTTAGTGCAGATCTCAGCCTAAGAACAGTCTAAGCCTCATTCATATGTAGTAGCTTTATGGATTGCAATGGTAAATGCCAAATATTCTTTAACAAAAGGCAAACTCAATCTAAATCCAATTAGATCGACACAAAAGAAAGATGCAGCAGATACAGTTTTGCGTGTTTGGTTTTCCGCAAAATAAAAGCTTTTAAACTCGACCCACACATGGAAATATTGCCTCTAAATACATGATGTCATATCCTTATTTATGTATTAGTTTATATTTAAATGTCTTATGGTAAATCATCATGTATATTTAAAAGAAGTCATGTTGAAATGCGAATTGGCTTTGGATTAACATCAATAAGTTTAAGAAAAAGTAACTTGTTTTTAAAAATAATTCTGTTTAGTGAATTTAACAAAAAGAACACAAATATTTCCCCGTCACACTTTGGAGCCTGACAGAAGTACAACCTTGGAGTGTGCAAAGCTAACAATAGCATCTTGAGTGTTTCTTTGTTGTGGTAAACGGTGAAAAACAGAAAACTTGATCTAAAAGAATTGCCAGTTGGTTCAGAGAAAAGTCGATGTTGTTTCATAGACCGGAGCCTGATGGTCTTTTCTGACTTACTTCTTATGAAAAATGTTGGCAAAATCAATATAATTAAGAAGTGCCGATGTTCTGAAGATATTTTAAGGGCACAAAGAGAAATGTAATGGCACAAAACAGATAGTAAAGGCAGAACAAAAAGAAAGAAAAGAACACATGCTGCTGTTGTACTGAGCTCAGAAAAGTATCACTCAAAACACATTATATAGACAAACAATCATGACAGTTATGACCTCACAACTACAACACATCATGACAGTTATGACCTCACAACTACAACACATCATGACAGTTATGACCTCACAGCTACAACACATCATGACAGTTATGACCTCACAACTACAACACATCATGACAGTTATGACCTCACAACTACAACACATCATGACAGTTATGACCTCACAACTACAACACATCATGACAGTTATGACCTCACAACTACAACACATCATGACAGTTATGACCTCACAACTACAACACATCATGACAGTTATGACCTCACAACTACAACACATCATGACAGTTATGACCTCACAACTACAACACATCATGACAGTTATGACCTCACAACTACAACACATCATGACACAGTTATGACCTCACAACTACAACACATCATGACAGTTATGACCTCACAACTACAACACATCATGACAGTTATGACCTCACAACTACATCACATCATGACAGTTATGACCTCACAACTACAACACATCATGACAGTTATGACCTCACAACTACAACACATCATGACAGTTATGACCTCACAACTACAACACATCATGACAGTTATGACCTCACAACTACAACACATCATGGCAGTTATGACCTCACAACTACAACACATCATGACAGTTATGACCTCACAACTACAACACATCATGACACAGTTATGACCTCACAACTACAACACATCATGACACAGTTATGACCTCACAACTACAACACATCATGACAGTTATGACCTCACAACTACAACACATCATGACAGTTATGACCTCACAACTACAACACATCATGACAGTTATGACCTCACAGCTACAACACATCATGACAGTTATGACCTCACAGCTACAACACATCATGACAGTTATGACCTCACAACTACAACACATCATGATAGTTATGACCTCACAACTACAACACATCATGACAGTTATGACCTCACAGCTACAACACATCATGACAGTTATGACCTCACAACTACAACACATCATGACAGTTATGACCTCACAACTACAACACATCATGACAGTTATGACCTCACAACTACAACACATCATGACAGTTATGACCTCACAACTACAACACATCATGACAGTTATGACCTCACAACTACAACACATCATGACAGTTATGACCTCACAACTACAACACATCATGACAGTTATGACCTCACAACTACAACACATCATGACAGTTATGACCTCACAACTACAACACATCATGACACAGTTATGACCTCACAACTACAACACATCATGACAGTTATGACCTCACAACTACAACACATCATGACAGTTATGACCTCACAACTACATCACATCATGACAGTTATGACCTCACAACTACAACACATCATGACAGTTATGACCTCACAACTACATCACATCATGACAGTTATGACCTCACAACTACAACACATCATGACAGTTATGACCTCACAACTACAACACATCATGAGAGTTATGACCTCACAACTACAACACATCATGACAGTTATGACCTCACAGCTACAACACATCATGACAGTTATGACCTCACAACTACAACACATCATGACAGTTATGACCTCACAACTACAACACATCATGACAGTTATGACCTCACAGCTACAACACATCATGACAGTTATGACCTCACAACTACAACACATCATGACAGTTATGACCTCACAACTACATCACATCATGACAGTTATGACCTCACAACTACAACACATCATGACAGTTATGACCTCACAACTACAACACATCATGACAGTTATGACCTCACAACTACAACACATCATGACAGTTATGACCTCACAACTACAACACATCATGACAGTTATGACCTCACAACTACATCACATCATGACAGTTATGACCTCACAACTACAACACATCATGACAGTTATGACCTCACAACTACAACACATCATGGCAGTTATGACCTCACAACTACAACACATCATGACAGTTATGACCTCACAACTACAACACATCATGACAGTTATGACCTCACAACTACAACACATCATGACAGTTATGACCTCACAACTACAACACATCATGACAGTTATGACCTCACAACTACAACACATCATGACAGTTATGACCTCACAACTACAACACATCATGACAGTTATGACCTCACAACTACAACACATCATGACAGTTATGACCTCACAACTACAACACATCATGGCAGTTATGACCTCACAACTACAACACATCATGACAGTTATGACCTCACAACTACAACACATCATGACACAGTTATGACCTCACAACTACAACACATCATGACACAGTTATGACCTCACAACTACAACACATCATGACAGTTATGACCTCACAACTACAACACATCATGACAGTTATGACCTCACAACTACAACACATCATGACAGTTATGACCTCACAACTACAACACATCATGACAGTTATGACCTCACAGCTACAACACATCATGACAGTTATGACCTCACAACTACAACACATCATGATAGTTATGACCTCACAACTACAACACATCATGACAGTTATGACCTCACAACTACAACACATCATGACAGTTATGACCTCACAACTACAACACATCATGACAGTTATGACCTCACAACTACAACACATCATGACAGTTATGACCTCACAGCTACAACACATCATGACAGTTATGACCTCACAACTACAACACATCATGACAGTTATGACCTCACAACTACAACACATCATGACAGTTATGACCTCACAACTACAACACATCATGACAGTTATGACCTCACAGCTACAACACATCATGACAGTTATGACCTCACAGCTACATCACATCATGACAGTTATGACCTCACAACTACAACACATCATGACAGTTATGACCTCACAACTACAACACATCATGACAGTTATGACCTCACAGCTACAACACATCATGACAGTTATGACCTCACAACTACAACACATCATGACAGTTATGACCTCACAACTACAACACATCATGACAGTTATGACCTCACAACTACAACACATCATGACAGTTATGACCTCACAACTACAACACATCATGACAGTTATGACCTCACAACTACAACACATCATGACAGTTATGACCTCACAACTACAACACATCATGACAGTTATGACCTCACAACTACAACACATCATGACAGTTATGACCTCACAACTACAACACATCATGACAGTTATGACCTCACAACTACAACACATCATGACAGTTATGACCTCACAACTACAACACATCATGACAGTTATGACCTCACAACTACAACACATCATGACAGTTATGACCTCACAACTACAACACATCATGACAGTTATGACCTCACAACTACAACACATCATGACAGTTATGACCTCACAACTACAACACATCATGACAGTTATGACCTCACAACTACAACACATCATGACAGTTATGACCTCACAACTACAACACATCATGACAGTTATGACCTCACAACTACAACACATCATGGCAGTTATGACCTCACAACTACAACACATCATGGCAGTTATGACCTCACAACTACAACACATCATGACAGTTATGACCTCACAACTACAACACATCATGACAGTTATGACCTCACAACTACAACACATCATGACAGTTATGACCTCACAACTACATCACATCATGACAGTTATGACCTCACAACTACATCACATCATGACAGTTATGACCTCACAACTACAACACATCATGACAGTTATGACCTCACAACTACAACACATCATGAGAGTTATGACCTCACAGCTACAACACATAATGACAGTTATGACCTCACAACTACAACACATCATGACAGTTATGACCTCACAACTACAACACATCATGACAGTTATGACCTCACAACTACAACACATCATGACAGTTATGACCTCACAACTACAACACATCATGACAGTTATGACCTCACAACTACAACACATCATGACAGTTATGACCTCACAGCTACAACACATCATGACAGTTATGACCTCACAGCTACAACACATCATGACAGTTATGACCTCACAACTACATCACATCATGACAGTTATGACCTCACAACTACAACACATCATGACAGTTATGACCTCACAACTACAACACATCATGACAGTTATGACCTCACAACTACAACACATCATGGCAGTTATGACCTCACAACTACAACACATCATGACACAGTTATGACCTCACAACTACAACACATCATGACAGTTATGACCTCACAACTACATCACATCATGACAGTTATGACCTCACAACTACAACACATCATGACAGTTATGACCTCACAACTACAACACATCATGACAGTTATGACCTCACAACTACAACACATCATGACAGTTATGACCTCACAACTACAACACATCATGACAGTTATGACCTCACAACTACAACACATCATGACAGTTATGACCTCACAACTACAACACATCATGACAGTTATGACCTCACAACTACAACACATCATGACAGTTATGACCTCACAACTACAACACATCATGAGAGTTATGACCTCACAACTACAACACATCATGAGAGTTATGACCTCACAACTACAACACATCATGACAGTTATGACCTCACAACTACAACACATCATGGCAGTTATGACCTCACAACTACAACACATCATGACAGTTATGACCTCACAACTACAACACATCATGGCGTGTAACTGACTCTTCTCTGGTTCTGTTACTACTGGTTCTGTTACTACGGCTGTGGATGAAAGTGCCCCTGATGTCCTGATCAGAGCAAGGTATTTCACCCTGGAGAGAAATCGTTGTTTAGCACGCTTCTGTACGAAGGTTATTTGGCATTCAGACCCCGGCAGAAGACATTGCGATCATAGGCACTCCATAATCTAATTGAATTAGATGTCTCCCCCCCGTAGATATGGTAGATATGGAGAGAAGGTAGAGAGGATGAGAGGGATGCAGAGGAGGAGCAGGGGAGGGGGTGGGTCACAGTACGGTCTGAAGCGGCCGAGCCATCTGCTTGAGGGTTTAAATGCGACCGCCTGAGCGCTGACTGGGAGCAGAGGAGGTGCGTCGTGCCACGGGGAGGTGCGAGGGGTGATGACGCGGGAGTCCCCCGTCCTTACACCCTCCTTCTGTCCTTACACCCTCCTTCTGTCCTCACACCCTCCTTTTACACCCTCCTCCTGTCCTTACACCCTCCTTCTGTCCTTACACCCTCCTCCTGTCCTTACACCCTCCTTCTGTCCTTACACCCTCTTTCTGTCCTTACACCCTCCTTTTACACCCTCCTTCTGTCCTTACACCCTCCTTCTGTCCTTACACCCTCTTTCTGTCCTTACACCCTCCTTTTACACCCTCCTTCTGTCCTTACACCCTCCTTCTGTCCTTACACCCTCCTTCTGTCCTCACACCCTCCTTTTACACCCTCCTCCTGTCCTTACACCCTCCTTCTGTCCTTACACCCTCTTTCTGTCCTTACACCCTCCTTTTACACCCTCCTTCTGTCCTTACACCCTCCTTCTGTCCTTACACCCTCCTTCTGTCCTCACACCCTCCTTTTACACCCTCCTCCTGTCCTTACACCCTCCTTCTGTCCTTACACCCTCCTCCTGTCCTTACACCCTCCTTCTGTCCTTACACCCTCTTTCTGTCCTTACACCCTCCTTTTACACCCTCCTTCTGTCCTTACACCCTCCTTCTGTCCTTACACCCTCCTTCTGTCCTTACACCCTCCTTCTTGGCCAGGAAAAACTATGAAACCTCCTTGAGAAAAAGTAGAAACCAGGAAGAGTCCATGGTGAAGGAGGGATCTGACTCTCACAGACGGACAGGCCACGCCCGCTTGAGTGCGATGATGGAGCTGGGAGACGTGTCCTTCATGGAGGCCGACGCAGATCAAGTTAGGTCTTCCAGTTGAACTTTGCTTCATATTTGATTTTTTTCCGTACCAATACTTAAATGATACCTGATTTTCAATATATACTTATACTTACTAGTTACTATACTTAAACAATTGTTTTTGCTTTTGGTTGGTACAAATTCCAAAACGTACCACTAGGGGAGCAATATGCTGATATTGCTGCAACCATATGTCCCTTTTTAAGCTTTAATTCTCAAATCAAAACTACAAATTACTTTTTGCAGAACCTAAAACACAATTATGCATTGAATATTTAAACATAACGTATTTGGGCCTTAAAACCCCTGCCATGGATGTAGGGGAATGGAGATGGATATTCCACGGCCGGATAACAGAAAATCTCTCTTTGAACATTGGGGGTTTTCGTTCTCCCTCTGTCCCTCACCGCAGGGAGCTGCTGTAACTTTTGTGATCAGACCTTCTCCCCAGTGACTTTCAGGAGGATGCCCCAATGAAAACCATGTTTTATGTGATTATGCCATGAATGTTCGTCTGAATCAACTCCATACACTGCATGTTTCACCTTGTGTTACGTATTTTTCCACTGTTTAAGGTTTATATTCCCAATGCTTTAACTCAAGTGCCCATCACAGGTGAAAGAAGATGTAAAATGTATCTACCTCAAGAAATAATGTGTACAAACTGCCCAAAAGTGTTTAACGTGTAAATGTTAAAACAGGGTTTAAATGCTTTGCCATTATTTACGTTACTCCAGCTTTATTTTCTCGGCCAGGAAATGTTAAACGGGAAGTCTGCGCAGTAGCGCCCGCCCCTTTCGGTCCCAGCATGCCCTGCGGGCCAGGTATCAAAAGGACGCGCCAAGCTAGAAACTCTCTCTTCTCTTCTCATCCCCTTTGTGTTCAAGCCTTTGTCTTTTTCTCTTGGAAGCCGTCTCCACGGACGAGCCTTTCACTTTTCCTTTGTCTCAACAAAAATCCGTCCGTCACGTGGTCGACAAGGCCATGCCAGCCCTGGACTCTGAAACCACCTGAAACCACCTGGAACCACCTGGAACTAAGCTTAAGCGCTAAACCGGACTGAGACTATCTTTGCTACTTCGTTTCTTTTCTTTTTGAAGTAATCTACGCCGTTTACATGGATCAGCGCTACGTCCTCATCTGAGTAAAGGCCGCGTGAGGAGCTAACACGCCGCTAAAGCGTTCTACCGCTAAGGAACTCCCGGACATCGCCTCCGTTGCCGCCGCCGCTTCAAGGACGTCGCAGCACACCGCTCCACGCGACCCCTCGCTCCACGGCCGCCTTCCGCTTCACGAACCTTCGCCGCCACACCGCTCCACGCGACGCCTCGCTACGGACCTCGTCCGCGGACAAGGACCAGTCGGACCGAGTCTCTACAAACCGTAAGCCGAGTTCAGTGTGCGGTTCTTTTGTGGCGTGATTTGGGTAGAGCTCAGCTGTTCCTCCTCCCTTTAGCTTCTCACTTTGCCTCTTTTTGATATAGATTAGCATAGACACGTTTGATTATCAAAGGCAAAACCCTGGTTTAACATTATCTGCATGAAATTTGCTGTTAAATCTGATATAACATCACCTGTGATTTACCTGTGCACATTTCTGCTCCGGTGTTTTTGATTGCCCTTTGGATAAATAAACTACACGAAAGAGTTATTGACTATTGTTTGTTTGATTAGACTATGTGTAAGTCCCTGAATCGTGAAACACCCTTCAGACCTTTTTAATGAGCGCGATTAAGGACCGTATCTCAGCTCTTTGGGTTTAACCCTGGTGCCCCGTCTTGTCTCGTTTCTGCTAAGAAATCTCCCTTAATCATAAACTGAATACCTGTAGTTTGAGACCCTACATGGACATAATAAATGGATATAATAATATCTTTGGAACATACGTCTGGTAGTTTTGGGACTGGAATTTAGGAATTTCTGTGCGTTAACTTTCTTTTTCGTTGGACCTTTCTAAATTCTTATTTTCAATTTGACAGGATTTGTTTCTCTCTGGTCTTGTCTTGATTATTTTCATAGTGTTATGTTTTTTTAAGTGTCATTTTTACTAGAGTGATGACCTTTTGTTCTCAAACTAGATTCTACAGAACTGTTTTGTGACTTAAGTTAATAGTTTTGCGAAGCGTGCAATGGATTGGCCAGATTTATGAAAGGTTTAGGAAAATGTGTCAATGTGAAAACTATAAATAATGTGTCTTTGAGGAATGACACTTTTTTATCACTCATTTCCCATTTTCGATATGTTAACTTTTTGAATACGGTGCTAATGGTCTGAACTGAGTAAAAAATAGAACACAATAGTAACCCTTTCATTTTCATACTTTCTTCTATAACTACAGTTTCCTGATGTTTAATTTAAAAGTAGCTTGTATAAGTCACCCTTAGATTTCAGTGGATGTGTTTCCCAGGCAGTACAAAGGCTGGAACTTGTCCTTCTGTAAGTATTCTAGTTTTTCTTGATGCCATGTACCATCCTGTAAAGAATAACTGACAAAAGACAGACCATAACTGACAAAGGACGGACCGGTGGCATTGAAAAAGATGATATTTCTTGGTCCTTGAAAGGTATGGGCTTTTTCAAAGTGATGTCTGAAGTGGCTCTGGTGAATCCATCAGCAGACAGAATAAATGCAACAGTAATATTAGTCTTTATGTAAGAATAAAAGAGTCAAATATCTGGAGGTTGTGTTTCTCTTTTCTTTCCATTGGAGCCGTTTTGGGGAGGAGCTGTTGTGTTGCAGGACGTGGGGAGAAATGGGGGTGTCACTTGCAGCCAAGCAGTCCTCTGCTGCAGATTGCTTGATTAGATTGATTTAGTGATTTGTGGTGGAGCAGGAGCCGGCCCAGCAGTGCAGATGAGGCCATTTGAGAGGTGACAATGTGAAGTGGTGATTTCTGTGGTTATATGCTGCTTGGAAAGTCTCATTCATTTGTCCTCTGTGTCCCTGGAACGCACTATATTCTGCGCAGTCAAGGGCCTTTTAGTCTCCACAGCCCCACTGCAGCAGCTCACAGTCACAATGACCATCAAACGCACGGAGCATGCTAACACCACCACTAAAACAGAATGACATATCAAATGTGAATATAAAATGTGACAAGTCGTGTTGGGAGTACTCACACTGTGCCCGGATCCACCAATGGTTTTAGAGGAATAACTCAAAATAACTCTAGACAAAAAATGTTTTATTTTCCACAAGTGATTTATGACTTAAAAACAGTGCTTCCAAATGCAGAAAGGACCAAAGAAGAACACTGCTAAGTGATGGTTTCCTGACATGACAAGAAGAATATTCTCTCCAGACACTGGAGGAGGCGCCGTCATCATCCGGAGAGCGTTCTTTCCTTTAACAGCAGCTTCGGGTTGTGAAGTGGCATCAAACGGCCTGTGAAGATGCTGCAAGAGCAAGTGCCCTCTTCTGAGTGCTGAAGTCTGGTCTTTCAGCTCAGCACAATGTGTAAGGACCTTGACAGGACAATCACGTTCCTCTTTAGATTTGTCTGTACGTGACACTGTTCAAAATCACAGTCAAACGTTTTGGAGGTGAATGGCAAAGAAATGACAGACTGGATGACTCTTTCTGCTGTTTCTAGACATCATCATTCTTTTGCTTATTGCTTACATTACTACTCTCTTTAGGGCATTATTCTCTATTAATGTTTATTTTGGAAAGAAGAGCTTACATCTCATATAACTGTATTAATGCCTGTGGCATTATAATATATCTTCTAATAATCATATTCATTCTTAGCGTTCATTGCCACAGCACTGAAGCTCTGCTCGGCCCCTCTCAGTCACGTGGTAATGTCTACAATGTAATGTCTACAATGTAATGTCTACATCGTTCACAATGAAGTTTGGTTATTTTCAGTGACATGAGGGACAATCGTGGTCTGTGATTTGATCATAGAGACACAACATGAGAAGAAGGGAACGAGTGGTATCGCTTTGACGACAAGGAACTGTCACTGCTCGAATCCTCCACTGCGTGTGCGAGGTAAACACACCCGCACGTCCTGACCTCGACACACACACACACGCGTGCGTGCGCACACGCACACACACGCACGCACGCACACACACACACACACACGCGCGTGCGCACACGCACACACACACGCACGCACACACACACACACACACACGCGCGTGCGCACACGCACACACACACGCACGCACGCACACACACACACACACACACACACACACGCGCGTGCGCACACGCACGCGTGCGCACACGCACACACACACACACACACGCACGCGTGCGCACACGCACACACACACACACACACGCGCGCGTGCGCACGCACACACACACAGACACACACATAACTATAAAAACAATTCAAATGATTTTGCATCAACAACAAAGTATTAAGATGATAAAATGGACAGCTTTATTTGGAAGAACTCACTTAAGACAAACATTTGCCTTTGTCTTGCTACAGTCTTAATTCTTCTCTGATCTGCAGTTGGTCATCTTCACACTTCATCTCATCATGAAACACACCCTGACATGGTGAGGTATTTAAAGGAGATTTATTTATTTCTTTCATCTTTCAGACCTTATGCCGCGCTCTGTACTTGAAAGGTCACATTAGGATTATGTGAATTCATAAACACTTTGAAACTCCAAACCAGGGGCTGATTCTGACAGGAAATAGACTGAGGGATGGATAAGTATTCCAGTCGAACCAAGTGATAAAATCTTGTACATTTATTTCAATTTGTGGCCATTAGCCATAACACTGAAGATCTTCAAGCTACATTAACGGCTGCATATGCTGATATTATGAGGGATCGTCTCAACCTATTACACATTAAATGCTCGGCTTTGCAAACTGAATTTAATTACAGTGACAGTGGCCACACAACTCTGGCCCCAGCTTTGATTGATTAAGAATTAATACTTTGTGCGTTGAATGCACTTTAAAGAAATCAATGTTTGCCATCTGTTATCATTTGTCATTGTTTAGCAACAGATGAACTTTAGCATTCACAAGAAAAAAAAATGGTCGCTAAATTGAATGAAAATAAGCGTACAATATTGAGGACTACTGTAATCAAATATTTTCCCTTATTGCCTGCATTCTGTCATTACTCCATGTCGGAGGTATTTGAACAGGCCCATTGCATTGTGGGTTACTTGAGATGCCCGCTGGTCAGTGGTACGGATGACAGGAAGCTCTCAAAGCGATCGCTACAGCTAATCGATGCCCACCACACAATGCAAATGTGCGGCATTCAAACCAAAGCCAATTCATTTATCCGTCTCAAATGAAGCGTGACTGACAGAGACACTAAGCACCACAGGCAGCCGGCATCAGCCAGATAGAGACTCTTTCAATTGCTCTTAATAACACAGCGGTTTTCGTGAATTTGTTACACTTTCCGGGGCAATTTAGGCTTCATTATCATTTGAAAAAGGCTAAAGTTGCAGATTAGTTTGTTTATGGGAGGGCTGGGCCATATGGCTGAATAATTATTCAAGTTTTTTCTTGTATTGATCACAAAGTTCAGTTGAATCAGTGCCATTTAATACAAAATACAATCGTCCAAAGTCTGAACTCTCCAGACCAGATGCTTTTACTGACAGAGGCTTAGGACCTCCATTCAAAAGCCAGAATTGTATCATTGACAATTTGAGACATTTGGATATCGATTACATAAATATAACACATATTATGCTAAATTGATTTTTTAAGCAAAATCTCATCCCCTCTGACTGTCAGAAACACCCTTTCTCACATTCATTAAGTCCAAAAATCATCACCAGCATCGTTCTGTGAAGTCTAATCCGGATCAGTACAACTGCATGCTGGGACCCAAGAGTGAGAGGCCAGCTTGACTGAAATCATGGATCTACAGTATGTTTATCTTAAACTGTAACCAGTCGATGGTGCCAAACCTCAGATAGTCCCAGGGTAAACAGCAGAGATCCAAATGTAATATTGTTTGTTTGTTGAAGTAAAACCTGTGATGTAAAACTAAAGATACTCCAGGGCATGTTTAAAGGCTAATAACAATACAAATAATGCATCATATGTGTGCTTTAACTGCACTGCCCTAGATATTGTTTTTACCAGACATACTTTTCAGCTAAAAACAAAGATTTAGTGAAAGATCCCATGGGTATATCCTTACACAGTCACTTAGTGTGGATATTTTGCTTTGTGGAAACCAAACATCAGGTCGCCATGAAGTAAATCCTTTAATATCACATCAAAAACATGGTTCAAAGTTGAGATATGGATTCATTCAGGTGACGGTCTGGATCAGTCTCCAGGAGATGAATATAATGTCTCCACAGAGCGTGAATAATGCACAGCCTCACCTGTAAATGGGTGGGGGGTGTCCCTGCGCCTCACAGCTGAAGACCACCTCCCTCTGGTCCTCTCCGGGCTTCAGGGGGAACACCACACTGCCGGGCTGCTTCGTGAAGACCGGCCTCAGAAGTACTGCACTTCCTGGTCAGAGATAGAACAGACAATGCACATGAAGAGAAATAAATAAGATACACATATTAGGGGCATTTTCCTGCGTGGGATAAAACCTTCAGTTGAATTAGTAGAACATCTAACTCTCTGACTCTTCTTATACGTTTCCTGGATAATTATGTGTAATCTAAGAAGTGGGATTGTTCTGTAGAGGTTAAAATACAGCAGTAGCATTTAGCTCACCGCTGCCGTTAGCATTTTGAATAATTACGTAAATTTGGGCTGTTCACAACTCCTAAAGTCTGTGTTTGCTCTGGTAGTTGTTGAACAGGGAAAGACAGAGCAGTTCGTCTACATTTAAATGAACAGAGCTCCGCTAGTGGGCGTTCCCTCTGATGTCCACTGGATCTACAGATGTACTGGAAATATAGCACAACGCTGCTGCAAAATGAACCCCAACCAGGGCTGAACAATTGTGTTATGATTCTATAACTGCGACCGTATAAATTCTAATCTAATCAAAATCCCAACTTGAAAAGATGCAATTTAAAAGTCTCAAATAAGAAAATATTCCATCTCTTCGTGTCCTCTGACCTTGTACATTCTTAGTAGTTCAGCAGTTCAACCTTTTCTCAAATGTCAATGCACCAAGACATGTTTGAAATGTGCACAAAATATTGCTTCTAAATTAAATGTCGGACGAGACTAAATTGATTCCAAAATTGTTCGGTCCCATCTTATGCAATATAACCTCTTTTACAATAGAACGAACAGCTCATGGGGCTTAAACTACACCCAGTAAACTGCAGTAAACTACACACATGTAATAGAAAATAGAGTGTTTATTTTACCATTATTATTAGTATTATCTATTTTTCCCCTCCATCCCTTATTAGGAAATGAGAGGTTTTGTCTATAGGAGTTTTTGCTTATAAGTGATCTGTCCTTTTCCTCTGTATCTACTGCGTTGCAACAATGAAATTTCCCCATGTGTGGACAATAAAGGAACATCTTATCTTATCTTACATATGAAAGCAGTCTTTGAGATTTGGAGACCGCTGACTTTGCTTTTTTGATTAGATGGTGATATATCTGGGAGTTAATTCATTCCAATCCAATCCTAAAATCACAACACATTTCAGAGCCAGAAGAGACTGAAATCTACGGGAGACGAGAGATGTGATGCAATCCGTCGCGCTAATAAACAAACACACGTGTGTGTTGTATCAGTCCACACGGGGGAGTGGCATGAGAACGGGGGAGTGGCATGAGCACGGGGGAGTGGCATGAGCACGGGGGAGTGGCATGTGCACGGGGGAGTGGCATGAGCACGGGGGAGTGGCATGCGCACGGGGGAGTGGCATGCGCACGGGGGAGTGGCATGCGCACGGGGGAGTGGCATGCGCACGGGGGAGTGGCATGCGCACGGGGGAGTGGCATGCGCACGGGGGAGTGGCATGCGCACGGGGGAGTGGCATGCGCACGGGGGAGTGGCATGCGCACGGGGGAGTGGCATGAGCACGGGGGAGTGGCATGCGCACGGGGGAGTGGCATGCGCACGGGGGAGTGGCATGCGCACGGGGGAGTGGCATGAGCACGGGGGAGTGGCATGCGCACGGGGGAGTGGCATGCGCACGGGGGAGTGGCATGCGCACGGGGGAGTGGCATGAGCACGGGGGAGTGGCATGCGCACGGGGGAGTGGCATGCGCACGGGGGAGTGGCATGAGCACGGGGGAGTGGCATGCGCACGGGGGAGTGGCATGCGCACGGGGGAGTGGCATGCGCACGGAGGAGTGGCATGCGCACGGGGGAGTAGCATGAGCACGGGGGAGTGGCATGCGCACGGGGGAGTGGCATGCGCACGGGGGAGTGGCATGCGCACGGGGGAGTGGCATGCGCACGGGGGAGTGGCATGCGCACGGGGGAGTGGCATGCGCACGGGGGAGTGGCATGCGCACGGGGGAGTGGCATGAGCACGGGGGAGTGGCATGCGCACGGGGGAGTAGCATGAGCACGGGGGAGTGGCATGCGCACGGGGGAGTGGCATGCGCACGGGGGAGTGGCATGCGCACGGGGGAGTGGCATGCGCACGGGGGAGTGGCATGCGCACGGGGGAGTGGCATGCGCACGGGGGAGTGGCATGAGCACGGGGGAGTGGCATGCGCACGGGGGAGTGGCATGCGCACGGGGGAGTGGCATGCGCACGGGGGAGTGGCATGCGCACGGGGGAGTGGCATGCGCACGGGGGAGTAGCATGAGCACGGGGGAGTGGCATGCGCACGGGGGAGTGGCATGAGCACGGGGGAGTGGCATGAGCACGGGGGAGTGGCATGCGCACGGGGGAGTGGCATGAGCACGGGGGAGTGGCATGCGCACGGGGGAGTGGCATGCGTACGGGGAGTGTCATGCGCACTTCCGCCTGAGTTCTCAAATCGCCGAAAAATTGTCCATCGCGCCTTTAATGCTTCAAGACATCGCTTCTAAAGACAATGTGCGATATAACATGTTTCTACAGTAGCATGCGCCGCTCCCCATAACTTTATAATAAATGTTTGAGTGATTTGAATGCTGTTATGTGCCTGGCTGTGATATGTCCCTGGCCCGGAGCAGGTTTCAGCACCTGTTAGAAGGAAAGATCAGACAGCCCCAGGTACTGCTGAATAAATCTATGGATCTTTTGGTCACATAAAGCCCATAAGCAAGTTTTATATCTGCCATAAAAAGTTTCTTGATCCCGGGGTGCTGCGTAATAACTCGCTAACCTTCATAAAAGTTTAATTCACACATGTGATTGCACTGGCCAGTCACAGAGCCTCGGCGGTTTTATCTAAATTCCAACTTATCCCCGCCTTCCCAAGAGATATCGTTCAATAAGGATGACAACGTAAAATGCCACAGCAAATGTTAAGAGTAATACAGTCTTGTTGACAACGCTCGTCTCGCCAAAGCATCAAAACGCCGCCCTTTGAGTCGCAAGAAAGACACGGGCAGTTTCCAAAGTTTGGGAAGAAACACAACTCGTCTTCTCCGAGTTCAGTAAAGACCCAAAGGAATGTTGATGGACATTTAAATTCATTTTATTGAGCAACAATAAGAGTGTTACTATTGCTATTATTATTATTATTACTTTTTATTCTATTAAGAGTTTTGTATAAGTTATCTGCTCTTTGTTGTTTACTTCTGTACCTACAGTGTTGCAACACTGGAATTCCCCCATTGTGGGACGAATAAAGGCTGATCTTATCTTATCTCTTAAATCTACCCTTCTATAAGAAAACAATATTTATAAAAAGTATCTTAGCTTGGCTCCTCCTTGAACCGACACCTTAACGTGGTGGAGGGGTTTGAGTGCCCGAATGATCCCGGGAGCTATGTTGTCGGGGGCTTCATGCCCCTGGTAGGGTCTCCCAAGGCAAACAGGTCCTAGGTGACGGGTCAGACAAAGATCGGTTCAGAAGCCTCTTATGACGACGACACAATCAAGGCAGTTCACGTCGCCCGGATCGGCGTCACCGGGGCCCCATCCTGGAGCCAGGCCTGGGATGGGTGCTCCATGGCGAGCGCCTGGTGGCCGGGTCTTACCCCACGGGGCCCGGCCGGGCACAGCCCGAAAGAGCGACGTGGGGCCGCCCTCCCGTGGGCCCACCACCCGCAGGAGGATCCATAAGGGGCCGGTGCAGAGAGATCTGGGCGGCAGTCGACGGCAGGGGCCTCGGCGACCAGATCTCCAGACACAGAGACTAACTCTGGGGACATGGAATGTCACCTCGCTGGGGGGGAAAGAGCCTGAGCTTGTGCGGGAGGTTGAGCGATACCGACTAGATATAGTCGGCCTCACCTCCACGCACAGTTTGGGCTCTGGTACCCATCTCCTCGAGAGGGGCTGGACGCTCCACTTCTCTGGTGTTGCCCGCGGGGAGAGGCGGCGGGCTGGTGTGGGCTTGCTGATAGCCCCTCAGCTCAGCCGCCACGTGTTGGAGTTTACCCCGGTGAACGAGAGGGTCGCGTCCCTCCGCCTTCGGGTGGGGGACAGGTCTCTCACTGTTGTGGCGGCCTACGGGCCGAACAGCAGTGCAGAGTACCCGGCCTTCTTGGAGTCCTTGGGAGGGGTACTGGACAGTGCACCGACCGGGGACTCCGTTGTTCTACTGGGGGACTTCAACGCCCACGTGGGCAATGACAGTGACACCTGGAGAGGGGTGATCGGGAAGAACGGCTTCCCCGATCTGAACCCGAGCGGTGTTCAGTTATTGGACTTCTGTGCTAGCCACGGATTGTCCATAACGAACACCATGTTCAAGCACAAGGGTGTCCATCAGTGCACGTGGCACCAGGACACCCTAGGCCGGAGGTCAATGATCGACTTAGTTGTCGTGTCATCAGACCTCCGGCCGCGTGTCTTGGACACTCGGGTGAAGAGAGGGGCAGAGTTGTCAACCGATCACCACCTGGTGGTGAGTTGGATCCGCTGGCGGAGGAGGAAGCCGGACAGACTTGGCAGACCCAAGCGCATTGTGAGGGTCTGTTGGGAACGTCTAGTGGAGCCCTCTGTCAGTAGGGTATTCAACTCGCACCTCCGGGAGAGCTTCTCCCATGTCCCGGGGGAGGCTGGGGACATTGAGTCCGAGTGGACCATGTTCTCCGCCTCCATTGTTGATGCGGCTGCTCGGAGCTGTGGTCGCAAGGTCTCCGGTGCCTGACGTGGCGGCAACCCCCGAACCCGGTGGTGGACACCGGAAGTAAGGGATGCCGTCAGACTAAAGAAGGAGGCCTATCAGGCCACTCTGGCTTGTAGGTCTCCGGAGGTCATCGACGGGTATCGGCAGGCCAAGCGAGCCGCGGCTCGTGCTGTCGCAGAGGCAAAAACCCGGGCCTGGGAGGAGTTCGGGGAGGCCATGGAGGAGGACTATCGGTCGGCACCAAAGAAATTCTGGCAAACCGTCCGGCGCCTCAGGAAGGGGAAGCAGTGTCTCACAAACACCGTTTACGGTGCGGGTGGAGGCCTGCTGACCTCGACTGGGGATGTCGTCGGACGGTGGAAGGAATACTTTGAGGATCTCCTTAATCCCTCAGTCACGTCTTCTGAAGAGGAAGTAGAGACCGGGGACTCGGAGGCTGGCTCATCCATCACCCAAGCTGAAGTCACTGAGGTTGTCCGCAAACTCCTCGGTGGCAGGGCTCCGGGGGTGGATGAGATCCGCCCTGAGTACCTAAAGTATCTGGATGTTGTAGGACTGTCTTGGTTGACACGTCTCTGCAACATCGCGTGGCGTTCGGGGACCGTGCCTCTGGACTGGCAGACCGGGGTGGTGGTCCCTCTGTTCAAGAAGGGGGACCGGAGGGTGTGTTCCAACTACAGAGGGATCACACTCCTCAGCCTCCCGGGTAAGGTCTATTCCAAGGTACTGGAGAGGAGAATTCGACCGATAGTCGAACCTCGGATTCAGGAGGAGCAGAGTGGTTTCCGTCCCGGTCGTGGAACACTGGACCAGCTCTATACCCTCCATCGGGTGCTCGAGGGTTCATGGGAGTTTGCCCAACCAGTCCACATGTGCTTTGTGGATCTGGAGAAGGCTTTTGACCGTGTCCCTCGGGGTGTCCTTTGGGGGGTGCTCCGGGAGTACGGGGTCCGGGGCCCTTTGCTCAGGGCTGTCCGGTCCCTGTATGACCGGAGCAGGAGCTGTGTTCGCATTGCCGGCAGTAAGTCAGACCTGTTCCCAGTGCATGTTGGACTCCGCCAGGGCTGCCCTGTGTCACCGGTTCTGTTCATAATTTTTATGGACAGAATTTCTAGGCGCAGTCAGGGGTCGGAGGGGGTCCGGTTTGGGGACCACAGGATCTCATCTCTGCTGTTTGCAGACGATGTTGTCCTGATGGCTCCATCAAACCCGGACCTGCAACATGCACTGGGACGGTTTGCAGCCGAGTGTGAAGCGGCTGGGATGAGAATCAGCACCTCCAAATCCGAGGCCATGGTTCTCGACCGGAAAAAGGTGGCTTGCCCTCTCCAGGTGGGTGGGGTGTCCTTGCCCCAAGTGGAGGAGTTCAAGTATCTCGGGGTCTTGTTCACGAGTGAGGGAAGGATGGAGCGTGAGATCGACAGGCGGATCGGTGCAGCGGCTGCAGTGATGCAGTCGCTGCATCGGACCGTTGTGGTAAAGAGGGAGCTGAGCCGAAAGGCAAAGCTCTCTATTTACCGGTCGGTCTACGTTCCTACCCTCACCTATGGTCATGAGCTTTGGGTAGTGACCGAAAGAACAAGATCGCGGATACAAGCGGTCGAAATGAGTTTCCTCCGCCGTGTGGCTGGGCGCTCCCTTAGAGATAAGGTGAGGAGCTCGGCCACACGGGGGGAGCTCGGAGTAGAGCCGCTGCTCCTCCACGTCGAGAGGAGCCAGCTGAGGTGGCTCGGGCATCTGTTCCGGATGCCTCCTGGGCGCCTCCCTCGGGAGGTGTTTCAGGCATGTCCCACCGGGAAGAGGCCCCGGGGAAGACCCAGGACACGCTGGAGAGACTATGTCTCTCGGCTGGCCTGGGAACGCCTCGGGATCCCCCCGGAGGAGTTAGAGGAAGTGTCTGGGGAGAGGGAAGTCTGGGAGTCCCTGCTCAGACTGCTGCCCCCGCGACCCGGCCCCGGATAAAGCGGCAGAAGATGGATGGATGGATGGATCTTAGCTTGAATGGATTTTTAATATAAATTCCATACGGACACGTTTATTAAATAAAAACATATAGTGAAATGGGATAAATGCAGTGGAATAATGAGTTTATTATAGTATATAATAAACTCAAGTGCAGATGACGTCTTTGTTACTGATGTAAATAAAATATCAGGCACAAGGATTTTGTGCAAACTTTTTCATTTCATCCCGGCTAAAACTAGTTAGTGTCACCAGCCCCTTGTCTCGAATGAATATTGCACTGTGTCCTGTGTCCTGTGTTCTGTGTCTCCTGTGTCTCCTGTGTTCTGTGTCTCCTGGGTCCTGTGTCTCCTGTGTCCTGTGTCTCCTGGGTCCTGTGTCTCCTGTGTCCTGTGTCTCCTGTGTTCTGTGTCTCCTGGGTCCTGTGTCTCCTGTGTCCTATGTCTCCTGTGTTCTGTGTCTCCTGTGTCTCCTGTGTTCTGTGTCTCCTGTGTCCTGTGTCTCCTGTGTCTCCTGTGTCCTGTGTCTCCTGTGTCTCCTGTGTCCTGTGTCTCCTGTGTCTCCTGTGTCCTGTGTCTCCTGTGTCTCCTGTGTTATGTGTCTCCTGTGTCCTGTGTCTCCTGTGTTCTGTGTCTCCTGTGTCCTGTGTCTCCTGTGTCCTGTGTCTCCTGTGTCTCCTGTGTCTCCTGTGTCCTGTGTCTCCTGTGTCTCCTGTGTTATGTGTCTCCTGTGTCCTGTGTCTCCTGTGTTCTGTGTCTCCTGTGTCTCCTGCATCCTGTGTCTCCTGTGTTCTGTGTCTCATGTGTCTCCTGTGTCCTGTATCTCCTGTGTCTCCTGTGTCTCCTGTGTCCTGTGTCTCCTGCGTTCTGTGTCTCCTGTGTCTCCTGTGTCTCCTGTCTCCTGTGTCTCCTGTGTCTCCTGTGTTCTGTGTCTCCTGTGTCTCCTGTGTCCTGTATCTCCTGTGTCTCCTGTGTCCTGTGTCTCCTGTGTCTCCTGTGTTCTGTGTCTCCTGTGTCCTGTATCTCCTGTGTCTCCTGTGTCCTGTGTCTCCTGTGTTCTGTGTCTCCTGTGTTCTGTGTCTCCTGTGTCTCCTGTGTCTCCTGTGTCTCCTGTGTCCTGTGTCCCCTGTGTCTCCTGTGTCCTGTGTCTCCTGTGTCCTGTGTCTCCTGTGTCTCCTGTGTCTCCTGTGTCCTGTGTCTCCTGTGTCTCCTGTGTCCTGTGTCTCCTGTGTCCTGTGTCTCCTGTGTCTCCTGTGTCTCCTGTGTTCTGTGTCTCCTGTGTCTCCTGTGTCCTGTGTCTCCTGTGTCTCCTGTGTCTCCTGTGTCCTGTGTCTCCTGTGTTCTGTGTCTCCTGTGTCTCCTGTGTCTCCTGTGTCCTGTGTCTCCTGTGT
Source organism: Eucyclogobius newberryi (assembly GCF_026437365.1). NCBI lineage: Eukaryota > Metazoa > Chordata > Actinopteri > Gobiiformes > Gobiidae > Eucyclogobius > Eucyclogobius newberryi. The sequence continues at coordinate 34,129,167 of NW_027315801.1, read as the reverse complement.
CTCCTGTGTCTCCTGTGTCTCCTGTGTTCTGTGTCTCCTGTGTCTCCTGTGTCCTGTGTCTCCTGTGTCTCCTGTGTCTCCTGTGTCCTGTGTCTCCTGTGTCCTGTGTCCTGTGTCTCCTGTGTCTCCTGTCTCCTGTGTCTCCTGTGTCTCCTGTGTCTCCTGTGTCTCCTGTGTCTCCTGTGTCCTTTAAAGACAGATTTCATCCACACGCGCTCTAAATGCACACGTAAAGGCAGCTCTTGAATCCTCGTGTATTTGCTTTGTTCAATCGTGACACTCGCACTGTCCCCTGCATCTGTGGCGTCTCTGTCCTTCATGTGAGCGTAAGACAAATGATTGGAAAATGTCTGTAGTCTGCACTTTTTTCCCGTAATCCTCTTGTGTGCAACTGGCTTTAGATTCAGTCCATCATATGTCGGGAGTGGCACTCTTCCAGAATGATACATACCGACACATAAAGTCCAATAAACAAAGGACTTGAAGTAAAGCAGGATATTATTCAGGAATGACCTCCAACAAAGGGAAGAGTCTCCGGCCTGTGATTCTTTTAATTCCCCGTCTTGAGTTGACCTCGTTACATAATCAGACATATGTTTGTTGATGCTGTTAACAAACAGGAAACATGAGTTCAGGGATATAAAGTTGCATCATTAAGTGCAGTTAGACATGGAGCGTCAGTCATGGTCCGGGGGAAATCGTGAATCTTTACAAAACAAAAATAGATGTGGTCACAAATGCAATGTCATTGTCCAAATGTTGCTCATCCGTTCTGTCAGTGACACATGTTTCAAAGACACTTTGTGCTCAGGGGACACAGTGATGGACAGAGAGTAAACCAGGACATGCCACAGCCTAAATGTACCACAGAGAGCAAATACTTCTCTTGTACTATGTATTATCAAGGAATTATCTTCAAGATGTTCAGTTAAAAGCAATTTAATTACATTTACACATGTCAAGATGATCTGGTTAATCAATAATTGTGATTGTTTAGGTCACAAGGTGATTATAAGAAGAAGAATTATAAGAAGTGCTCCAAAAAGTACAGCTAAATATTATTATATTAAATCTTGCGTTTTATGTGTGAGTTTGATTCTCGTCTCCGACAGTTTGCTGCATGTCTTCCTGTTTCTCATCTCCATTTCAAATTAAATTGTCTAATTGAGGCCAAAAAATCCTTAAAAAAAGACAAAATAAAGACGGTTTGATGAAGTTGGTCACACACTATTGGTAGTGTATTAGAATGAAAGAAAATGAAGGATTTTACGTCGTCATCTTTCTTTTCACGATAACGTCATTATTCAATATCGTGACTTCCTGTTTACACATAATACAACATTGTAACTCACAGAGCCCAGGTAGAAAAGGTCTTTCTTTCACAAGACTTTTTTGTGGCTGACACATTTATTTTTCATTGCGAGCCGTCAGACAAAAGGCTGAATTTTCACAAACAAACAAAACCATAGTGAAGGTGAGAGAATGAGAACGAGAACTCTTGAGTGTCGCTCTGGTCGCGCTCGCGCTGGGAGCTTTGGTGCATTTCAGCCACTCCTGAAAAGCTGTATTCATTGTTTTGCTCTGATTGGCTCTGCTGTGTAAATGAATAATTAAATAAATCATGCAAAAATCTAACTGTTTTCCCTATGCATATTGAATCAAGCATCCGTACATTTCACTCAAAATAAATTATATTCAGAAGTATTTAAACGCCTTGATGCAAAACTATAAATAGTAGAAGAAATTCAGTTGTTTTGTCTGGAATCTGTTTTTAGAAAGACAATGTTTTTCTTGTAACGAAACAACTGGATTCTTCCTCCCGTGGATCACTCCTGGACAAAAGAGGGATCACACCACTTGTATAATACGGTAAAGAACGCTGAAGAACAACATCTGAACTCCAGCTTCGGTCTTCCCCTCACAAAGAGACGTGTACATTTAAACTGGAGCGATGCAAACCACTGGATGTCGTAACGTCGAATCCCCCAGACACAAAGTAAGAATCAAGGAGAAACAAGAAACAAAGACAATGGCTCGTCCTCTGTGACACGTCGTGCAGGCTTAATTACAGAGTACAACATAAAGATGCTTCCTACTGGCTCAGTTCTTCTGCAGGTGACCCACGGGGCAGTCGCACTTCACCCAGATAAACACGGCTTTTGTCGACGGTGAGGGAGTTCAGTTTGATAATTTGGAATGAATTTGCATCAGGAATTGTGATTTTGTGCAGATTTCGTGAGAAAGGTATTCGTTTCAAGTCCCAGGAGGCGTGGAGTAAACAGGTTTATCAGCTCAAAATAACTTGTGAGGGAGAAGATGTTTAACAGGGGACCTTGGGCATGAATTGTTCATCTCCACAAGGATAAGGCTCGGAATAAGAGGCCGACTAATTATAATGTTAGATGAAGTGTGTCCCTCGAAGCAAGCAAAGAAACATGAGTGATTACTGTACATCGCAGCAGTTCCAATTCAGAAACAATAATGTGAGGATGACTAACATCATGGAACACAACCGATGAGCCACAAGAAGCTGCCGGACTGAACTGATGAACACAGAGTATAAGATCATTGAGGAATTATACACAATAGAACTTGCATTTCTTACAAACCCTTGAGTTTTGAAAATTGCACTTCACTTAATTGTTGTATTAGTCGGAACAAGAAGACAAGCAGCTACAGGGGGTGTTCTGGGAGTGGGACACAATAGTCTTCATCTGAAATGTGTCAAGAAACGATGCAACACATTTCAATAATTGATGTTCTCCATGTGTTAAACACTACTTTCAATTTGAGGCAGTATACTATGAAGAAAACAATGACAATGAGGGTTTTTCCACACCAAATGCTCATGTTGCTCTATAAATAGACAACGTGAATCAAATTGCACATTACTACAACATGGTATCTAGCATTTATTTAATTGTATATGTTTTTATTGCACTTATTGCACTTAAATACTATGAAAACATGCAGACCTGCAGTGAGCAAGGTCTCCTCTCCACAGATCTGACTTATAACTTGGCCTGGTGGCTTGTTTCCATAACGACTGATAAGTCCAAGACTGTTGAACCCTCTAAACTAACAGTATTTCCATGGACAAAGTCTGATAATAATATACCTTCACATGAAAGTAGAGATGGGGTGATATATCAGGGCAATATTTTAATAAACATACATGAAATACATGCTACTATCACCCGCTGTGGCACGATCCAGCAGTCTCACACCAAAGTACTAACTAGAGATCGCTGCATAAAGAAAACACATGAAGTTTTATTTGAACACTTAAGTGCAAAGAGGAAACTGCACAAACCAGACTTTACTGTTCCATTATCGCTTTGTGGTAAACAAGGCTGTGCGTCATTTGAACAACATAAGAATAAATCGGCCTCATATATATATATATTTTTACTTTTCTAACCAACCAAACAGGCCCCCATGCATTACAAAAGCTCCACAGCACTTAATATGTTGCACTGCACTCACTGTTGCTGTTGAAGCTACAACCGCTGCCTGCGCCATGGAAACCTGACAACCGCTAAGCCTGTGTTTACTGAGGAACATTTCTGCATAAACCAGCGTGTAATACACCCTTAATGAATCCCAGGGGGCGCCACAAACACACATGGGCTAATAACGATTGAATATGAAAATAATCACGGTTATCCAGAGATTTTCACTACGGCAACTGTGGTTAAAATGGCGATAACCGACAGAGTAATGAGTGGGGAACGAGATCCGGGGGCTTCGCCTGGGGGCTCGCTTCAAACTGATGCAAAAGTCAGGAAAGGAGCTGTGCACGGGGATACAGGGATGCACACGGCGGTGAGAGTGGAAAACTGAATTATTCCTAACCTTGCTTTATGGTAATGAAACAGAACAATAACACACGGTAATAACAGCTGTTCAATCATGGTTCTTCAGGTATTGAAACTGTCTTTTCTTACTTTCAGTACTTTCAGTGTCGACACTTTGATAGCAAACACAACATGACTATTCCTTGTCAAAATAACATATAGCCAAACATTCCAGGGCAAAGCAAGGGCGTCTCCATGGGAACGAGCATCAGAAAAAAGTGACGTAGTGAAGAAATACAACTGTGTTCTCTCTTTTTTTATACGGGACAAACTCAAACATATTTCCCCACAAACAAAATGTTAAGGTTGTCTAAAAGTTTGACACATTTCCCTGTACATTTGATTTGATTTGGGTGTCGAGAGGCTGAGCAAAGTGAATCTCTGCAGAATGGAGGCCTCACTTCGAGCCCGCATTTGAGATTCTGACACATCCATCTAGTGACCGGTCCAGCTGTGACAGAGAAATGAACGCAGCGGTGATGAAAAAGTGCTCTGATTTAGCAGCAGCTGACGGTGGGGCTGAGATGGAGGTCATTATAAAAAAAGGTCTTTAAAGAAAACGCGTGCGGCCCTCATATTCGTCATCCGCAGCCAGATGGTGATGTGTGCAAACGCTCCACAGACAACACATCGAGAGAGAGAGACGCGGCGTCGGAGCGTGAGAGCGGGGCAGGGGGAGCAGTTTGGGGTCTGAAATAAAAACTAATCTTAAATTCAGTACTTGGTGACAGCAAATGAATTCCTCCAGCTTACCTCAGCATGAATAAACGGGCGCAGGGGGAGCAGGCTGCGGGGGGGGGGGGGGGGGGGGGGGGGGGGGCGCCGTCGTTCGTGGGGTCCCAAATCCATTCGTTTCAGCTCGGGGTTTTATGCATCAAATAAAAAATAAAAAAGCCAATCTTGCTTTTTAAAGTGTCTTCCCCTCTGTCTGGGCTGATAAGGTGCATCTTTAAGGTTTCCCCATTCAGGGCAGGCAAATGGCAGCCACGAGCAGGGCAGGAGGCAGAGGGAGAGCGGCAGCTTTGATCACATCTCTGCCATGTGCAATATGTACACGGTTTATTCTTTTAAATAGTAAAGCTGAATATGTGAGGGCCCTGCAGCCGTGAAGAGCTAGTTCTATCAATCGTGCAATGGGTTAAATGTGTTTGTACGTACACCACAATGCTGTCGTCCCTCTACCCTCTTCCTTCTCTTCCTCCTCTTCCTCCTCTTCCTCCTCTCGCTCATAAACACAACATGATGTAAAGAGGATCAGGACGGTCCAGAAGTGTCCCCACTGCCAAAAGTGAACCCCGTTCAACAAGAGAACGTACGCAAATGTAAAACAACAAAACAACATATTATTAGCTAGCTGTTTTTATTTTATTTTATTTTATCTTTATTTTCCCCTCCATTCCTTATTAAGAAATTAGAGGTTTTGTTTATAAGAGTTTTGTTTATAAGAGTTCTTCTATTAAGAGTGTTTTTTAAACTTCCTATAAGTTATCTGTCCTTTTCCTCTGTATCTACTGTGTTGCAACAATGAAATTTCCCCATGTGTGGACAATAAAGGACTGTCTTATCTTCTCTAATAATAACATTAGAAATAAGGGGCTGGCATCCATGTAAAGAGTGTTTCACAAACATATTATATTTCCAGTGCGTAATGTTTCAGCACATTTCATAGATACAGGTTCAAATGTTGCATAAGAGGCAAAACTGACAATAAACCAGAACCTGTGTCTTGTTTATTGAAGCTCTAGCCCGTCTCAAACGCCACAATTGAGGATTTAGTTCATGTCTTTTTGTGAATTGCTCAGATTGGCCTTATGAAGGAACATTATTCAGGTTTGATTTAGGTTTGATTTATCGAGAAAACATGTTTGTTTGGGTGACATCAGCTGCTCACAAAACAGACCCCTGCGAGCCACGCCCGTGCCATGGAAACAAGCATCTGGAGGAGCTCTGTAATGGACTGGTGCGGGGAACCAAGAACCACTATCTATGTTTGTTTTGTTTGTTGTCTTTACACTAATCCAATAACTTTAGTCCACAGCGGGTTCGTCTGCTGCCAGAAGAAGCTCGTCCGATTTGCCTCTGCGGTTCTGGACGTGTGAATGACCCGTGAACGAGAATGTGCTCACGTTATTAGTCAAATGTTATTCAAAAATGATATGTATATTAATAATATGAATATACATATCATTTTTGAATAACATTATGTTTAATCACCTGCTAATTCTTCACACACTTATGTGACATACATTCATTGAACTGAAATACTGCAGTCCCAAAGTGACAGTTAAACTTTTCATGATAAAGAGATGGTGGAGCTGTAATATTTATAATGAGTTTTGGTAAATCAAAGTCTAACTTGAACATGTTTAGGGGCCGAGTGTAGCACCACCTCAGAACAAGTTATAACATTACAGAATCTATATATTGTTATAATCACACTTTAGCCAATTAGAACACATTCAATGGAACAGTAGCAACACAGGGATAATGTATATAATATGTATATAATATAAGACTCCCCTGGTTAACGAGACCATTGTGGCCTCTTTGTGCTTTACCATCAGACGTGGGTAAAACAGATATATACATACATACATACATACATACATACAGATATACAGATATATACATACATACATACATACAGATATATACATACATACATACATACATACATACATACAGATATATACATACATACAGATACATACATACAGATACATACATACATACAGATACATACATACATACATACATACATACATACATACATACATACATACAGATATATACATACATACAGATACATACATACATACATACATACATACATACAGATACATACATACAGATACATACATACATACATACATACATACATACATACATACATACATACATACATACAGATATATACATACATACATACATACATACATACATACAGATACATACATACATACATACATACATACATACATACATACAGATACATACATACATACATACATACATACATACAGATACATACATACATACAGATATATACATACATACATACATACAGATATACAGATACATACATACATACATACATACATACATACATACATACATACATACATACAGATATATACATACATACATATATACATACATACAGATACATACATACATACAGATACATACATACATACAGATATATACATACATACATACATACATACATACATACAGATACATACATACATACATATATACAGATATATACATACATACATACATACAGATATACAGATACATACATACATACATACATACATACAGATATATACATACATACAGATACATACATACATACATACATACAGATACATACATACATACATACATACATACATACATATATACAGATATATACATACATACATACATACATACATACATACATATATACATACATACATACATACATACATACATACATACATACATATATACATACATACAGATACATACATACATACATACATACATACATACATACAGATATATACATACATACATACATACATACATACATACATACATACAGATATATACATACATACATACATACAGATATACAGATACATACATACATACATACATACATACATACATACAGATATATACATACATATATACATACATACATACATACATACATACATACGTCATAAGGCGCTGGTACAGCTGGCAGCCCGGTGTAAACGCTCTCTCTTCTTTCTCACACTTATTGTGCTTTTATATATTTTATATATTTTGTAAATATAGTTAGTATATTTTTTTCTATTTTACTGTACGATAGGGACACGCGCTGGAATAGTTTTTTTAATTCAACTGTTTTTGACTTTTTTCGGTTTTTCGGACACGTTTATATGAAAGAGGAACTTCACGAACGATCGGGACACGCACTGGAATCGCTTTAAATTAACTTGTTTTGACTTTATTCGGCTGGATTGAGTGTTTTCGTTGTGTCGTTGCGATGTGTCTTGGCTCTGAGTCCCCCGGCCCCGCCCCCCGGCTCCGGCCCCGCCCCCCGGCTCCGGGCCCGCCCCCCGGCTCTGGCCCCGCCCCCCGGCTCCGGCCCCGCCCCCCGGCCGGCGCCGTACCGCGTTTCCACAAAGGAGGAACTCATGAAACTGCGGAGAACAGTCGTCTTACCCGGAGAGCGTCACGTTATCCCGGCGCAATACTGACCTAACCTAATACTGATGTGCAATTCTGTCTTATGTGCAATTGCTGTTGGAATTCATGTGCAATCTATGTGCTGTCGTGACACATATTCATGTGCAGTTACTGTCGTGATCACATGCAATGGTATTTATTTATTTATTTGTCCATGGGAGTTTTTATTTATTTATAGGAGATCTTCTACTGAAAATGTTTTTCAGACTTCCTATAAGTGATCTGTTCTTCTGTATCTACCTCTGGATCTACCTGCGTTGCACCAATGAAATTTCCCCATGTGGGACAATAAAGGAATATCTTATCTTATCTCTTATCTTATCTTACATACATACATACATACATACATACAGATATATACATACATACATGCAGATATATACATACATACATACATACAGATATATACATACATACATACATACAGATATATACATACATACATGCAGATATATACATACATACATACAGATATATACATACATACATACAAACAGATATATACATACATACATACATACATACAGATATATACATACATACATACAGGTATATACATACATACATACAGATATATACATACATACATACAGATATATACATACATACATACAGATATATACATACATACATACAGGTATATACATACATACATACAGATATATACATACATACATACAGATATATACATACATACAAACAGATATATACATACATACATACATACAGATATATACATACATACATACATACAGATATATACATACATACATACAGATATATACATACATACATACAGATATATACATACATACAAACAGATATATACATACATACTAGACTCTGTATTTGATCCATGGTCATGGGGCGGTTTTAGGTTTGGAGCAGCCGACACTAATATGTTTCTGATGATACTTTATAGAAGTCGTGCTTTTTGGACTCTGTTAGTTTGTATTACACACAGTTTCACACACAGAACATGTTGGCTGTCGCACTAAATGAGAGATGAACAATATTTTGCAGGTAGAATATCAATTGAATGTACCTTTTATTTGGACAAATGACCATAGTGCTTTATGGGGCTAATTAGATCATTAACAAAGGATGTTTAAAGGCTGCGTGAATATAGATCACATCTGCATATCAATGTGCATGTGTCTTTATAACTTTATTACTACTTTATCTTACCTCTCTTGAGATTTCCTGTGAACATTAATAACATTTACCGGCAGGGTAAAGTACAGATGGAATTGGGTCAAAACTTGAGGAGGGATATTGCACCATTTATTTAAAAGGTTCAGTCTTCAGTCCAGAGTTTGTTTAACGGAGAGTTTAAGCTGTTCTTCTTCTTCAGAGTGTCACGTTATGTTGCTGTGACGTGTCTGGAGCGAGCATCATTGGGACAGAGGACAACAAACACTGCCGCCGGGACGATAAACCGGGACTAAGGGGTCTTTTCACTCTCCCACAACTGTCCTGAAGAACTGGGACTGCAGGTGGCGCTGTCGTCCTGCCTCTTCCGGTAAGAAGACAACGCCCAGAACCTGTCAGTCAGCGGAAAAGACACGTCACAGCAACATCACGTGACATTGGAGAAACTGAAACCTTTTTTTAATAAATGAATGATCAGAAGTCCAAATTAAGATCATTGGACTAGATCAGACCGGGGCTGGATGTGGCCCTCGGCATGTTTTAATCCGGCCCCTAGAAAGATTTTTGTTTCTATGTTTTAACTGTAACATCTGTCAGCACTTGTTCCCTTATTAAAGATGACATGAAATGAATTATATAATAGATTAAATAGCCTATATTTGACAGAAAAGTGATATTTTATCTGATATTCATTATTATTATAATGTTTTCACACCAATGATCGTGGGCCGGCCCTCCACTACTTACCTGGATTTGAATATGGCTCTCAGAGGGAAATAATTGCCCACCCCTGGACTAGATATTCCACCACTTTTAGTTTTGAATACCAGGCAAGTAATTCAACTCTCTACTATGTCTAAACCACAAACATATGTTTTTTCCCCATCAACACACCTGAAATATGACTTGTCCCATTAACGTTCTATTATCGAGGTCCAACAGAAAACGTTGGCGTCACTTCTTGCTGGTGAGTGACACTGGGCGTTGGGTTAATAGGTCACATTCCCATGGACGGATCGTAGGACGGTGGCCCACGTCTGAAACTAATATCCAACCGTGTCACACCGGTTTTCTGTTAATCAAAACGGTAACATGGGAAATTCAATAAGCGCACTTGTAGCCGGCGGATCGGGTGGCGCGCGCGGGGAACGCACACAATTGATTAAATCTGGCTCTATACGTGGAAACGGTGAATTAAAGCCATTTTTTTTGTTGCGCGCAGGTCTACGTAAACGCTCAGAACGCATCATTTTTCACTCACTAATGGAAACATTCATCTTGTGACAACCATGTATTTTCACGTAAGTACTTAAGTACACAGATACATGGGCCAAAGTGGAAGCATTGTAATAACCAAGAGATGAAGTGAAAATAACCAGCAAATAACACAACACCGCTACTACAATATTACTGTTATATGAGACAACCTCTGCTATTCGACTACTACTACAACTACTACTACAACTACTACTTGTACAGCCACTTATTGTATTCGTCTGCCACAATTGGGCTACTACTACTTTCCATCACGCCTTCTTGATACTGCACTGGTCGTGATATGACCCACGTTGTCAACAAGGTGTAACAATACATATAGAATATATATACATATAGAATATATTTTATACATATATATATATATATATATATATATATTTATGTGTATATATATATATATATATATATTTATGTATATATATATATATATATATATATATATATATGTATACAATATTCTGAGGTTCCTGTCATCGAATACAATCAAACAAAATACATGTGGTTTGAATGTGTACTTATCTTATGACTACATGCATCTGCTTTAAGTGTATTTCACATAAATCAACCATTATTCAGTGTAAATTACTCGTACCAAATGTCAACTCATAAGCTGTGCTAATGACTTGTCAATCACATTAAAGATCACTTTGACTGTGTTTACACCGCCCTCTAATTAAACAACAATATGTCTGACTAATTAGTGCGATGCCAATTTAAATGCATAATATATTTTGACACATCCACTGAGCATAATTACCATCAGATTTTCTCGGCTAATCCTACATTTGAAAATAGGAATGTGTGAGGTTATGTCTTGATTTATGAGGCTAAATGTTTGTCTTTTCACATCGCAGCGGCTCATTTGCAAGTGTTTAATTGACACGGCGCACTTATGAGCCTTGTACGCAGAAAAAGGCAGTGGATGGCTTCGATTTTAGATTTTTTTGGTTGAAATAAAATGCACACGCAGCTTTTGGGAAAGACAATTATTTGGGAATACGGCTCATCTTCACCCACGCCACGACTTCAAAGCTTCTGATGGATCAATGAAGACGGACAGTATTTGAAACAGTGGTCTTTGGGAGGCTCGCGGGGGAAGACACGCCCCGTGGATCAGTATTGGAGAGTCGTTTTGGGGCTGGGAGCGTGATGCCTGTTGAAAAGTGGAAGGAGTTCAGATGAAAACCAGCGGCGTCGTCGTTGGTGATGGTAAAACGGCACGTCTGTGTGAATGAGCGGGACATGATGTTCTGAATTGGCACTTCAAGGTTTTCCAGCGGCACCGTCGGATTATAGTGGAATGAATCACACAAGTCTGGCAATTTCACTACTTCACTCGTTCAATACGTGACTCCAACATGTTCTGGAACCCGCTGGAGCAGATGTTCCCCTGGTTTGTGACTGTCGTCCCAGTCGTCCCAGTCGTCCCAGTCGTCCCAGTCGTCCCACTGTCAAATGTCTTGCAGTCCTTATTCAGAACTGATTAAGACCATTTTTTGCCCTGGCTTAATCATTTCATTGACGTTTTTAGTAGAATTTAGTCATTAATCACAATATAAACTCACTTTAGTTCAACATATTGTGCTTTTTCTGCTGTGTAGTTATAATAGAGAGTATCTGAGTGTGTGTGTGTGTGTGTGTGTGTGTGAGTGTGTGTGTGTGTGTGTGTGTGTGTGTGTGAGTGTGTGTGTGTGAGTGTGTGTGGTGATGCTTCAAATGGACAATTAAGACTCAAACATGAATCTCTTAAAAAACAACTTAATCCAATTAATGAGGAGCTGAAAATAATCAATTAAAGTTCTTAAAAGGCGACTTTGCTCCAGTGAGTGACAAATACTGGGAGAAAAGTGTTGTTGACATTATGTTGAGTGAAAATGTAGAATCTGAACTTTTGCACTGGCGGAGTAAACAAATAAATAAATGACGGTGTATAAAATGTTTTTGAACAAAATGACATGCCAATTACTGTGACTATTGCCACGGCGGCTGCAGACGTCACAAAAAGATGATTTATATTTCTGTATCGAGTTCGTTTCTCTTGGATTTTCTATGGCAGTGAAATACAGTATTATAGCAGTATTTTTAACTTAGAGAACGAATCAGAGCTCAACTTTTTATTTCATGAACTTTCGTTATCAATGTGAGAAAATGTCTGGAGATGCACTTGAGATAACTTCATGTTTAACAGACATTCTAACATGGAACAGAGCAATCGCTACTTGACAATTTATCGACGCAGCACATGTTTGTACTCATCATGATTTGGACAATGAGACAAAATGGTTTAATCAGAAAAGGTTTTATTCCTATTGTTACAGAATTCAGCAACTCGGCCCTTGCGTCTGCAGTAAAGTACAAAATAGAACAATGTATACTAACGATAGTAAAAAAAGCTGATATTTAGGACCTAGTTCCATTAGAATACTGAGCTCTGGATGTGAAGAAGGTGTAACAGGCATTTGGATAAGAACATGAGAACGGACCAGATGATGTGAAATGAAACTCTCCTTTGACGGTTGACCACGCGCTTCCAGGCGATTTCTCTCAGTAAGTAAGGAAACTTTACTCATATAGTGCTTTTCACAGATAAAACCACAAAGTGCTTTACAAAGAGCAGGTCGAGCAAAATTACAGCAACAATAAAAACAAAAAGAAGCTGCAAAAGCTTTTCTAAACAAACAGACAAACAAACAAATAAAGGACTCAACAGAGTGACCACAGTTGAGTTTTACATCTTCAGGTTGTAACTGGAGGACCAAAGGGCGCGACCAGAGTCAAAAGGTCCAGGATGTACAGGGGGGCGGGGCCTGTTTGTGAAACACTCCTAAAAGCAACAACACACATTTTAAAATCAACCGTGAACTTCACCCAAAGCTCAGGGATGAAGGACGATAAAACTGGGGGAAAAGGCAAGAGCAACACAACAACAGAACTGTACGGAAAGCTATATATATATTGTATTTATTGTATTTTCTTGTTGCACTTCTGACTCACCCCTTGTTGATGCTCGGTAACATGCCGTGTAAAGGTTAAAACCACACAACCTACATCCAACCTTCCCACTGCCCTGCTCCTCTCTCCTCCTCTCCTCTTTGGGACTCGCCCTCTGACAGAACACATATGGTGCAGCGGGGGCCCCTGCTCAGCGCTCAGACCTGCCAGGCCCTTGGGGAGAACAGAGTCGAGCTGGTTAACTCCGCCTGAACCCGCTCTGGGAACGCACTCCCCTCGGCCTTCTCAGTCCAACACAGCTGATGTCCAGTGTTTACAGTATATACACATGCATAAATATACATATACAAAATAATAATATTGAGATGAATCGCTTCTCCAGGGACTCGCCTCACCACCTTGCACAAAAACACACACACTTGTCGTATCGTTTTAAGTTTCGGGCCGCGCTCACGTTGCTTCATGCTTGTCTTGCGAGTGAAGCGTACAGTATATAATGTGAGTCCGCGCTGAATATTAATGCGCTCTTTCTGTGCAAGAGTGAGGCAAGGGCCCTGCAACATGGGTCCTTTCACAAACCGGGAGCACGCCGCGCGCCGTTGTTAAGCGCTAATTTGCAGCGAATACTACGAACGTGGGGTTTTTCACATAATTGCGGCGGCGTATTGGTGCAGAAGTCTGGTCGTGCCGCTGCCAGACACAGACTTGAATTGACTTCTTGAAGATCAGAAGTCGTGTCTTGAGATGCCGTTTCTGCTGACAATTGCTGTGTTTCTGTTTCGCAGCGAGTGCTTTTTGAAGGGGAATCTGGAGACGTAACCAGGAAAATGTGCATTAGCGGCAGTTTTGTGGAGGGCTGTTATTGTTTTTGTTTGAAATCCCGTGTTTTTCGCGCATGATATGTTCAATAATTCAACAACAGAATGACTTATGTCTTTGAGAAGGGCTTATTATTTCATTTTTTCACTAAAAGAAGCATTTACAAAAATCAAAAAACAAATATTATTGACAAAGACAGATATTTTAACTGTATGTGGAGTGACATCGATGGAACAAGTTGGGGGTTTTAATTTCGCGCCCAAACTCACGCAGCAGTCGCCTCGAGGGGCGACAGTGGATAACACAATGGCACAATATGAAAGCAACTGATTAGAGTCATTCAAGGTCACAGAGGTCACAGAGGTCACAGAGGTCACAACACAAACCCTGCTTTGCATTACAGACGATTTCAGATGTTTATTATGGCATTTATTGTCCGTGATGCATTGAATGAACAAATAGTGACTAAAATATAAATGAGATTAAAAGTATGTCTGTTGAGCAAGTGGGGAATAAAATGTGAATATCATGTATGTAGTTATTTTCATACATTACTGTTGTACTCACATGGAATAATGTCACATTCATGTGCAAATAACTAATGTAAATAGTGTTTATTACCATTATTATTAGTATTATTTTGTCTTACACTAGCTGTTTTTATTTTATTTTATCTTTATTTTTCCCCTCCATTCCTTATTAGGAAATAAGAGGTTTTGTCTATAGGAGTTTTTGTTTATAAGAGTTTTGTTTATAAGAGTTCTTCTATTAAGAGTGTTTTTTAAACTTCCTATAAGTTATCTGTCCTTTTCCTCTGTATCTACTGCGTTGCAACAATGGAATTTCCCCATATGTGGACAATAAAGGAATATCTTATCTTCTCTTAGTTTATAGTAACAAATGCTACAAAAACGCACATTAAAAATATTAAATGTGTGAAAGTTTGAAATAAGGTGATATTTTTTCATTTTGTCTGTTTCACACTGAAACGTCACTAACATATAATATAATATTTAAAGACATGTTTTATCACATCTCTGTTGGATTGACATCATTGTCTGACTATCACAAAACACTTGTCTTTGACCATCTGCCTCTTCAATCTGTGATTCACTTATTTGACTCCATATTCTAATTTTGTATATGTCCAAAGCAAATCAAAATGGTGATATACATATTCAGCCCTGGTCAAAATCACCAGCATAAATTGTCATATAAATCTATTTTGCATTTTGAATTTCTGTTATTGTTGTTTTTTTTACAGACAATTATTATCACAACTAATAAAGCAAATAAAATAATGAGATAGAACAGCATTTCCTATATCTATAAAGCCAAACCATGTCTAAAATACAAAAGTGGTGTTAAATGGGACGATGTCTCTAGTGCTGTGTCTTTAATGGGACGGCTAAATGGGACGTGATGCAGACAAAGTGAGTCTCCGTCCCCGAGGACACCGTCATTAGACAACAACTGATATCTACAGAGTTTTGCTTGTAATACTTATGAATGCCACGAAGACAAACTGAACTGGATCTTTTGAACGAGTAACTGGCATATGCGGCGCAGTCGTGGGGCGCACTAATTATTTCAGACTTGACTGAGAGAAGGGGCGGCGGATTCAGGAACAAAAAAGAGCCAAGATGAAAAGATTGCTCATTTTCCAAGACACAAAAAACATATTCATCTACTTCCCGGCACCAGACTTCTGTGACATTCAAACAAGGAGCAGCATTTGACCCTGAATGTTTTGTGCGCCAGGGAAATTGGGTCGCTCATTAAAACGAGATCAATGGCACGTATTTTTTTACTCTTTATTTTTTTTACTTTTTTCCGTCGCCGTCTCAATTAGATTCATAACAAACGAGGTGCTTTCTGAAACAAATGAGTGTGTGAGTGTGCTTTTAACTGCTGCTCTGGCGGAGGGAGAACTTTTGCATTGCTGTTGCAAAAGAAACAGACGCATGAAACATAAAAATCAAAACAATTAAGATTTGAAGCCTTGAGATGACAATAAAAGCGCATGCGTTTTTCCTGATTCATTCCGACGACTATAGAAAAAGAAAATTGGTGTAATAGAACCACAATTTTATGATCATTTTGTCATTACAGTGGAAAAACGGCTCTGGCAGCAGCAGTTCAAAGAAAAACCTCAACGTTCAAATGCCAGTTTTGGATTATTTCCATCCTTAGGCCGTAGTTATTTTATTACGGATTTTTAAATGAAATATATTGAACAGGCGGGCAAAATATAAATATAATTTCAATTTCAAAGATTTTTTTCTTCCGGGTTTTCCCAAAACACACCACGGGAGGAGAGGGGGGGAGGGGGGGGGCAGGATTTTGACGAAAAATTGCTACACGCGTTCTTATCTTTTGACTTAATCTTGCTTTTTATATTTCATTTAATGCTATTTTGCGTTGTCGGCCGTACTTTATCAAAAAAAAAAAATGATAATAATGTATTTTATTTATATTGTAGAAATCAATCATCTAAGTGCGGCAGATCCGTAAACCAAGTAATAAAATAAGTGTGGCCTGATCTCAACAATTACATGAGGTCGTTATGTCCCTTTAAGCAGGACTTTTCACCTGGCCAGTTGAACAAATAGTCCTCATGGTGAATTATACTATAGGAGGGGCTTTATTGTATGTTATTGTGTGCATGGCTCTGCTCTTTGTGCCTCTTGACCAGGTCTTGTACTAGTTCATGATCTACTAATCTAAGGTTGTATAAAATAATGCTGTTATGGTATTATCAGATTATATTTTGAACTTGTGGAGATATCTAGTGCTGTGCTGGAGGTCGATCAAATGCAACTGTTCTCTCTTGATTGTTCTTGATAATGAGGATGAGACCTTGGATGGCGTGAGTTAAACTGCAGACATTGTGTAGACGTGTGACATTATGGTAGACGATGGAGTTAGATTTGATGTTTCCTCAGTGTGTTTACATTTAGCTTGGACAAAAAAGGGATTAAAGAAGCTGCAGTTTCAAAAAGCAGTAGATCACAGCAAATATATGTTTCAAATCAAGCCAGAATTGAAAAGCCAGAATTGTTAACAGAAACTTATACTATAAAATATGTCTAACTCTCCACTCGTCTCATTCTCATGGACCTAACCTCGTGTCTTGTCTTGTTTTTTGTATGTCTTTAACACTCTCATGTTTATTCCTACCACTGAATTGAAGAATGTTATGTTTTATTCTTTCTTTCTTTCTTTCTTTCTTTCTTTTGTCTTTCTTTCTCCTTTAACTGCAGTCTGGGCTTGTTTGTCTGTTGCTAATTGTCGTGTGTTAAAAATGAAAACTGCTATACAAATAAAGTTCATTTGTCTGCTTGAACTGATTGAATTGATTCCCAAAAATGTGTCCTCTTTTTTACATTCAGAAGAAACAACAACGGGACGGCGTTCGTTATCTTTGTGAAGCACAAGAGAAAAGCCAATGACACTCGTATAAATGCAAAATACAACAGTTTGTTTGGGGGACTCACCTGCCACACTCTCCACCAATGACAGCAGCAGGAGAAGTTTCCATAGCAACTCCATTTCAACGGTCTCGGGTTAATACAGCTCACATCCAATCACAGGTGCGTGGACCGCGGGCTTTGTCCTGGGCGTTCACTGGTCCTCTGCGGGATGGAAAGACAAAGGGAGAATTAGACGAGCGTCTCATGGTCTCATTTAACTCTGACACTCCAGCATGAGCCCACTTTATTCAACCTTTTACACCTGATTAATGACAAGGGCATAATGTGTCTGCAAAAGTACAAACTTGTTGACCACATGTGATGTATTAGAGCATAATCTCTCCCTTTCAATCTGACATCTCAATGCATTACCAAAAATATACTTTAAATTATTCGAAGACTAAGTAAAAAAAGACACATAAAAAAGCTAATTACATGTTATCCATCTGTAAAGAATTGAAATGTTTAATCTGAATGATTGAATTATTTTATATCACATTATTTCTTACACTAGTTTGTATTTGTGCTAGTATACTTAATTTTAATATGATATGTAATCGTAATTGCATGTCATATATAATACAATAATAAGACATTTGGTGGTTTTGACTGGAAAGCCGGAAATGCAATACAGACTTACTTCATCTTATTTAAATAAATGGACTTACTTGAGACCATTCATTATTATTATCTGGAGCAATGAACGGCGATATTTCATGAAAGATATAACCTTTGGTGATGGAGCTTTTAACTAAAAATAAAGAATTGTCCGTGTCAGTCGTCTGAACGTGTTTCATCCAAGTCAGTACAGCTGCTTTGGCTATGAACACCTCTAAAGTTATATACATTTAAGTAGAGTTTAAATGTAAAGTTTTGTTTTAAAATATGCTTCATAAGAGGTCAATGGACAAATTTACAATTTACAAAGCAGATTTCTGACAGAGGGTGATTTGTCAGAGTCAAACCCTTCTCCTGGCACAGTTCAGCGAAAACTTCAATAGAGATCACTTCTGAGAGAGCGACATCAAGCGATTGGCTCCTTGCAGTGAACTCTTTTGAGAGCAAACAAAGGGCTGCTGTCAGACACATCCCTGCTCTGTAATAACGCATTGTCCGGGTGCCGTACATTCTTCTGAGCAGAAAGGATTATGTATTTGAGACATAAAGAGCTGACTGTATGCGGCGCTCCTCGTCCTGCGGGAGGGAGCGCAATTGATTTTCTCAAGGTCTAAAGTGTCATTTATCTCTGCTTAGAGCTAAACCCGTCCTCTAAAGTGCTGGATATGACAGTCAGATGGGCTGTGGCTGCCAGGGAATGGGTAGTATTAGTTTATTTTATAATTTATTACATCGTCATCTAAACTACATGTCATGGTATTATATAGTGGTCACTAATAGGAGGGGTCCAGTCTGGATCTAGACCCAAACTCAGTCCCGTCCGGACCAGAACCGTTGATCAGCACGAGCCGCTCCTTCACAAACCCTCTCCTCGTGTTAATGAACTGGGAGTTTGCTTCTTTCCTTTCCCGTCTCTCACCCACCACTGCCCGCGGGTCAGATCACACCGCGGAGTGAGCTTCACATCACGGGAGAGCTGACTAAATGAGAAAGAAGTGCAGCACAGTCTTAAGAGAGCGCTTCACTTTTCTGCTTTTTAGAGCAACGAGAGAAACATAAAGGTTTTTGCAGGTAACGGCGATCAGCCAATCACTGAGCTGCATTGTTTTGTTGGGAGTTCACCTCAGCTTTATATTCTACATCAAATCAACTTTTAAATGAGCAATAAAACATTTCAATTTATTTCAAAACCATAATTAGACTATTTGATATAAAATATAATGAATTGGTAAAGTGTGAAAAATAACTAGATGTTGGGTGTGTTATAATATGATGATATATTATAATATACAAGTGGCAAAGTGACGCTCCAGAGCTCGGCTTGTGGAAATGTTCTCAAAATTAACTTTGGTTGAAAGTTTATTATGACCATTGATATAGTGGAATAATTATTTGGAAATATAAAAAGCATTAGGTGTTTAACATGTATAGACTTTGAAATAGTTAAAATGAAGATTAAGTAGAAACACCTTGTAAAGTATCACACTATTAGATTCTTATTTCATATTTTAACATCCTAATGTGTTTTCAATATCCTGAGGTTAAGTTGAAAAATAGCATTTCATCTTGGAGCTGGTGCTAATTAGCTTAACCTTTGATAATTAGTCTCCCTACTTCTGTCTGTTTTCTTTTTTCTTTTTGGGCTGTATCCAAGTTGTTATATGGCTGTTTTAATTGGCATCATGAAGAACATTCCCACAGTATGAACAAAATAATACCATGGTATGACCAGAACAATATGCTGTGGTGTATTTTATAATAATTAACAAAAACGTGGGACTTCTTGCCTAAACAAAACAAACACATCTTTGTATAAGATATATTTGCTGTGCAGTTTTTTGGGGACACAGGGCAAAACAAGCTCACACTGATGAGATTTAAAAACTATGAATTGAAACAAAAACACATTTGTGACATGGCAGACCGAGAAATGACCAAAAGTTGTCTATTTATGAACTCAAAGCTTTTGTAAAGACCTAGTTAAATAAATGAGCTCATTTCATATCATCCCTGTACTGATACTGTGGGATATTCTACCATCGTATTCCCTAACACTGGTTGTTTTGATCCTGTCCTAACTGGCCTGACAGGACAGATCCCTGTCATCAGCACAAACAATCTTGTTCTTATAGTGGAGTAATAAATGGTTTAGAGCTGCAACTAAATATTATTAGCCTGCACAAGCTATCAGTAGCTTGTGCAGGCTAATAAGTAGCTCAGGGATTTCTAAAACAGCCAGGCCTGGTTCCAGCGCCGTGAGCGGGAGCCGTCCATGCAGCAGAGCACTGCAAAGAAGCTAAAAACATGATGTTTTTATGAAGAGTGGAAATCTGACTTTTTAATTCACAAATGTCAGCGACAAGTGCATGTGTCTGACCTGCAGATCCCTCTGTGGCGATACAATACAGTGGTGCAGTCTATCATCACATATTGATCACTGATGCCTGTTATTACCCTCTGTCCGTGTGGACCTGCTCAAACTTTACTCTCCTCTTTCCCCCGTGAGCTTCGTACTCTCTTATGTTTGTGACGGCCACAGCGAGCGCTGGGCTGGTGAGGGTTACAATGAGACAGATCAAGAGCACTGGGGGAAATGACAGCAACATATCCTTGTTTTAATGGTCTCAAGCTACAAAACTGTATTTGATGTTAATCGGCCTCATATTCATACAAACTGACGGAATCTCGTTATTGCAAAAGACAAACATTATAAATCCACCTACAACAGAAAAGGCAAGTTTAGCAGTCCTGAGTGTTACATGTGCAGTCCTGAGTGTTACATGTGCAGTCCTGAGTGTTACATGTGCAGCCCTGAGTGTTACATGTGCAGTCCTGAGTGTTACATGTGCAGTCCTGAGTGTTACATGTGCAGTCCTGAGTGTTACATGTGCAGCCCTGAGTGTTACATGTGCAGTCCTGAGTGTTACATGTGCAGTCCTGAGTGTTACATGTGCAGCCCTGAGTGTTACATGTGCAGTCCTGAGTGTTACATGTGCAGTCCTGAGTGTTACATGTGCAGTCCTGAGTGTTACATGTGCAGTCCTGAGTGTTACATGTGCAGTCCTGAGTGTTACATGTGCAGTCCTGAGTGTTACATGTGCAGTCCTGAGTGTTAGATGTGCAGTCCTGAGTGTTACATGTGCAGTCCTGAGTGTTACATGTGCAGTCCTGAGTGTTACATGTGCAGTCCTGAGTGTTAGATGTGCAGTCCTGAGTGTTACATGTGCAGTCCTGAGTGTTACATGTGCAGTCCTGAGTGTTACATGTGCAGTCCTGAGTGTTACATGTGCAGTCCTGAGTGTTACATGTGCAGTCCTGAGTGTTACATGTGCAGTCCTGAGTGTTAGATGTGCAGTCCTGAGTGTTACATGTGCAGTCCTGAGTGTTACATGTGCAGTCCTGAGTGTTACATGTGCAGTCCTGAGTGTTACATGTGCAGTCCTGAGTGTTACATGTGCAGCCCTGAGTGTTACATGTGCAGTCCTGAGTGTTACATGTGCAGCCCTGAGTGTTACATGTGCAGCCCTGAGTGTTACATGTGCAGTCCTGAGTGTTACATGTGCAGCCCTGAGTGTTACCTGTGCAGTCCTGAGTGTTACATGTGCAGCCCTGAGTGTTACCAGTGCAGTCCTGAGTGTTACATGTGCAGCCTGAGTGTTACATGTGCAGTCCTGAGTGTTACATGTGCAGTCCTGAGTGTTACATGTGCAGCCCTGAGTGTTACCTGTGCAGTCCTGAGTGTTACATGTGCAGTCCTGAGTGTTACATGTGCAGTCCTGAGTGTTACATGTGCAGTCCTGAGTGTTACATGTGCAGTCCTGAGTGTTACATGTGCAGTCCTGAGTGTTACATGTGCAGTCCTGAGTGTTACATGTGCAGCCCTGAGTGTTACATGTGCAGTCCTGAGTGTTACCTGTGCAGTCCTGAGTGTTACATGTGCAGTCCTGAGTGTTAAATGTGCAGTCCTGAGTGTTACATGTGCAGCCCTGAGTGTTACCTGTGCAGTCCTGAGTGTTACATGTGCAGCCCTGAGTGTTACCTGTGCAGTCCTGAGTGTTACATGTGCAGCCTGAGTGTTACATGTGCAGCCTGAGTGTTACATGTGCAGTCCTGAGTGTTACATGTGCAGTCCTGAGTGTTACTTGTGCAGTCCTGAGTATTAGATGTGCAGTCTGTGTTACATGTGCAGTCCTGAGTGTTACATGTGCAGTCCTGAGTATTACATGTGCAGTCCTGAGTATTACATGTGCAGCCTGAGTGTTACATGTGCAGTCCTGAGTGTTACCTGTGCAGTCTGTGTTACAGGTGCAGTCCTGAGTGTTACATGTGCAGTCTGTGTTACATGTGCAGTCCTGAGCGTTACATGTGCAGTCCTGAGTGTTACATGTGCAGTCCTGAGTGTTACATGTGCAGCCTGAGTGTTACATGTGCAGTCCTGAGTGTTACATGTGCAGTCTGTGTTACATGTGCAGTCCTGAGTGTTACATGTGCAGCCTGTGTTACATGTGCAGTCCTGAGTGTTACATGTGCAGTCTGAGTGTTACATGTGCAGTCCTGAGTGTTACATGTGCAGTCTGTGTTACATGTGCAGTCCTGAGCGTTATATGGTCAGCCTGTGTTACATGTGCAGTCCTGAGTGTTACATGTGCAGCCTGAGTGTTACATGTGCAGTCCTGAGTGTTACATGTGCAGCCTGAGTTACATGTGCAGTCCTGAGTGTTACATGTGCAGTCCTGAGTTACATGTGCAGTCCTGAGTGTTACATGTGCAGCCTGAGTGTTACATGTGCAGTCCTGAGTGTTACATGTGCAGTCCTGAGTGTTACATGTGCAGTCCTGAGTGTTACATGTGCAGTCCTGAGTGTTACATGTGCAGTCCTGAGTGTTACATGTGCAGCCTGAGTGTTACATGTGCAGTCCTGAGTGTTACATGTGCAGTCCTGAGCGTTACATGTGCAGTCCTGAGTGTTACATGTGCAGTCCTGAGTGTTACATGTGCAGTCTGTGTTACATGTGCAGTCCTGAGTGTTACATGGTCAGCCTGTGTTACATGTGCAGTCCTGAGTGTTACATGTGCAGCCTGAGTGTTACATGTGCAGTCCTGAGTGTTACATGCGCAGTCTGTGTTACATGTGCAGTCCTGAGCGTTACATGGTCAGCCTGTGTTACATGTGCAGCCTGAGTTACATGTGCAGTCCTGAGTGTTACATGTGCAGTCCGTGTGACATGTGCAGTCCTGAGCGTTACATGGTCAGCCTGTGTTACATGTGCAGTCCTGAGTGTTACATGTGCAGTCTGTGTGACATGTGCAGTCCTGAGCGTTACATGGTCAGCCTGTGTTACATGTGCAGTCCTGAATGTTACATGTGCAGTCCTGAGTGTTACATGTGCAGTCCTGAGTGTTACCTGTGCAGTCCTGAGTGTTACATGTGCAGTCTGTGTTACATGTGCAGTCCTGAGTGTTACATGTGCAGTCCTGAGTGTTACATGTGCAGTCCTGAGTGTTACATGTGCAGTCCTGAGTGTTACATGTGCAGTCCTGAGTGTTACATGTGCAGTCCTGAGTGTTACATGTGCAGTCCTGAGTGTTACATGTGCAGTCCTGAGTGTTACATGTGCAGTCCTGAGTGTTACATGTGCAGTCCTGAGTGTTACATGTGCAGTCCTGAGTGTTACATGTGCAGTCCTGAGTGTTACATGTGCAGTCCTGAGTGTTACATGTGCAGTCCTGAGTGTTACATGTGCAGTCCTGTGTGTTACCTGTGCAGTCTGAGTTACATGTGCAGTCCTGAGTGTTACATGTGCAGTCCTGAGTGTTACCTGTGCAGCCTGAGTGTTACATGTGCAGTCCTGTGTGTTACCTGTGCAGTCTGAGTTACATGTGCAGTCCTGAGTGTTACATGTGCAGTCCTGAGTGTTACCTGTGCAGCCTGAGTGTTACATGTGCAGTCCTGAGTGTTACCTGTGCAGTCAGAGTTACATGTGCAGTCTGAGTTACACATGGAAGGAGAGAACAGAGGTGGGACAGAAATGACTTGTTCCGGCACAAAAAGGTCGGTCAATATGACATTTTTACTACATTTGACCCCAAAGAAGCTCCATGAAGCTTGAAGACGTTCTGTTTCCTGTGTCATTTTTGATGTAACTTGTTTCTTTTTGCAGTCTGTGTATTCACCTCATTCAACCCCACTATTTGACCCTCTATTGCCTCTTTTTGCCACGGATCAGCACTTCTGTTGTAGTCGCACTTCCGGTTCAGCAGGAACTCCTTTACTTAGTGGAGAACGATGGAAAAGTCTGCTGCTAAAATATTCTATAAAGTTTTACACCTCTAGAAATGTGTAAAAACTCTTCAAACAGATTTGTTGAGGTTTAAGCGTCAGACAAATGTGAAATGCCTGTAACATGAATAAAACAAGTAGAGAAATATTGTCTTATACCTTTATTTGCAAGTTTACAACATGTACTTTTTAGATTTTTATTTTTAATCCACTTTTTTTATAAAATGTTTGACTAAACTATACTTAATATCTAAAGTTTGCTTATCTTCAAACCATCGTTCACAATATTAATACAAAATGAATGAGAGAAAATCCGCTCAAATTGAAAATTGATCGTAAACATTGTTGTCTCGTTGAGTGTTCGGAGCCAGACGTGGATCGTCCTCCTATTAACTCATGTTCCAGGGGCTTTCTTACCCCGGGCCCCCAGAAATCCATGCAGAAAGAAAAAGGATTAAACATCATACTGTTGCACAAAGAGCAGAGTTGGTTTAGAGCCAGAAAAGGCAGAGTGTAGTGAAAGATTAGACTTCCATAGTTTGGCACTTATCTGCAGGCTCTTATCAGCGCTTCTGAGCGTCCTGACAGAGCAGGAGGCTGGAGGAGCCGCTGCTGCCGGGGCCCCTTCCAAACCATTAAAAGCAACACTTCCAGCCCATAAATCTAATTATGTAAATGCAGCTTAGAGTGTCGTTTTACTTCTCGCACGTATTAGGATGCAAATGTCATGAGTAAATGTTGGCTTTTAATAATAAAACAGACTTTCCAAATCTCTTCTCGTGCCCTCGGATATGTTTGGAGAGCAGGGAATAATGGAGGAAGATCTGCTGCATAAAGACAACTACAAAAGGAGTAGAAATGTCTAGAAATTCAACATGAAATCGTCTAGTTTATGGAAAATAACATAAAATTTAGAAAAGGAAAATAGGGCATATGTTTTTGTGAATAGCTGGAAAACAAATTATTTTTGTGCAGCACATCAGAATGTTTTAAAATTGGGTTTTGCAGCAGCTTGAGGGAACAGGAATCTTTGAAGATGAATCAAATTTGTATTGTGCATTTTCTTTTGGCGAGGCTCTTATTGGTTATTGGAAAAGAAAAATTATATTTCAAAACACCAAATACGTTTTGTGTTGTTAAATCCACAGACGTTCCCAGACGGTTGTTAAAGGCGGACAAAGAGTGCAAGGTGACCCGTGCGTCATCATTTATTAAGAACTATATGATTAATAATGGAATAGTAAATTAATGGGAAGGGAAATAGCTGTTACACAAATACGTTCACCCAATATATCAATACAGAGAATATCAAGCACAAATAACCACAAATATAATCCGACACGATCATGATGAATTGAAGTTGGATTTATTAGTGTGAACTTCAATCTGTTGCATTTGTTCTGTTTTTCTTATTCCATTTAGGCTAAAGTTAAGATTAACACGTTCATGTCCTTGTGGGGATGTTTTCTTCTGCATTTGAGTATTTAAATGTCCACTGCCCATCGTGGTTAAGTTAGGCCCACTTTTCCTAACCCAACGTTGTCAGTAAATATAATGTGTTATTACTTATACAGAATATTATTATCACTGCAGAATCTCCATCACAAATATACACATTTAGATTCAACATTTCTGAAACTATGAGGCCTATTGAGCTTCATCTGAAAATTATAACAACTATACAACATTACCCAAAATACGCTCAGAATACTAACTCTGAGTATTCCAGTACAGTTACTCTTTCATTAGTATGTAGGTATTCAGTACTTTCCCCCAAAAAAATGAAAGGAATACATTGCAACATTTGATTATGCAATACTTCAAACTGTACAGCTTTAGGAATGAAAAAGAAAAAGTGTGCTTGCTTGTAAACCAAACAAAACAAAGAACATGCATCTTAAAAATCATCCAAACGGACATCCAAACATAGTCCGTAACGTTTAGTCCGGCATATTTGTTCCAATTAGTCAAAAATCTGTTGAGTTTGTCCAATTTAAAATGAAGTCTGAAAGTCATTTATTTCCACTTTGCAAATGTCTATTATAATTTCAGTCCAGGCCTTGATCGTTGGATCAGTTTGTGTCATCCATTTATGTGTGACAGGCCTTTCCCTGCTGCCAGAAGCAGCTCTGAAGGTGTCAGAAAGTCTTCAGAACGCAGTACTTTGCTTGGATAATATAGTATAGTATAGTATAGTATAACGGAATACGTCACTAAATTCATTTTAATGCAGGTATTCAGTATTCTGTATCAAAGCGTTTTTCCTAACACTGCATATTGCCTAATTCAAAATGTATGTACGTCTTTAGGCCTTAGTTATTGTATTACTTGGTTTACGGATCCGCCGCACTTAGATTATTGATTTAAACAATATAAATAAAACAAATTATTATAAAAAAAATTTACAAAGTACCGCCGAAAACGCAAAATAGCAGTAAATTAAATGTAAAAAGCGGTATTAAGTCAAAAGATAAGAGCGCGTGGTGCGTTTTAAGCAAACCCGGAAGAAAACATCTTTTGAAATTGAAATTATATTTATATTCCGTCCGCCTGTGCAATACATTTCATTTAAAAATCCGTAAACCAAGTAATAAAATAACTGCGGCCTTAGTCCACCAGACCACACCGTGTTTTCTACCATCACTGCATCACGTTCCACATCACACTTCAATGACCCACGCTCAATGGAAATCATTGACACCGCGGCCATCTTAAACAAATCCATCTGCCCCGCACATGTCACAGTCCGGACCGTCCATTCACCAAAGCCGGGATCGTGGCCCCGAACATCTCTCTTTAGAGCTCCATCACGCCGCCTGCTCTCTCAGACGGGAGGCATCACACACTGGGATTAGCGGCCAATCACACGCAGCCTTTTGATCTGTCCCGTGCAAGAAGATGTTCAAGGGATCCCGGGAGCATCCGTGTGGCACTTTTTGACATCCTCCTCAATATAAATTAATTACCCTTTCGACCCTGAGTGGTGCTGTCAGGGGCGGTGACTTACTTTCATCCTAAATTGAAAATGAAGTGTTTGTCATGTGAAGAGTCGATGGGCCGGTGAAGGAAGCTCTTGGAATTGTCCTTTCAAAAGCGGAGCGACTTTCATGTCTGCAGTCGGGAAATGGAGGATCAAGGCCGCCACGACTGCCCTACACTCTGCATAACCTGACCCAATTTAGCCCACATCATCTGAGGCCACTTTGGAGTAATGGCACCGGAGCCAGCTGCTTTATAAGATGGATGGTATTAGGAGAAGTGATGTGCATTGTGCGAGGTCTGACACCGTCCTGCCCTAAATCTATCCAGAGGGCTTCGTGGATCAAACTAAAGGTGTGTACGGGGCATGAATAATCTGAAGAAAATGGAATAAACAAGCGTGAATCTCCAAATAATACAGTTTTTATTAAAATATGTATTTGGGACATAATAGGCTTTATTAGACAGGATAGAGTAGCGTTAAATAGAATCAAATTATTGGTAGCCTGGAATTGATTGTGTACAGTAGAACATATGTGTTGCAACCTAACCATTGGGCCATAGTGCATATATCCTCCTGGCCTGATATATTAACATAATATTATTAAGTCAATATATCAGGCCAGGAGGACAATATTTTGCAGTTTTTCTTAGTAGTATCTAGTTAATTATACAGTATTATCTCTTACAAAACATACAAACGTTCAGCAGGTTTGCCTTCAGTGCCTTTATTCTTTATAGTAATGACTTTTATAATGCTAATATAAACTCTTTTTGAAGCAACAACCGCATTAAATGTCTTTTGTAAATCCCTGTGTTGGTTTCTGGGTGTTTGAAGCGCCCGTCGTCGCCCCCTGCTGTCTCTGGGTGGAAAACTAGCCTTGCAACATCATCAACCCGAAGACAACTCTCCTGAGAAACCCTGGCTCTTTTTTTTTTTTTTACATTTGGCAATGTGAGAATGTATTTCCACAAGGGAGCTGCGGGGGTTCTCTGTTTCCAAAAATACTTCTAATTTAAAGCCACCATAAAGTGCTATGAAGGGCAAAATTGCAGGCAGTGAGGGCAATTATGTCTCTACCTTCATGGCCTAAAAGCTTCATATTAAGTGACCATAAGCACTCATATGCTCAGTAATGTCTTGGAGCGATGCGAGTCTTGGTCAAGGGCAAATAAGGCAACTTTCTGAACAGCACAACCTTTATCAGCTCCTTAGAGTCCACCACATCTGCACTTAAAACTTACACAATAAACCTAGTCAATTCCTGCGACATTGTTTTCTAACAAAAGGTTTTTACAGATGTGTTTATTTTGCACATCAAACTCAAACTGCCAAACCTCAAAAGTGACAAACATTGTGGCCATGATTGATGTTATTGGATCAAACTGTATTATTTTTGACTGTGTATTCTGATGAGGAGGAGTTTGCCAAATGGCTTTTGCCTGGCGGATGAAGCTAAAACACATCTGTCTGCCAAATGCTGACTGAAGCCGTGGAAATGTCAACTAATTCAATTTAGGTGTTAGAACAAAATGTTGCTGAGGACATTTAAAGCATAAAAACATCCGTCGTCGATGCTATTTTATGAGGTTAGAGTAGGATAAACGTCAAAAAGCATAATCTGTTTCCAAGGCCAAAGGTCGTTAGCTCTAGAAAGAAGTTAAATGAAAAAACTAAATAATTTCTTTCAGATCAAATGAACTTTTTATATGAAATAGTCAATCACACAAGGACAAATAGGATGTTTGTTGTTCCACCTGTGCGCTCGCAATTTCCAAACACAAAATTTAGTTTCACATTTTTCTCCCTGTGAGGAATTCCAAACGGGTGGATGTTGTTGGGTTTATTGTTTGTACAAGGACGTTTGATTGTTCCGAGCGCTGGGGCAGTAGGTGAAAGAGACGTGCTGTGATTAACATAAAAGCCATGAGAAATGATGATTTGAGTCAAAGGTGATACAGCTCTACTTTCAAAACGTTCTTTAGAATTCAGTTTGTACAATGTCGTTTTCCACAAAATATTTGTTTCAATACAAATGAATGACCTTTACACAAAATGACCAACATTTATACTGTATTTTCCCTGGTAGATAGAACCTTGATCTCAGGGAAACATATAAGATAAGATAAGATATTCCTTTATTGTCCCACATGGGGAAATTTCATTGTTGCACCGCAGGTAGATACAGAAGAAAAGAACAGATCACTTATAGGAAGTTTGAAAAACACTCTCAGTAGAAGATCTCTTATAAACAAAAACTCCTATAGACAAAACCTCCCATATATTGTTTGCTATATCAAATTGTATTTATAATGTGAAATGGGAAGATGCAAGACAAATTGCAATTGAACGGTGCATTTATATAAGTGTCATCTGCAAACAATAAAATATCCCAGCTCCACGGTCTTTTTATGAATGAATTATCATATGATATCATGAACAAACCCTTGTAGTTCAGAGCTCCGTAATCGTGTTCTGAAATGTGTTAGTTTAACAGTGCGATTTTGTAGCTTTCATATTTTTGGAGACAAACACTTGCAGATTTGACTGCAGGATGAGTGACACCTCTTCCTCTCCTCTCTGTGATGGCAGCAGCTGGAGTTGATAAGACCCTAGACTACATGTAGTTCACTCTGTCCCAGACTCTGACAGTGATGGCTGTGGATTCAGCCTCCTTCAATGCTCCCCATCTCTCCTTTGCCATCACATTTTCACCACCTCAAAAATGCATTAATAGATAGTTCCCCCTTTTGTAGCTGTCCACCAGACAACGGAAGATTTGAATCATGAATGAATTGTGCCTCCAACACTTGGCAAAAGCGGCAAAAGCAAGACATGACTGGAGAGGGGGGAAAGTGGCTCAGAACGCTGCATCTTTAATCAGTGGAGCTGGGACGGCATTTGATCCGCAGACACCAGCGCGATTAGTACTTCCTGTGAGTGCCTTCGGTCATTCAAAATACAACGGTGCTGCGGCTGCTCTAGTTGACACTTGTAGTAGTGGTAGTAAATGCAGTAATAGTGGTAGTAAATGCTGTAGTAGTGGTAGTAAATGCAGTAATAGTGGTAGTAAATGCAGTAATAGTGGTAGTAAATGCAGTAGTAGTGGTAGTAAATGCAGTAGTAGTGGTAGTAAATGCAGTAATAGTGGTAGTAAATGCAGTAGTAGTGGTAGTAAATGCAGTAGTAGTGGTAGTAAATGCAGTAATAGTGGTAGTAAATGCAGTAGTAGTGGTAGTAAATGCAGTAGTAGTGGTAGTAAATGCAGTAGTAGTGGTAGTAAATGCAGTAATAGTGGTAGTAAATGCAGTAGTAGTGGTAGTAAATGCAGTAATAGTGGTAGTAAATGCAGTAGTAGTGGTAGTAAATGCAGTAGTAGTGGTAGTAAATGCAGTAGTAGTGGTAGTAAATGCAGTAGTAGTGGTAGTAAATGCAGTAGTAGTGGTAGTAAATGCAGTAGTAGTGGTAGTAAATGCAGTAGTAGTGGTAGTAAATGCAGTAGTAGTGGTAGTAAATGCAGTAATAGTGGTAGTAAATGCAGTAGTAGTGGTAGTAAATGCAGTAGTAGTGGTAGTAAATGCAGTAGTAGTGGTAGTAAATGCAGTAGTAGTGGTAGTAAATGCAGTAGTAGTGATAGTAAATGCAGTAGTAGTGGTAGTAAATGCAGTAGTAGTGGTAGTAAATGCAGTAGTAGTGGTAGTAAATGCAGTAATAGTGGTAGTAAATGCAGTAGTAGTGATAGTAAATGCAGTAGTAGTGGTAGTAAATGCAGTAGTAGTGGTAGTAAATGCAGTAGTAGTGATAGTAAATGCAGTAGTAGTGGTAGTAAATGCAGTAGTAGTGGTAGTAAATGCAGTAGTAGTGGTAGTAAATGCAGTAATAGTGGTAGTAAATGCAGTAGTAGTGATAGTAAATGCAGTAGTAGTGGTAGTAAATGCAGTAGTAGTGGTAGTAAATGCAGTAGTAGTGATAGTAAATGCAGTAGTAGTGGTAGTAAATGCAGTAGTAGTGGTAGTAAATGCAGTAATAGTGGTAGTAAATGCAGTAGTAGTGATAGTAAATGCAGTAGTAGTGGTAGTAAATGCAGTAGTAGTGGTAGTAAATGCAGTAATAGTGGTAGTAAATGCAGTAGTAGTGATAGTAAATGCAGTAGTAGTGGTAGTAAATGCAGTAGTAGTGGTAGTAAATGCAGTAGTAGTGGTAGTAAATGCAGTAGTAGTGGTAGTAAATGCAGTAGTAGTGGTAGTAAATGCAGTAGCGTGCTATCAAAGTCATTGAGGTAAACTTAGACCTAGAAAACCGACTTCAATATAAATATACTAAGGACAATCTCGGAGCGTAAAAATAAGCTTCGAATGAATATCTTGAGATTTTTTGCCTTATCTCAATAAACGGTATTCTGACAATATTTTGACAACTCCTAAAATGAGCTATAATGTGGCTGTAACTGTCTTGATTGAGGTTGAAGTATTACACAAATCACTTTATATCCTTGTGCGGGGTTGTTTTTTTATTAGTTTGAATTGTAAACAATACACTTGATATTCTACTTTTACATAGCTCCAGATCAATGACAGCGATATTATAAATTTTTTAATATACCTCCCACTTCTAGCAACAATATACAACGTTATCCTGCCCATATAAAAAAGCACATTTCACCAGAAAAGCCTCTTAGCATCTGCCAGAATCATCACGTCAGAGGAAATGTGGTTTAAAAAAACACGGTTAGCGACTTTTGGAAACAAATGGCATATTTTAGAACTATAGCACTTAAAACATCTGTATTGATTTGGCACAGAGTTGACACCTTTTACGCTCTTACAGTTCATTTACTGCTCTACATTTGCTGTTAATCCAGTAGTTTCAAACCACAGATCATGTTTAAAAAGTGACGTTCCAATTTATCATATTTTGAATTATCTTTCTTTCATAAATCCCATTGTGAATGTCTGACCTTTCTTAATGTATTCAATATTCTAGCAGATAGGTCAACTGAGAACACGTTCATTCTTATTTACACTGTTGACCTGGCCAACAACACAACAACAGTGTAAGAGCAATACATTCACCAGCAACACTCTAAAATCAATACCATGCAATTGTAAAACTTCAGCATCTTCAGACCCAAGTAGAGTGCAGCCAGGACAATTGCCACATAAATACGTTTAGAAAGTCTATGAAGTGCTGCAGAGGCAAAAATTACAATTCTGGAGGAAGCCAATTTAGTGAGAGTATAAAATTCTCCTGCGAATACCAAGGAGTGTCTTTTGACAAATCTAGTTTTCAAACCAACTAAAAACACACTGTCTTACCAACACTACACTTTTGAGGAACTTATGCAAAAGGGATTCCAAACTTTTTTTTTCTTGAGCTCAATCTTTTATCTTTCCCATCCCATATTTCCCAAACGGTGCGCAGCAGGAGTCAAGGAAGAGCCAAAGCAATTCCCCAGCCAAGATTCCACCTCAAACAGTGGCAGTAGACAAATAGACTAATGGTGTTTTGATCTGAGCGCACGAGCCGCAGACGTGACATAACACGTGCCAACTCCCTCATGCTTCCAGACTGCATCGGGGGCTCCTCCCAGAATCCCCCCGTGACGACAGGCTCACAATCAGCCCACTCGGACGCTCCACAACACGGGTCGCAACACAATGAGAAATGCATTTGTTGATCTTACACAAGCCATGGACGGAACATGTACAGTGTGTAAATAAGTGAAAAAAGAAATGGCAGAAACACATCTCGAGGCTTGGACAGGGACGGTAAACTACTAGAAAATGTAAAACATATTTTGTTTGTGAGGTCAAAGTTGGCCAATCACTCAATGTAATTTCATATCATTTCATTCTGACCTGCTTTTTACCAGGCAAACAGCAAAATGACACATTATTGAAATTGATCAAAATTATTCCTATTTCATCTTGGAAAAAATAAAAAGCAATTTGATTGGATGACACTCAGTGCTTTTCCAACCACCGTTCAATTACTCAAGCTCATTCACACAGGCAAAGGGGATGAAGTGCCTTGCCCAAAGACATGAAAGTATCGTCAGCAGAGGATGTACTTCCTGCAGCAGCTGAGGGAAGCCAAGCTGCCAGAGCAGATGATGGTGCAGTTCTACACGGCCATCATTGAGTCCACCCTCACCTCCTCCATCACCTCCTCCATCACCTCCTTCATCACCGTGTGGTACGCTGGAGCCACAGCCAGGGACAAACAGAGACTACAGTGCATTGTGTGCTCAGCTAGGAGGTGATCGGCTGCAGACTTCATCTCTGCAGGACCTGTACGTCTGCAGGACTCTGGGACGAGCAGGTCGGATCACAACCGACCCTTCTCACCCTGGACACGGACTATTTGAGCCACTCCCCTATTTGAGCCACTGAGATTTATAAGAACTAGAAAAAGATCACCCAACATGAAGAAAATACGACTATTTTATATTGAATTAAGTGGGGAAACAGGCCAATCACATTTAGGGCCCTCAGGTGGGACTGGAACCAATCACAGAGCAGCTTTGTGGTTTGGGCGGAAGTCAAAACAACCCGAGGTAAAACAAACATGGCGCCGACAGCTGTACTTCAGCCTTTTTTAGGAGAAATACAGACATTTTTGTTTTTCACAAACGTGTATACAACGGCACTTTGTACATTTGTGGATAAGAAAGTGAACTGTGCTTTTCTGAAAAATGGATTAAAAAACATTTAGATTTTTCTGCTTCTTTCACATTTGTGACGATTCAAAGTACACAGGATCCTGAGCAGATAGTTAGAGAAGAGAGGAATGAGAGAAGAGAGGAATGAGAGAAGAATTCCTGCTCCATCAGCCAGAGACCGAGCCAATGTTTCAACATCAAAAGCACCACAACCTCAGCCTCCACCAAAGGATTCATCAGCAGCTGCTCCACCACCACCAGCAAAGGATTCAGCTCCAGCTGCTCCGCATTCACCTCCACCGCCTCCAGCAAAGGAACAATCTTCAAAGGCCTTGGACCCATCTGTGACAAGCCCAACAACATCCCTGTCATCGCCCCTGCCTTCACACCAGCCCTGGGTTCCCCCTGCAACATCTACTCCCACTAAAGATTCATCATTCTCCTTCTCATCTCCACTCTCACCCATGGGCCTTCCCAGCCATTTTGAAAGTCTGATCAAATCAGGCATTAAGATGGCTCCACTCACGCCCAATATAGCAAGGGCTATGCCGACTACACCAACAAAAGCCCCACCACCCATCCCCCCTCGCCTCTCACCTGGTCCCAAACTCTCCTTGGCTACAAAAGCCCCACCACCCATCCAACCTCGCCTTTCACCTGGTATCTCCCATAGCTAGGATGCACTGGGTCTCAGCGTTGCCGGGACTTATTGTCACATTAAAAATCAAACAAACCCGGGGCCCTATGTAAAAAGAGCCCCCCCTAGTGCTATTTCTGTAGTCACATCATCACAGAGATGGAAAAACAAAATGCGAGTCAGGCCCAATCTGAGAAATGTGATTCATATTCCCTGTGAAAAGATAAAGCCCAGTCTCACTGAAACTAGTCTGAAACTTGCTGTGCTAAATGTCCGATCCTTATGTAACAAATCTCTCTTAATTAATAATT
Organism: Eucyclogobius newberryi; assembly: GCF_026437365.1. NCBI lineage: Eukaryota > Metazoa > Chordata > Actinopteri > Gobiiformes > Gobiidae > Eucyclogobius > Eucyclogobius newberryi. Next base: position 34,093,919 of record NW_027315801.1, on the reverse strand, counting down.
TTATTTCTTCTTATAATCTTGATTTTATGTTTTTAACTGAAACATGGCTTGACAAAAACACAGGAAATGTAGTTCTGATAGAATCTGCTCCACCCAACTTTAAGTTTGAATCTGAAACACGAGAAAACAAAAAAGGGGGTGGAGTCTGTGCTGTCTTTAGAGATGAAATAATTACCCGCAGGTTGTCTTTTGGGGTGTTTTCATCATTTGAGTAGGTATCCTTTAAATTGGAGCTAAAACGGTCTCCATCCATTCTCTTCATTGTTTTATACAAGCCTCCCCAGCACTGCCAAAGTTTTATTGATGATTTTACTGAGATGCTTTCAGTCATATGCACAGACTTTGATGGTTTGGTCATTACAGGTGATTTCAATGTGCATGTTGATAATATTTGTGACAGAAACGCTAAAGAGCTTGATGCTGTCCTTGAAACCTTCAGTCTTACTCAGCATGTGAGAGGCCCCACCCACAGCAAAGGACACACTCTAGATCTCATAATTACAAAGGGGGTAAATATTTCAAATGTTAATGTGATCGATGTTGCTCTGTCTGATCATTTCTGTGTCTTCTTTGACCTGTCTGTTTCTCCCAAACCTCCGGTTGGTCCTGCAGTTGTTCAGAGGAGACACATAAGTGATGGCACAGGTGCACTGTTTATGGAAATGATAAACTTTGAAAATGTCTCATGTTCTAATGTAAATGATTTGTTGAACTCTGTTACATCTAGTGTTTTGAATGTTCTGGACACCATCGCCCCTATAAAGGCTAAAATGGTTAAAAATAAGCAGAAGGCGCCGTGGAGAAATGATGATTCGGTCAGGGCACAGAAAAGGGAGTGCCGCAGGGCCGAACGGAAATGGCGCAAGTCAAAGCTCCAGGTTCAAAAAGAGATTTACAAAGAAAATCTGAACATGTACAACCTAATCTTATGTAGAACTAGGGAAAGATATTTTTCTGAAATAATTGGAAGCTGCAGTAACAACTCGCGTGTCCTGTTTGCCACAGTAAACAGATTAACAAACCCTCCAGCTCAGCTGCCGTTAGAACTCATTTTCACATCCAAGTGTAATGAGTTTGCATTATTCTTTAATGACAAAGTTCAGGGCATTAAAAATGCTATAAATCCCACAATGCAAAAAATTACCCTAAAACCACCAAGACACTTAGAGCTAACTCACTTTGCACCAGTAACTGACAAAACTGTCCATGAGATCATCACCAGTCTGAGTTCATCTACATGCTGCCTTGATGTGTTACCCACCAAATTTCTAAAGTCTGTGCTGAACAGTTTGTTAGCACCATTCACTCACATAGTTAACATGTCGCTTCAATCTGGAACATTCCCAATGTCTTTGAAAACTGCGGCCATAAAGCCTCTCCTAAAGAAAAGCAGTCTTGATGCCGCAGTACTGAGTCATTACCGGCCCATCTCTAATCTGCCATTTTGGGGCAAAGTCCTTGAAAAGGTTGTTTACCAACAGCTCACAGATTTCCTATTAATAAACAACTCATTTGATGTTTTTCAGTCAGGTTTTAGACCTCATCACAGCACTGAGACTGCTCTTGTCAAGGTGACAAATGACATCCTCCTGAACACTGACACGGGCAAAGCCTCAGTCTTAATTCTGTTAGATCTGAGTGCTGCTTTTGACACTGTCGATCATGGGATCCTCTTACAGAGACTAGAGGACTGGGTGGGCATCACTGGCACTGCCCTAAACTGGTTAAGGTCCTATCTGGAAGACAGGAAGTACTTTGTTGAAATTGGTAGCTGTGTCTCAGACCACATGACCCTGACCTGTGGAGTGCCCCAAGGGTCAGTCCTGGGTCCCCTTCTGTTCAACCTCTACATGCTGCCGTTGGGTCAGTTGATACGCAGTGAAAATGTGTCCTATCACAATGATGCAGACGACACTCAGATCTATGTTTCACTGTCGGCAGGTGACTATGGACCAGTAGATTCACTCTGTCACTGCATCCAACAGATCAGTTTGTGGATGCAAAACAACTTTCTCCAGCTGAACTCAGACAAGACTGAAATAATCGTTTTTGGCCCACAGAAACAAAGAGAAAGTGTTAGCGGTCACCTCCAGAGTCTCACTCTAAAACCTACAAACCAAATTAGAAATCTGGGGGTAATAATGGACTCAGACTTGAACTTTAATTGCCACGTCAAATCAATAACATCAGCAGCTTTTTACCATCTAAAAAACATTGCCAAAATCAAAAATATAGTGTCAAAACCAGATTTAGAGAGACTTATCCACGCGTTTGTCTCCAGTAGATTAGACTACTGTAACGGCCTGCTCACTGGTCTCTCCAAACGAGCTGTAAAACAGCTGCAGTACATCCAGAACGCTGCTGCTCGGGTCCTGACTAGAACCAGGAAGTATGATCACATTAGTCCTGTTCTCAGGTCTCTGCACTGCCCCCTGTGGCTCAGAGAAGAGACTTTAAAGCAGCTCTGCTTGTGTACAAGTCTCTCCATGGCCTAGCACCAAAGTACATCTTGGATATGTTAGTGCCATATGAACCATCTCGGACTCTGAGGACCTCAGGGACCGGCCTCCTGCTGGTGCCCAGAGTCAGGACTAAACATGGGGAATCTGCGTTTCAGTTTTATGCAGCTAAAATCTGGAACAGTCTTCCTGAAGATGTGAGACAGGCTTCTACTCTGACAATGTTCAAATCTAAGCTAAAAACAGTTTTGTTTGGCTGCGCATATGACTGAAAGGATTTTTTCTTTGCACTCTTCTCTTTTGTTTGTGATTTTATTAGTTTAGAAAATCAGTTGGATTGATAATTTTTAATTTAGTTAATTTTATTGTATTTCTGTAATTTCTTTGTGATTTGAATGCATTTTTCCTGCTGTGAAGCACTTTGAATTGCCTTGTGTATGAAATGTGCTCTACAAATAAACTTGCCTTGCCTTGCCTATTTTTTTTATCCAGATGCTTTCAGCGAGAGCCTTCTGAGATTGATTCATGAGAAGAACTCAATTCAGAGTGAGAAACATATCAATCTGGTGTGAGCCAGGTTCATTCTTTAGAATCAAAATTGAGTTTGAAAGCTAACTATTTCATTTAGTCATTTGTGCATGAATATCATATTCTTTTGTTGTTTCCTTAGGTCCAGTCAGAGATGCTTCATTCAGATTGTACTATACATATGCACATGCAAAGAGGCCGTACTGCGTAACATTTATTATTCAACAGTTCGCCTGCAGGAACACTGTCATTGTATGGCTTAAGATGGATGGCGTAAATATATAATCTGTTCTCCAGGAAAACTTCAAATGCTGAAAATAGATCCACTCAAATGATCCACCTGCAGAAGTCTGAGAGAGAGTCACATTAAGACTGACGGCTTCTTTTACGACACATGTGCTTGACAACTGCAATAAATGTAATAAGACATGGATAGAAGAGGCTCTTGTTTTACAAATGCTGCTACTACAATAAAAATAACCGTATTGTTATAAATAGATTGACCTATAAAGGTTTTATAATGTGCATACCATTCTCTCAATCTTTGATGCAGGTGGAGGCACAAACTACTAGTAATTATGAAACAGATCGGAAAAACACAAAACCATAATATTTGACTATTTATATATGATTTAAGGACTAGATGGAAATTATCTTTAAGTTAAAATGGATACAGAGCATATTTTATTTTGGAGATTAATGTTATCTGTGCACTGTCAAAAAAAAAGAATCTTGCTCAATTCTTCATAGAAAAAAAAGTTCAAAATGAAATAAATAAATCTAAATCTCATTCAAGGATTACGGTTATATCCAGGCTTATATCCACACTTCTGGTAAAGCCCATTTCATATTGTCTGGTGAAATTAATGCGTTCTCAAGTCTCACCTGTGAAGCCACATCAGCTCTTATGCACATCATTTTCCATTCATCAACACAGCTCCATCTCAGGGCAGATTATTTCTTTATTTTTCCACAAACAGGCCACTAAGAATACCCCCCCTTCCCCTCTTCCTCTTCCCCTCTTCCTCTTCCTCCTCTTCCTCCCTTTCCCCCTGAGCAGCCTGTGACATCACCAGGGCATGGCCATAAGCACACTTCCCCAAGGAGATTTGGAGTACTAACAGTCCCGAGCACTCAGACACAGATAGGACAAGAGGGCACTCAATTTGATGACAGAATAAGATGAGTTTCAAGTAGGAAGGAAGGTAGGTCAAAATACAAAGGAGACTGTGAAGGATTGGGCAAGAAAATCAAAAGAAAATGTTATAGCTCCAAAGACTGCATCAAATATCCAGAACATGTACAATTATTATCATTATTAAAATGAATAATATCGCTCATATTTGTGTACAGTATTTTCCCACCGGATGCCCTTCCACTCAACTCGATCCATTTATCCAGGCTTGGAATCATCACAAAGAGAACATGAACTTGAGGCATGGGATAATATTGAATTTTTGTGTCAAGATTATTATGGTCAAAATAATTGCGATTGACAATAATTTCACCACAATTCTTTTTTTAAATGCTGATAGTTTTCATTTTTGGAATAAATCCCATGTTTAAACAACCACTATAGAACTGTACTTTGTTATACATGAAAAGAACAACAAAACCAACATGGATAAGTTGCCTTTTCTGCACATTCTAGTGATATAATGATGATCATCTTTGTTTGCGTTTGTATGTTTGAAATGATCAGAATCATGCAAAATGTACCACACATGATTATACCCTTTTTTATCACAACAAACAATATTATTGTTTACTGTCCCGTTCTATACTTGTGGCCCCAAGTGGCAGAATTAGACAACCTTGGAAAAGACTAATGTTCAGATACATTCCCATTTCCTAAGTATTTCAAGCATCTCATATAAAATGAAAGTAGTATTTGTATAAATGCAGAAAAACATCTAAAACTACATTTGGAAATGAATAACATGTTCAGAGAGTTAAACTAACAAGACACTGGGGGTATTTGACCGGTACATTGCCTACACGCGCCTACCCTGAGCCATCACCAATTGCCTTAATAGCACAATTGTAATGTCCCAGGCTGCTCCCTCTCTAACATATGGCCACTTGATTCTGCGAGAATCACTGGTTCCAGCAGAGTGACACGCAAAAGGACTTTAGACAATCTGAGCCGCAATCAAGCTCAGAGTCTCGGTGCAATCAGAGAAAAGGGGCGAGATGATGAGCCCGAGCCCGGTCCAATCCCCCTGTTGATCACCGCGGGAGAGAAGATTTTAAATGAGCCCAAATTGTTAGGTGGATCCATGCCCCGGAGACAAGAGAAAGACGCGTGCCAAAGCGACGCCGGTGGTAGTTGGAGGACAAATGCTGCTAATGCGTACTGAGTTGTTGTTGTTGTGTCAATCCAATCTGAGCAAGAACTGCACTCAAATGTGTCCAGTTTCTTTTGCCAGGAATGATAAAAGCCACGCGCTTCAAACTATGATAAATGCTGTGCAACTCCCAATAAACTCCCATCGTATCCTAACGCAATAATTGTATAGTAAACATGAATTTACGCATGTCCAAAGTCTGAAATAGCCTATCTGTGTTGTATTTATTGTTTTCATATGCATTATTTAGGTTTCATGGAATCTACAACTACATCTACTTTAGTGCAATTTGTCGTCACATCTGTCAAATTGAAATGTATAATGGCATTGAGCAATTCAGGATCACTTTGGTCAATTCTTCAAACACAGCCATTTGGGGCGATGCCACAGACGACAGACAGTAGAATAATAATGAAAAAAAAGAAGCACATTATAAAGTATTTGAGGGGGAAAGCACGTAAATATTCACCTGAGTACGTCCCCCGTCGTGCTCACTTATCCCTTCTCGGATATCCATGTTACGCCGCGCATCTCCGCGCTCCTCCAGCCAAGTTGCTCTCCTCCCCAAGTCTCGCTGCGGCCGGATTAGTCCCCAAACTCTTCTCTTCACAGACCTAACAACAAACACGCAGTCTTCGCCGTGTCTTCCCACGGAGCGCGACACTGTCACTCGCGCGCCTCAAAGCCGTGCGCTCCCGGTCGGGCTCGTCTTCCGCGCTTCACCCGGGCGCAAGGCACGTAAGTCAGCCCGAAACAGAGCGCGCTGGCCGGGCCGTGCGCACAGGAGACGCGGCGGTGGAGTCTGTAACGCGGAGGTGCCGGCGTGTGTAGGTGGTTCCTCGCCTCATCTCATTTCAGACCTTGGAGAGCTCCCGTGGCTGCGTGTGGAGTCTTGCTCGTCCGCCGGAGGACTGGAGTGTAGTGAGCTGTGCGCGCGGAGGCAGAACACGTGGGGCACGGAGCGTCTCCTCGGCTCTGGTCTCTTCTCATAACGGGCTGAGAGATGGTCGAGTTGTGTTGGGAGGCGTGGGTGGGTCATGTGCTTTCCCCAAACGTGGTGAAGACTGATTTAAATGGTCAGAAAATGGAGTGATCATTTGACACGCGAACAGCCTGAAGTTGAGGTGTTGGTTTAATCGTTGCAGTAGCAGTCCGTGTGTGTTTTTTGTTAGTTGGTTAAGCTTGGTCAGATAAATCAATGTTTGCTCATGGATCTCTTTTCCTGGGTGCAAATCAGCTTAATGAGAAAAAGAGCCATACTGGTCAATTAGTCATGTAGCATTACATTGGTTATGCTCATTACTAATTCCCCACACACTGTTTAGACGGAATATTTGTGGTATCATTATTGGCAAAAACGAGCATTTTATTAAGCAGCATTTGTCTTATATTGACCACACAGTAGTAGATATATTTGTTATATCGAATAACTAACAATCTCTTTATTAAAGATGCACTATGTAACTTTTTTGGTGGAGGGTCCCTCAGGCTCTTTAAAGATATTTTAGTGCTTTGACTGGAATGTTTCGCAATATGGCAATAAAGGTTTTCATTTTCATGGTAATAATTTTCATGGCGGCGCACCAGGCTAAACAACAGGCCAGGTCTGTGGAGAGGTGATAGTTAGAATGAAAAGTTTTTCACAGTGTTTTTGACCAACAAAAACATGTGATTCTATAATTATATATATATTAAGTTTAATGCTATACTCTGCATGGATAGTTGGACAAAAACCCCTTAGCAAAAAAGTGCATCTTTAAGAGTCTGGGTCATGTCAGGATCATAGCAGTTTCCCCACAGAGCAAATGAATTCAAACTAATAAATGCACATTCATAAAGGCCTTTCTTCTCAACAAGAAAACCACTCAAATAAATAAATGTATCATATCTGAAAAGAAAAACAGTGGATGAACAGGCTGCAGATGGGTCAAGGACTGATAGCATCAGCACCACGGACAGCAACAGCGAGTTGAAGGATGCCACTTTAGAGATAAATGTATAACACAACATAAAGTCACCAATTCATCTGACACATTTCTCTTGTCCAAGTGAGTGTGCAAAGATGATGTCAATACTGTTGCAAAGTGTGCTAACCTCTCCATATAGAGCTGAATTTCAGCACCTATTAAAGCAAGCAAGTAAAGTATTCAATTTCAAATGCTTTATTCTGGTTAATATGTGCGCAATGTCACTTTTGTTGTATGGGTCTGCCACCAGTTTGTTTTCACCAGCTTATATTTTGACTGGAACGTTCCACAGTATGGCCTTAAACCGAACTAACACGTGTTCAACTCTCCACAGATCTAACTTTGACTTGGGGAACCTCCAGTGCAGATGAGTAGGGGCAGCAGATCACCGTCACCTCTGGGTCCACTGCACAAGAGTGAGTTGGCCCACCACACACTGCTCCAGCTCCATCCGGAGCTTCCGTGAATGCCCCCCGCACATGCCGGGCCAAACTGCTCATTGTGAGTAGGGGGGCTCCGCCGCGCCCTGCCAGCGCACGCAGAGCTCGAACACTGGTCGTCAAATCAAATCAAATCAAATCAATTTATTTTTGTAAGGCCCAAAATCACAACAACAGTTGCCTCTGAGGGCCACAACAGTTGCCTCTGAGCTGGGGGGATCCACCACGTCTTCTCACCGCATGCAACCCTTGAGCGGGTCCCGCGGGAGAGGCACTGCTGTGGCACACAGAAACACACAGTACTTGTCCTGGGATCATCCATGGTGAGAGACGTGCACGTGGGAAAGGGCTACACCTCCAGTCATCCTGGTGCCCTCGTGCAGGACATAAACACCACAGATCCAAACATCCTGCATCATCACCCATCTGTGTCTACTGTGGTCGTTCATATTGGCACAAACGATTTAAAACTACAGCAATCAGAGAAACTTAAATAGGACTTTACCCTGATCAACACTGTGAAACGCACTGGAAAAGGTGTAATTTCAGGTCCACTGCCAGCGCCCTGCGTTGGAGATGTGAAGTTCAGTTGCCTTAGACAGTTGCATGTTGGCTTAAATCATACTGTGGTGCCAAGCAAATTCCATGTGTGGACAATTTTGCTGCATTTTTCAAACGACGTGAACTGTTTAAATGTGATCGACTTCATCCAAATGTGTCTGGATCTCGTCTTCTCTCTTTAACATCGACCTCACTCTTGCATCTGCTGCAGTCATTGTGTGGCAATCACGTATGGTGACTTCAAATGCTCATGGATCTCTTAAGATGCCAGTCAGATTTACAAAGAGAAAATCAGTGTCAGGGCCTCAACCTGCCTAACATTCTATTGCACTTATGCAAATGAGAAAGGAATCAGGTGACAATTGTGTTCTGAATAATAAATGGAACAGAGTCAAAACAGACCGAAAAACTACAAATCCTATTCAATCATCAACATTAAACCTACTAAAAGCCCATATCAAATACTCAATCCGATAACGTTCTAAACACTGACTTAAATATATCAACATTAAATCAAAAAATCAAATAATATAAAAAGTTCTTCAGATTATTCTCATGAATTCACATGAATGTGCTGAGTCTTCAATCAAAAATAGATTTGATCAGAGTGTGGTCAAAACAAGAAAATCCTGATATATTTGTATTCTCAGACGCTGACATTTCATTGGACAATTATTATATTCCGTTGTGATAGACCCAGTGAAGGAGGTGGAGTAGCAATATTTATAGAATCTTGTTTTACTGCAACTATAAATTTGTCCAATTCCAAGTCAAAAAGGTTTGAATACATTGCTCTAGGGGTGGGTTTAGGTCAAAATAATACTGGGAAAATGACAGTTGTCGGGTTTTATCATCCTCCATCTGCACCTGGTGAGCGAGAGGACTTCTTTACCTTCCTTTCCACTTTTGATCATTCAGAGTTACTTGTTACAGATCAGAGTTACTTGTTTTAGGTGACATGAACATCGATTGGTTGTCAAAAACGTCTGACAGTCTAAAAAACTATTGTAATGAATTAAAGCTCACACAACTCATTACTGCTCCCACCTGACCCAACGCTAAAGACCCACTGCGTTGGGTCTTTAGGCTCCGGCTTCTCACCAATTACAAGCCCAGAGCCCCCCCTGCCGCATATAACCGGAAACTGGCTCAGCTCCTTGGATTGTAGATGTGATGTGGCTCCGGTCTATGTGGACCAGAACCTCCCGCCAGAAGAACAGTTTCTTTCCCTCTGCAGTTGGACTCATGAACACTTCTTAAACACTGTCACTTAAACTATAATAATCACTCACTGCACGGTTCACTTTCTGAACTACATCTGTAAGTTCAACTGTAAATTTGGTGTACATATCGGTAGTAAGCCTTTTATTTATTTTTTATCGTATAGCCTTTTTTTTCATCCTATAGCAGATTTGAATTGTTTTTTTTAAGACTTTATATAGGTTGTTTTTTATCATAGTTCATTGTTTTATGTTGCACCGTATATGTTTGTGAATTCTGTTCATTGACAATGGCAATAAACCTTTTCTGATTCTGAATCTGATTAAAGCAACATTACTGGACATTATTTTAAGCAACAAGCCTCAGAATGACCATTGCAGTGGCGTCTTTCCTCTTGATTTTAGTGATCACTATCCTGTTGGGTGTGTGCGGAAAACAAAATGTGTTAAATCCAAATCAAGTGTAACTCAAAAAGCTCCTTTAAGCGTGGAAGTATTTCTGTCTGATCTGTTCTATAGTGACATTCCAGAACCCAACACAGCACTGGACTTTTTCATTAGAACATGAATGATATTACTGATAAACACGCCCCTCTTAAAAGAGTCAGGGTCAAAAATAAGAATAATCCCTGGTCCTGTCCCGACATGGCAGTATTAACTGGAGAGCGTGACAAAGCCTGGGCAGAAGCCAAATCAGCAGCAGATCGGCAGCAGTTTTGTCATAAGCACAATAAATATGTCTCTACTGTTCGTAACGCCCAAACGTCTTACTACGTCTATAATTTCACGGAATCACAAGGCCATTCAGAGACAGGAAATAAGGCTTTCAACGACTTTGCTCCCTTCCTGTGGAACAAAACAGTGACTTTTTTAATTAAACTATGATTTTAAAGCACTGGTCAAGGACTACCCTCAATGCCAATGCACTTGTTTTATATCGTTCTATCTCATTGTATGTATAAATGTGTTTCTATGTAGTGGCTAATTGCATTGAATGCTTTATTTGTGTTTGAGCATCCTATGTTTGTTGTTGATGTTGTGTTTTACCCATGAAGAACTGTTCTCATTGGGTTTTCCCAGTATAAATAAATAAAATGAATGAATGAGTGAATGGGGAAGAGCAGTCACGGAGTCATGGAGATGACGTTTATTGCCTAATGGAGACGAGCAAATGCCGGTCTCTCCATCAGAAAAGTTACACCTTTATGTGATCACAATGTGACTATTGAATGTCATGAGAAAACATAATTCAGCTTTGAAAATAGATAAGACAAAAACATTACACATTTGTGGACATGTGGCTACTGTACAATGCCCAGTCCTTGTAGCAGGACTTATTAACATTGCATTTCCTTTACAACCAAGCGTTTAACGAGCCTTTTCCCCGATAGAAACCTTACACCGAGAGAACAACGGCTTCAAATAACCTGCCTTCTGACCAGCGGCGGTGAGGCTCTAATCATTTCACAGTTGGGGTAATTTCATGAGCTTTCCCGTGCACCACAGTGTGAGCAAATACAACACGTGTAACTCATTTGTACATCTGCAGCACAGAGCGAGGACTGACTGCTGCTTCTTAAACTTTAAATCTTTATTCACTAAGCCGCCGGCCCATATAATCCACTCCTAATGTTGAGAGGGATTTGTGGGACTCTACCACTGTTTGGACCAATGGGAGAGTGATAATTACAGGGGAAATTAATGAACGCCCCACTGCGTCTTGGAAAAGAAGTAGAAGAATATTTGGATTAAGCATTTAGTCTGTCTTAAGTCGCCCATGTGCACAGCTAAAAGTGCTACATCAAAGCCCAGAGGAACACTTAACATCGCTGCAAAAGAAAGTAAGTCGATTTTTATTCAAATTTAAAGTTCACAGCAAATGGAAAGCTCCATGCTCTTTTGGCAACAATAAATATAAGAAAATAGATAACTGACTAAGTGTTTAAAGAGGCTAATACATTGATATATGGTGTTAGGGGAGCATTAAAGTAAAAAAAAAGTAGCAATAGTATGAGGAAGTTGGGAATGGATAAAACAAATGAAAGAAGATGCCAAAGTCCAGTAGTAGTAGTGGTAGTAATAGTAGTGGAAAAGGGCAGGAGTAAAGTGACTGATATTTGTTTGATCATGTCAACAAAAGTTGACGTGATCGTTACCTCTTATTTTACCTCAAGTACCGATTGTTTAGGGGTTTAGCGCTCTTGCCTCCCAAGAAGGAGATCATGGGTTCGATTCCCGGACCAGACCCACATCACATAATCTCTCTGGTGGAGTCTGCATGTTCTCCCCGTGTTACCGTGGGTTCTCTCCGGGTTCTCCGGCTCCTCCCACCGTCCAATCACGTGCATGTGTTAGGCAAAATGGGTGACTCTAAATTGGCCCTAGTGAATGACTGTGAGAGTGAAGTGTCTGTAATGTCTATGTCTCTGTGTTGACCCTGAGACGAGTTGTCCAGTGTGTACCCCGCCTAAGGCCCGAAGTCACTGGAATAGGCTCCAGTCACCCGCGACCCCAAAAGGGAACAAGCGGTAGAAAATGGATGGAAAATGGATGGATGGACCAATTGTTTAATATTTACACTATTATATTTACCCCAAAAATATTACGCAGGCAAAAATATCACTTTTAGTCAACGAGGGCCACACATTGAATCATAAACTGTTCGGAGTGAGGGCGGAGTCATGGTGAAAACTGTGAATATTCCTCTGGCTGTGACTCCTACACCTTTTATCAGACTTGTTGGGTCTGATTTAAACTGAAATATTGTTATCAGGACGACAGAAAATTCTTAATAACTACAAAAAAAAGTATGTAATCTGGACTCTTTTAAACGAAAATGAGTGTTTGCACGCCCTTGACTTAGACTAATGTGGCAACCTTTATGAACAACTCCTCTTGAATATTTCCCTAAAAGCACTTTATGGATTCAGTCTGAAGAATGACTGCAGTACATTGTGTATTTTCCGCTTCCCACGTGGTTCAGTCCGTCCTCTGTGTGAAAAACGCACTTATCATTGTTACTTAAGAGACACCGTTTAAACACAAAGATTATGTTGGTCCCGAGGCGCTAAACGAGATGCTAATATGAGCGACTTGTCAATGCCAGTGGGAGTCAGAGCCATGCGTTCCAGAAAATAATATTCTCCACACTTAAATTAATTGTTGTATGTCTTAAAAAGCCGCCAAATCAAACATCATAAATGAGTTTGTGGCCATGTTTCTGACCTGCCGTTTCATCCAATAACGCGTTCATTTTGATTGCTTGGAAAGGAGATTGCCTGTTATTATTTGTCGGTCTAATCTAAAGTGTAATTAAAGCACTTTGAATAAACTTTTATTTAATGTGTTACAATAGCTGTGACTAACAGGTCAAAAGGGTGCGCTGTTTTTAAATGTTCATCTAATTTATAAAAGTACCGGCAGTAATTCTGTTCAATTTAAAGCTAACAAATTGCATTTCCACTTTGCTTTGCAGATCAAGTTCAGAGTTAAGAAGTCTAACTCTTCTTTTCTTGTAACTAAAGTAAAACAACATAAATAATCATGAAGAAAAAGTGGAATGAAACTACTCTCGCTTATTTCCATCACTACTAAAATGACTATTGCCTCTACATTTATGGCCACGACAGGTTCAAATGTCAGCTAAATAACACAAATTCACAAATAACATGAATTGAATAGAAATACATTGACTTTTTACACTCCGCCCACCTTTGCCCATTGTAAGGACCGTTTAGTCTTATCACAATCAAGCGTCTTTAAAGTGAACATGTACTATACTTTCTGAGAGCTGATACAGTACTTAGTTGTCAGCGTACTTCCAGTTTGCTGAGGCAGACAGCGCCGCGGGGACTGAAGTACTGAACTAAATGGGGCAGTAAAATTTGATATTAAACACTTAACATTTAAAACATTGGACCACTTGAATATCAGCTTAAATGTAGAGCCTCTGGAGAATAATCCCTCAAAAAGAAAGTTGTTGAAATATGACCCAAGGTGATTTTAGACAGGTTTCCAGAGCAGGTGTCCTGGGGAAGGATACATTCTAGGTTCTCTCCTTGGACATCTGCTGTTCTAATTTACATTTTACACCAGATGCCCTTCCTCCTTCCCCAGGTTCTTGTTGTTTTGGTTGTTTATATCTTGCTGTGAGTGGAAGTGGGCCAAAAAGCACACCGGCTTACACAATGAGATTATTATTAACTATAATAAAAGAAAGATATATATGAGAAACTAAAATAAAGCAATGAGACGTTTAATTGAAATGTAAATAAAATGGAAAACAGAATTAGTCTGACTGTGGACTAATAAATTACATTAGTACAAATATCGTCTCATATAGAAAAGGTCTCTTCCGGGTTATGTTCTCATATGGTTCAGAACTTATTCGACCTCAGATACATCAGAGTAAATTGCTTCGCTTGCTGTTTCTGTAGAAGTTGTTTGTTAGTCCTCTGTGGGTTCCACCCCTGCGTCTTTATTTCTACACCCCATGTTTGGACACAAATAGACAAGTTGTTTTTCTGATTGGGTAATTCATGTGTCATTCCCACTCATCGGACGTCTGGGAGACAAACTATTGTTCCAAACCCAAATGTCTTTGTTCAAATTGTGTGGTCTTCTTGGCTTTACAGGAACGTATTTGACCTAATTTGACCTTGAAGTTTGGGGAGGCTATTGCACACTTAAAAGAATAATAGAGGATTTTTGGCGCGCAATCTGAGTCTCATTTCCTCGTGGCGTGGACAGCCGAGTAGTTCTCCCACATGTCAATCATTCCCTGCGTCCTACTGCACACCTGCAGCCTCGTCCTGGCTGTGCATGCGTGGTATGATGGTATTGCACATGGTTAAGTCAGTATTGCACATGAATATGACAGTATTGCACATGGTTAAGTCAGTACTGCACATGAATATGACAGTATTGCACATGAATATGACAGTATTGCACATGGTTAAGTCAGTATTGCACATGAATATGATGGTATTGCACATGGTTAAGTCAGTATTGCACATGAATATGACGGTATTGCACAGGGTTAAGTCAGTATTGCACATGCATATGATGGTATTGCACAGGGTTAAGTCAGTATTGCACATGAATATGACAGTATTGCACATGGTTAAGTCAGTATTGCACATGAATATGACGGTATTGCACATGAATATGACGGTATTGCACATGGTTAAGTCAGTATTGCACATGAATATGACGGTATTGCACATGAATATGACGGTATTGCACAGGGTTAAGTCAGTATTGCACATGAATATGACGGTATTGCACAGGGTTAAGTCAGTATTGCACATGCATATGATGGTATTGCACAGGGTTAAGTCAGTATTGCACATGAATATGACAGTATTGCACATGGTTAAGTCAGTATTGCACATGAATATGACGGTATTGCACATGAATATGACGGTATTGCACATGGTTAAGTCAGTATTGCACATGAATATGACGGTATTGCACATGAATATGACGGTATTGCACAGGGTTAAGTCAGTATTGGACATGAATATGATGGTATTGCACAGGGTTAAGTCAGTATTGCACATGAATATGATGGTATTGCACAGGGTTAAGTCAGTATTGCACATGAATATGACAGTATTGCACAGGGTTAAGTCAGTATTGCACATGAATATGACAGTATTGCACATGGTTAAGTCAGTATTGCACATGAATATGACGGTATTGCACAGGGTTAAGTCAGTATTGCACATGAATATGACGGTATTGCACATGGTTAAGTCAGTTGCACATGAATATGACAGTATTGCACATGGTTAAGTCAGTATTGCACATGAATATGACGGTATTGCACAGGGTTAAGTCAGTATTGCACATGAATATGACGGTATTGCACATGGTTAAGTCAGTATTGCACATGAATATGACGGTATTGCACAGGGTTAAGTCAGTATTGCACATGAATATGACGGTATTGCACATGGTTAAGTCAGTTGCACATGAATATGACAGTATTGCACATGGTTAAGTCAGTATTGCACATGAATATGACGGTATTGCACAGGGTGGGGGGTGATTGTGGCGAGTTTGCGCATGCATATTTTAAAAAAAGGGACCAACAATCTCTTGAGTTCTCACCTCGGCGAAAAATCCTTTATTATCCTTTACGGCAGGTTGTAGCTTAATCGACCGTTTCGGTTACAAAGCTTGACCTTTGAAAGCGCTTCTATGCCACCGAGAAGATATAATAATCACCCAAACATTATCAGTCGAACAAACCCAAAAAAACAATACAAATCAGACAAATGTGTAGCGTCCACAGGCTCCACATAATCAGACTCCCTGGTGATGCTTGAAGTTTCCAAAGTTTGGGCCCAGATGGTGTTTTGGCTGTGTGCGGTGTGGATTTGGGCGCTGCCGATGCCCTTGTCTCTGTGCGATGTCATCCAGTTTTAATCAAGTCAAGGACAGACGAGCGGCACCTGCTCCTCTGGACGCTCGGGCGACGGCGTCCGAGCGCCAGAGCGCCAAGGCCCAGACGGCCAGTGTCGTGACAGAACCAAGACTAATCCAAAACCAAATCCTGCCCGCTGAGTTTGCTCTTTAGTTTGGCTTTAGACAAATGCCGTCCTTGGAGTCGGATAAATGCGGCGACTTGGGTCCTGCGTTCAATGGAATTAGGACAATTTTCACTCATTCACTTGATTTTATAATGAGTTCAAAGTACAACTTACACAAGGTTTGTTGTGATCGTTGCTTGGGCTTTAAATATCTAAATAAAAGTGATAATGCTGTGATACCCTTGCAAATTAAAATTATAACAATATCATTTTTAGAGTGTTGGAATGTTTAGAAAAGTCGATTTTGCAAAGTCTCTGTTAAAACCTTTCTCGACTCAAAAGTGACTTGGAAATCTTTGACAAAACTTCAAAAAATCTCCACAACTATTATAGCCGGCACGTATTTGAGCGAGTTAGATTTACTTTTTAATTGATGCTTCTTCCTCCGGCGCACACGAGTAAAATAGTGATATTCTTTGACTGTGAAATGAAAGTAGATGTTGAAGTAAATGCAGATTCCCTCCCTGAACGGCGGCCCTTATGGCAGCTGTGTCTTTGTGTGTGGGGCATCTGACGGGCTTTGACAGGCACTGCATTCTCTCTGTCAGAAAGTCCGATACATCCGCCTCCTCAGTGCGGAGCATTGTATGGAGCTGCAGCCCCGTGGAGCTGAGCCAGGCTAACGCTGCCACGCCGTGTCCACAAATACAGAGAATCCAGACTTTATGTACTGTCAACTTCAGTCCAGAAATAAGTTGTGGCCACAGATTCACTCATAATTTTCTATTTATGATGCTGTGACACACTGTGTTTCCATCATCTTAATGAATGTTTTGAAGTATTGCAAGTATCGGGGGTGGAAGTGCCAAATATCGCATTTACAACACTTCATTTGAGTAAAAGTTTATACCCTGGGGTGTTTTTGTGTGTGGGTGTCTGTGCATGGCAGTAGGAAAAGTAGTATGTATGAACAGTAAGATTATTATTATTAACATCTATTTTTGTGCGTGAAAATGATTAAAATCCCATAATTCTGCTGAACTGTGAGGGACAGTAACTTTAATAATATTTGGCCCTGTGCACAATGGTTGGACCCAAATGTCATTGCTTATTAAAAGAAGATCTTAGGTTCCACATGTGAGTGTGATGCATCATCAGAAAGCTGAGGCCTTCTAGTTTCTGCACATGTGCAGATGACACTGTCACGGCGTCAGAACTCACACAAACATAAAAAAAATACATCCTTTTTTTAATCTCGCCTGAATATTGTTAATTTCTAAAGGTCCTAAGCACGACATACTTCACTGTGTGCTTATGCTGTTCGCTGTACTTGCACATATTTCGAACAAGTTATCCAAATATGTGCCAACTGTGCCAAACAATACTCCAATTTTAGCTCCTTTTGATATAATAAAATACATTTTAAATGTTTTGTGTTTTTTTAAATTGATGATAAAATAGTAAGTCTAAAGTCCCGGTTTTGGCCCTTGCGCAGACTGGCGGGTGTTATGAACTGTGAATATTCAAAGTTACCTGTTAACATTTGGCGCAGGAGTTCAGGGCTTTGATGTCAGTCCCAGGCTTTGATAAAGGTTACTTAAAGGAGACTTATTATTCAAAATGAACTTTTAGGCACTTTTAACCAGCTCCTTGTCATTAAACCGCTCCACGTTGTATTTAGAGTGATTCATGCATATTTCAGTCTCTTCATTCTCGTGCAGTAAAGATGCTCCGTCATTCCAGGTCTTCCCCCTTTCACGTCCAATACTTACCTGGTTCAGTATTTTTTATTTTATTTTAAACATATATATGATTTGCAGTGTCGTGAAGAGTCATTTTTGCACAATTATAACACATTTCCTCTTCTTGCCATAGTGAATCACAGCTCTCCAAAGCCGACGTAACATAAAGAGGCTTTTCAACATGGAAGTAAGTAACTCATATTTTTAACTTGTTATTTGAGATCAATATTGCCATTGAAGAGACACCATCATGGTCCATGGGCGTTGTAGATTAGAACTATTTAATTTAACTATTAAATAATCCTTTGTCAACCATTCAATTGTTCTTGCTTTCAGCCCTCCAATGATTTGAATTCTGTCCACATCCCAAACATTTCTTACCATTACAATCAACACTTTGACACAGACATTGAACATATTAGAGTAAAGCTGTAAAAAGAGTTTAAACACATTGCCTTTTTTCCAGCCTGAAACAGCAGCAGCTCCACATTCATTAGTACAACTCCGTCTTTTGACTCGCTGCTTGTTATCTAACCCCATTAGCCCGCGCTATCAGTCCGCCACCAGAAACACAAAGATTTAACGCTTTTCTGTAATTAATCATCTCAGTTGGACTCATCGGGGTTTTTGATGTTGGCGAGTGACTGGAGCTCCAAGGGCCAAACGTGTGAGACGTATCTGCAGAGAATCAGAGGAGCAGGTTTGTGCACGCCGCCGCCTTCACTCGCTGCACACTAATGACTGTCTTGCCAAAGCGTTTAACCTTGAGCCAGACTGTCTTCTCCTTTAGAAAAGCTGGCTTCTTGAACCATGAAATAGAGGCAGTTGTTGCTCTTGAAGGAGGTTACAACCCAGGCGACTTCAGGATTAATCAATTATTGCTATTTCAAATGTTACTATGTCAGCGGCTGGACGCGCTATTGGATCAGTATTTCAATCCAGCTCCTGTTTGTGGCATTGTCTTCTTTAAACAAAAGGCAAAATGGATTTTCTAAATGTCACATTGTCTGGTTGTGCGTGCTGTAAAAAAGCTGCCTGGATTAGATATTTTAGATTACATCTTGGTGGAAATGGTTTTGAATTGTTCTTCTATAGCAAAACTAGATTGAAATGTTGGGATTTTCTCAAAGAATAAAAAAAGATAGTTTTATGGGCTTCTAACAATTATGCAACTTAAGCTTTTCACACGTTGATTTTTCAAATGAAATTGTCAGTACAAATGGATTAAGTAATTCTTGTGTGTAATAACAAGGTCAACAACAGCAGCGGTCACAGGGTCAGTGTTGAGCGCTGTCCACTTTCAGACTGTGGTAAAACAGATGATCAGATGTAGTTGCTTCTTTAGTCCCTTTGAACACCAGAAGAGCACAACAGAGTGAACCCCTCAGTTCAACAGAGAACGTCAACTAGTTGCATAATTCATGTGTATGTAAAATGTTATTCAAGGACCCCAGAAAGACTAGTAAGCACTTTGTGGAAGCTAATCTGTGGTAAAACACTTCAATCGAGCCGCATAGACTACTCAGCGAATATGAGGCCTCTCCTCATAAACTTGGATGCAGTAGAATGCTGTTCTGGGCATAAAAACACATCTGAGGTCCACGATTATATGTTTTTATGTCATGGTTTGGCCAGGTTTATTAAGCGGCAGAAGCTTGTGCACATGCAGCACACCACTTTCACTCAGAAGCATCCGGACCGGTCCAGACCGGCCCGATGATGAGGAACTGGAACAGGGCCCACATGAGCTTGGGGACACAGTGCAGATATGTAAACTGTAAGAAAGGCTTTATGACGAGGCTGTTCAATTGAATGTATTTATGTAAACTGCAGTTGCCTCGTAGGGCTTACTTTTTTTTTAATTTGACCAGCAGAATGTTTGAAAACCAAATAATGAAACAGTTATTGGTCAATGACAGCGAAGCAAATAAACGAAGATTCATAGGAATGAAACAACTGCATAAGTGTTCCAGAGCGCCCCCTGCACTTAAAGACCTTCCCTCTCCTTAACCCAGTGGGGGGAGTAGAACCCTCGACGAGGTCCACAGTGAAGAAGAGACAGACTGACCGCTGCAGATGGTCAGGGACTGTAAAACCAATGCAAAAACAGAATCACTTTGTCAAACCTGTTGCAATCTCATATTTTCATCATTTTCTTATAGTTTTACATTTAAACTTCAGGTCTGTTTCTATCTGTCAAGACACCACACCTTGAAGTATTAAGGATGAAGAAACGAGGCACCTCACCCTTGGATCTGACACTGTCAAAGCTAAAACCTCCAACTTTCGTCACATTTATGCACATTAACTCCTTTTTTAAAACCACCACGCTCCTGAAAGAGAATCACAAATGAGCCGAGGTTTCATTTTCCCGTTTTGTTTTTCCCTGTCAATATCTCACTTCAAAATGTAATGACAAAGATGATAACTTGTCAAAATCAAACTTTCTTGTGGAGAAAGTTGCCTGTGCGACGCTGAGGGATGTGGGCGTGTTCAGCTTCTGCCCTTGAGGTTTTTCTACAGCAGTTTTCTATCGTTCAAATGTGTCTCTCCAGCGCTCAGAGGCCACACCCGGGATGGACATGATTAATACTTATAAAATATATATATATTTAGCCACGTGTAATGAGCTTACTGATTATACTAGCTGTAAAAGCCACTTATCCCTGATTACTTAAATCCCTGGTGACATGTGTCAGTAAAACATTGTTTTGACTAACTGTTTTATCTAAAGACAAAGTATGACTTTTAAAATACTTGTTTCAATCTTTAAAATGTTCTAATTGTTGTCTTTGCTTGATTGTCCTTATTTCAATAATCTGAACTCCAGAAATCAGATCATGATCAGAGTTTGGTGCATGTAAACATAAAGCCAGTGTACGGGGCAAAATGATATATATGTATATGATATGTTATATTATGCATGGTTATTGGGGAGGGACACAGTATTTCTGGATGTTGGTGAAGAATAAACTCCTCTCATACTATGTGATAACAAATATAATTGAGTATGTGAATGTACATATAATGCAGCATATATTTAATCTTCCAGTTCATTCTAGGTTCATTGTTGTTTAGCCCCCACTTCTCTACAGCCTGTGGGAACATTTACATTCACAAAAATCAGATAACTGGCACAATCAGATAATAATAATAATGCCCAATAATGAAAACTATCATTAGTGTGTGTTTTCATGGACAAAGAAACCCGATCATCTGAAACAATGGTCAGTTAATTAATTGCTTTTAGTGTCAAAATGCTTTCGATCTTTTACAGATTCTAATCTTTTGTCTTTGCCACATTGTCTTGTTTCTCTTTAACACATGCAAAGTCAGACTGTGCTGTTAACGAGCATCTCAATCATCGGTGCATATAAATGTAAAGCCACGATGAGCACTGACTCCATCCTGTGAGATACATTTACATTTACATTTCACATCCCTCCACTGTTTCCCCCACATCACACCGTTAGCTCGTAGCATCAAACCTGCCCCGACACTGAGGCTAAACACTGGGAATTGCACTTACTCCTGCTCAGAGATTTAGGGAGTGATACCTTGAGGTTTTTTCCTTCTTCTTCACTCCATCCTGCCTCTCTTCCTACATGTTTCGCTGCGACTCTGCCTTTCCCAGTCTAATGAATAATGCACAGTCAGACACACAGAGTTATCCAAAACCAAGTCCCTCTCATCCCTGTTTGAGTGCATTGATTTCCTGGCTCTCGGCAGCATCTGCACGGGCTCAAAGGCAGATCCTCTGTGTGGGTTGTGGGGATAAAAAGAACAACAACAAGGCAAACATCAAGCTCGTAGCGCTCGTAGTGCTCTCACCGCGCTCTACCTGAACGTAAAGGCCGCGCCATCGCTTTCCGTCGCTGTAATTAGAACTACGACAGTGTCACTTTGTCTATGATCATTGTCAATACAACGTGAACCTTAACACCGCAAGGAGAAATATGATTATTCTCTGGGAAATGAAGGTGAAAAAAAAAGAGTACGGCAGTGTCTAATGAAATCCTAATTGCTAAGTAATAAGAATTGACAGGATATTAGAATGTGATAAGAAAAGGGTGCTTTTAATTAGACATAATGCAATGAAGATATTAAATCTTATCTGATTCACCGAGTGTATTATTTCACTAATTGTTAATTGTGTGAACCATTTTTGTACTATTATTATGCTAAATTACACAGGGCTAGTTTTATGCCTTTAAAGCTTTTTGCTGGTCTTCAGTCACACACTTCTATATCATTGGTCGTCAAATACATTTTCTGAGATGCAATAATAAAGATATATTCTGTGCTATTTGTTTGCTGTATTGTACCTTGTAACGTGAGGCATCGGTCGAGCATCAGCACCAAAACAATGGACTGAATTTAGTCACTGAACGATCCACACGAATCCCATGGACGACGGCGTGCAGAGTGTCTTTATGCTGCTCAATGGCATCAGCATCCAGGAGGTCCAGCTCGAGCGGGGACAGGACCACCAACCCTCCTCTGTGTCTCCGCATGTGTCTCCATGTGTGTCTCCATGTGTGTCTCCATGTGTGTCTCCATGTGTGTCTCCGCGTGTGTCTCCATGTGTGTCTCCATGTGTGTCTCCATGTGTGTCTCCGCATGTGTCTCCGCGTGTGTCTCCATGTGTGTCTCCGCGTGTGTCTCCATATGTGTCTCCATGTGTGTCTCCATGTGTGTCTCCGCGTGTGTCTCCGCGTGTGTCTCCATGTGTGTCTCCATGTGTGTCTCTGCGTGTGTCTCCATGTGTGTCTCCATGTGTGTCTCCATGTGTGTCTCTGCGTGTGTCTCCATGTGTGTCTCCATGTGTGTCTCCATGTGTGTCTCCATGTGTGTCTCCGCGTGTGTCTCCGCGTGTGTCTCCATGTGTGTCTCCATGTGTGTCTCCGCATGTGTCTCCGCGTGTGTCTCCATGTGTGTCTCCATGTGTGTCTCCATGTGTGTCTCCATGTGCGTCTCCGCGTGTGTCTCCGCGTGTGTCTCCATGTGTGTCTCCATGTGTGTCTCTGCGTGTGTCTCCATGTGTGTCTCCATGTGTGTCTCCATGTGTGTCTCTGCGTGTGTCTCCATGTGTGTCTCCATGTGTGTCTCCATGTGTGTCTCCATGTGTGTCTCCGCGTGTGTCTCCATGTGTGTCTCCATGTGTGTCTCCATGTGTGTCTCCGCGTGTGTCTCCGCGTGTGTCTCCATGTGTGTCTCCATGTGTGTCTCCGCGTGTGTCTCCGCGTGTGTCTCCATGTGTGTCTCCATGTGTGTGTCCGCATGTGCCTCCGCGTGTGTCTCCGCATGTGTCTCCGCGTGTGTCTCCATGTGTGTCTCCATGTGTGTCTCCATGTGTGTCTCCGCATGTGTCTCCGCGTGTGTCTCCATGTGTGTCTCCGCGTGTGTCTCCATGTGTGTCTCCATGTGTGTCTCCATATGTGTCTCCATGTGTGTCTCCATGTGTGTCTCCATGTGTGTCTCCGCGTGTGTCTCCGCGTGTGTCTCCATGTGTGTCTCCATGTGTGTCTCTGCGTGTGTCTCCATGTGTGTCTCCATGTGTGTCTCTGCGTGTGTCTCCATGTGTGTCTCCATGTGTGTCTCCATGTGTGTCTCCATGTGTGTCTCCGCGTGTGTCTCCATGTGTGTCTCCATGTGTGTCTCCATGTGTGTCTCCATGTGTGTCTCCGCATGTGTCTCCGCGTGTGTCTCCATGTGTGTCTCCATGTGTGTCTCCATGTGTGTCTCCACGTGTGTCTCCGCGTGTGTCTCCGCGTGTGTCTCCATGTGTGTCTCCATGTGTGTCTCCATGTGTGTCTCCGCGTGTGTCTCCGCGTGTGTCTCCGCGTGTGTCTCCATGTGTGTCTCCATGTGTGTCTCCATGTGTGTGTCCGCATGTGTCTCCGCGTGTGTCTCCGCATGTGTCTCCGCGTATGTCTCCATGTGTGTCTCCATGTGTGTCTCCATGTGTGTCTCCGCATGTGTCTCCGCGTGTGTCTCCATGTGTGTCTCCATGTGTGTCTCCGCGTGTGTCTCCATGTGTGTCTCCATGTGTGTCTCCGCGTGTGTCTCCATGTGTGTCTCCATGTGTGTCTCCGCGTGTGTCTCCGCGTGTGTCTCCATGTGTGTCTCCGCGTGTGTCTCCGCGTGTGTCTCCATGTGTGTCTCCGCGTGTGTCTCCATGTGTGTCTCCATGTGTGTCTCCATGTGTGTCTCCGCGTGTGTCTCCATGTGTGTCTCCATGTGTGTCTCCATGTGTGTCTCCGTGTGTGTCTCCGCGTGTGTCTCCATGTGTGTCTCCATGTGTGTCTCCATGTGTGTCTCCATGTGTGTCTCCGCGTGTGTGTCCGCGTGTGTCTCCGCGTGTGTCTCCGCATGTGTCTCCATGTGTGTCTCCATGTGTCTGTCCGCGTGTGTCTCCGTGTGTGTCTCCGCATGTGTCTCCGCGTGTGTCTCCATGTGTGTCTCCATGTGTGTCTCCATGTGTGTCTCCATGTGTGTCTCCGCGTGTGTCTCCATGTGTGTCTCCGTGTGTGTCTCCATGTGTGTCTCCATGTGTGTCTCCATGTGTGTCTCCATGTGTGTCTCCGCGTGTGTGTCCGCGTGTGTCTCCGCGTGTGTCTCCGCATGTGTCTCCATGTGTGTCTCCGCGTGTGTCTCCATGTGTGTCTCCATGTGTGTCTCCATGTGTGTGTCCGCGTGTGTCTCCGTGTGTGTCTCCGCATGTGTCTCCATGTGTGTCTCCGCATGTGTCTCCATGTGTGTCTCCATGTGTGTCTCCATGTGTCTGTCCGCGTGTGTCTCCGTGTGTGTCTCCGCATGTGTCTCCGCGTGTGTCTCCATGTGTGTCTCCATGTGTGTCTCCATGTGTGTCTCCGTGTGTGTCTCCATGTGTGTCTCCATGTGTGTCTCCGCGTGTGTCTCCATGTGTGTCTCCATGTGTGTCTCCATGTGTGTGTCCGCGTGTGTCTCCGTGTGTGTCTCCGCATGTGTCTCCATGTGTGTCTCCGCATGTGTCTCCATGTGTGTCTCCATGTGTGTCTCCATGTGTCTGTCCGCGTGTGTCTCCGTGTGTGTCTCCGCATGTGTCTCCGCGTGTGTCTCCATGTGTGTCTCCATGTGTGTCTCCATGTGTGTCTCCATGTGTGTCTCCATGTGTGTCTCCGTGTGTGTCTCCGTGTGTGTCTCCATGTGTGTCTCCATGTGTGTCTCCATGTGTGTCTCCGTGTGTGTCTCCATGTGTGTCTCCATGTGTGTCTCCATGTGTGTCTCCATGTGTGTCTCCATGTGTGTCTCCGCGTGTGTCTTTGCATTCTGCCTCGTCCAGTTTCACTTCCTCATTAAAGTCATTTCTCTGGTTTGTGTCTGATTGTAATAAAACACACAGCGTTTGAAGCTCCCTCTGTAAAGATAATTTACTTCCTCTGAGTTTGAGTCCTACAGATTATTTTATTGGTTACATAGTTATTTTTAATGTTAAGCTTTACATTTTATGTATTGACAAATGTAATTCATTTGAATTAATTAATTGCACATTGAACTCATTCATTTTACATTGAATTAATTAATTGCATATTTAATGCATTGAACATGTATTTAAATGACATATAAATATGTCATTTAAATGAATTAATTGTGCATTTAAGCATTTAATTTTGGCGCACAACCCCCTCCATATTTCTGTGGCACAAATACCTGACCTTTGTTGCTCATGATTATCTTCATGAAGTTGATTATTTCAGTCAGTTCCATGTCAGTGATGAGAGCAGAGCAAACGCAAGTTCTACCAAGTTGTTGTTTGTCTATTTTCAACTCAACTCTCGATCTTACACCGTTCAATAAAATATGCAATAAAGTAGATTAATTTGTGCAAAATTAATTTGGCCAAAGTTAATTTGGCCAACAAGTCCACACTGCACAGATTCCCTGGTCGGCCTGAAAAAGACCTTTGAGTCTGTGTAGAACTTATTTTCTCTGAAGGTCGTCAACCTTATGTGAACTAATATAAGCTTTAGGAAGATAGAAAAAGCAGCGGCTCCTATTTTAGTGACGTCACAGTTCAGCGCAAGCAAACCCACGTAATCACACTCAGTCAAGTCGTGTAGTGTGGACCTCAGATTAAATTAATCGATTAAAACTGTAATTGTCCGAAGTGTGCCAAAAAATAAAATAGTCAAGATGATATTTTTGGCTCAATTGAGAAGATGAAAACAAATAAACAACTCCATGTTTGGGGTAATTGCATTTTGAAATAAAACATTGCATCAAACACAGAAAAAACAGAGCTAAAATGTTCTTCAGCGTTCTAAAGATTTGTATTCAAGGTTTAAAAGTGTTTGAATGTACTGCCCTGTGATGATACTTAGGCTCTTATGCAACAGCATGTAAGATTTATCACTTACCTTCAATTTGCTGTGGTGACTTAGAAAAGGTTACAGCGCACTCTTCGCTCGCTCACCTAATAAGCATACTAATAGTCTTAACATCCCAGAATATGATCACAGCATATTTCAGAAAGTGTCCTTCTCCCATACTGCACCAAACTCAGATCAAATCATTAATAATCCTGTACTGACCAAAGGGGACTTCACTCCATTCAAATAAACCAAACCAATTTGATAAGCAGCTGCACTATTAGGATAAGCTCGCTCTGAGAGAATGTGAATACGATATACTCAAGAAGATTGTCTTCTCCCATTGTTATTGCCAGGAGGGTTTAGTGCACTGTAAAGCCATTGCATTGAAAGACAAAGAGGTACTGTGATATTTGAGTGATGGTACATGTACTGCATAGCGATTTACAACTACAGGTACAAAAAGTGTGTCTACTATCGATTATTTTAGTAATCGAGTAATCTATCGATTATTTCCTTCAATTAATCGAGAAATCGGTTAGTTTTTTGTAACTTTGTAAACTATTTAAAACATATCAAATCATTGCTTAAATACATGTTATAGTTTATAATAATAGATAAATAACAAATACAGAGTTTCTGCTTAAAATAACATATTTTATTCTTAATTTCACAGTATGTCCCCGAAAGTACATTCACTTCACCAGTACAAATAGTTAAAATAAGAAACTTGTTTTGTAAAACTTAATGTTTGGTGAGCTCAGTGATGCCTGGTGTTTTGAGCTGTAACTCTGCATTTTGCATGTTGTCATTTTGCAGCATTAGTTCCGTGTGCTGTTCACTTTAGCCTCTGTGTCTTTGCCCCGTCATTGCAGACTTTCTGTTTCGTAGTCGCGGTCCTCTGTGCTGTTTCATGAATGTATTTGCTGTTTCAAAGCACAACAGAAGACTGCAAGTATGAAACAGGAAGTCTGCGATGACGGGGCAAAGACACAGAGGCTAAAGTGAACGGCACACTAATGCTGCAAAACGTCTGCAGAGTTGTGTTTTTAAATGAATATGTAAATTAAACAAATCATTGAGGATATGAAACCAGAATCAAAGCTTTTTTGTATTCGAATGACTCGATTTACTCGAGTAATGGTTGCAGCCCTAGTGGCCACCACTAAACTGTCTATTTACTGCACTATGAAGCTGGTTTGCTTGTCTCCATAGAGATGTTATGGTTTTGCTTGGATGTTCCACAATATTTGATAAAACGTACTGTATTTTTGTTTTTTACATGCATTACTATGAGACGGTTGCCTCTCTACAGATTTGTGATTGGTTCAATGCCATACTGGGGAACTTTCCCAGAAAAGCAAGAAAATCTTGAGGGAAACAAGCAGAGGCTGAAAAATAAACTTCAAATCCCAATTGATAACTTTGACTCCCCCCATGAAGCTATAGCTCTAAAGTATTCATAATAAAAGCACCAACTTACTTCAGTTATCTCAGTGTTTACCACTGGTAAAAGACCTTGTGGAATACTCCCTCTAAACCCAGAGAGCAATAATCCCACCTCATAACTCCAATAGTAAAAATCTGAAAAATGATGAGTGGTCCCTAGTAACACACCATATAATCCAACTTTAAAGGAGCATTTTTCATCGCGTTTCAAAATGTATAGAAATCAATATTTAATCTGCAGCAAATATTGGCAAATGCACAAAAGGCGCTGGATGCTAAATGCTCGACATTCACGGCACTTTGGTGTCAACCGATGACTAAGCTTGTGGAAAAAAGGATTAGTAATAAAATCTCCTCTTTGATGCATTACAGGTAAAAGTTTCTGGAAAGTCAGACCTTAAGTACAAAGATGCCAGAGCATAAATCCAGCCATCGCTGCAACAAACCAGACTAAACACTTGCCCTTGACACTGGTGGATTTCCACTTTTGATGAATAAGCATTTGCAGGGGATAAGAAATGCATTTTGCAGCTGGAACAAAGCAGCGTTATTACGAGGCAGTAGAAAGCCTATTGGAAGGTGACCCCAAGATCAAACTGAGTTTGATCTGAAAAAAAAACAGTTCTTTGCTTGGCTTCAGACCATAAACCACTATTGTCTCCAATTAATGATGATTGTCTGAGTAAAGTAATTGTGGCCTGACGAACTGCGGTCAGCTCGTAAATGTCTTTTTGGTTATGTTCTCTGGCAACACAGTGGTGTTTAAAGGTGCACTTCACCTGCCGTATACTTCACCTGTCGTATGCCGTCTTTCTTTGCTTTCATGGCACGGATGTTGCGACTGTAGTTTTCCTGCGCCTCCTGACGCACTGACTGTCGTCCTCCAGGTGCCACCGATGGTTCCCTTTGAGACACCTCCAAAGGGCGTGTGTGGTTGTGCCTTCGAGTCCAAGCATTTTTTGCTGCAAAGTTTAAAAGCTGAGGCTGTAACTGCTGCTCTGTCTTATTGGTGGGTGTTATGCTTATATGCTCTATGGACTGAAAGAATAATGATAATAATAGAATAATGAATAATGATAATAATAATAATCAAATGACACAATGTTCAGGTACTCCACATGTTTTATGTACGGATCTATGAATGGACGTTATTAAGCCTAATGAATTATTGTACAAATAAAACTGTGGTAATGGAACACTAACAATTGTCATGAAGCATCCTGAGCTTATCTGGATGCCTATAACTAAACAATATGAATTCTCTATTTATTAGAGTTGCGTCATTGCAATGAATTATTATAAAAGGATAGCCCTCACCATACCACATAATGTTGATTTGGTTTTATCAGATGATTCCGCAAAGTTTTGTAACACCCAAAATCACAACAGCAGTTGCCTCAATGGACGACAATCAAATATAGAAGCAAATTAAAATGTGTATGAGATCCTCCTGCCACGGACGGACAGGCCACAGATTGTCCAGGATTGATGCACTTCCATTAGCAGATGAGAGAGTTCATCCAGGCAGATGAGAAGCATCCGGATCATCGAGTAACTAGGGGGCAGCAACAGTAGCACTCCCTGAGAGGAGTGGAAGAAGCAGAAAAACATGTGAACAGCAATGAACAGACACAGGTGAACACAAATATTCGATATTGTTGTAGGAAGAAACAGAGGCTCGTGCTGAAGCTGCCATACTTCCCCAGCACAGTTGCTCCACGACAGCGTAACTGGGAAACTGTAGGTTTTTATTTCTGTCGCTAACTGGCCTGACAATAAGCTATTTCAGAGGGGAATATTTTAAACCTGTTCAGGGAGCCTGTTCCATAACACAGAAGCTTGGGAGCTAAACGCTCTACCTCCTACTTTTAGATATTCTTGGGAGCACATAAAGTCCAGTGTTTTGAGAGCAAAGTGCTCTGTTTGGATGATATGGTTCTATAGCATCTTTGAAGTTGGATGGGGCCATGTCATTTATGCCTTTCTAAGTCAGGCGAAAGATTTTAAATTTGATTCTAAACTCAACAGGAGCCCGAGAAGAGACTCCAGCACCGGCGTAATGTGTTCTCTTCTTTTTGTTCCTGTTAGTAATCTTGCTGCTGCGTTTTGTACCAGTTGAAAGCTTTTTATAGATGCAAGCAGGGAGTTACAGTAGTTTGATCTAGATGTAAGAAATGCACAGATAAGTTTCAGCATCACAAGATTTGACAGATTTGAGCTATATTACGCAGATGAAAGGAGGTTGTGTACAGGAGTTGTATACGTCTTTTATTCACACACACACACACACACACAAACACACACACACACACACACAGGTGGTTGGTATCACGAAATCCTACCATTGGCTGGAAAGAGCCGGTCTGAAGGACAGAGGCCCTGATCATGGCAGCACAGAGGCCCTGATCATGGTGGCACAGAGGCCCTGATCATGGCAGCACAGGGGCCCTGATCATGGCGGCGCAGAGGCCCTGATCATGGTGGCACAGAGGCCCTGATCATGGCAGCACAGGGGCCCTGATCATGGCAGCACAGGGGCCCTGATCATGGTGGCACAGAGGCCCTGATCATGGCGGCGCAGAGGCCCTGATCATGGCGGCGCAGAGGCCCTGATCATGGCGGCGCAGAGGCCCTGATCATGGCAGCACAGGGGCCCTGATCATGGCGGCGCAGAGGCCCTGATCATGGTGGCACAGAGGCCCTGATCATGGCAGCACAGGGGCCCTGATCATGGCAGCACAGGGGCCCTGATCATGGTGGCACAGAGGCCCTGATCATGGCGGCGCAGAGGCCCTGATCATGGCGGCGCAGAGGCCCTGATCATGGCGGCGCAGAGGCCCTGATCATGGCAGCACAGGGGCCCTGATCATGGCAGCACAGGGGCCCTGATCATGGCAGCACAGAGGCCCTGATCATAGTTGCACAGAGGCCCTGATCATGGCAGCACAGAGGCCCTGATCATGGCAGCACAGAGGCCCTGATCATAGTTGCACAGAGGCCCTGATCATGGTGGCACAGAGGCCCTGATCATGGTGGCACAGAGGCCCTGATCATGGTGGCACAGAGGCCCTGATCATGGTGGCACAGAGGCCCTGATCATGGTGGCACAGAGGCCCTGATCATGGCGGCACAGAGGCCCTGATCATGGCAGCACAGAGGCCCTGATCATGGCAGCACAGAGGCCCTGATCATGGTGGCACAGAGGCCCTGATCATAGTTGCACAGAGGCCCTGATCATGGTGGCACAGAAGCCCTGATCATGGTGGCACAGAGGCCCTGATCATGGTGGCACAGAGGCCCTGATCATGGTGGCACAGAGGCCCTGATCATGGTGGCACAGAGGCCCTGATCATGGTGGCACAGAGGCCCTGATCATGGTGGCACAGAAGCCCTGATCATGGTGGCACAGAGGCCCCAGGCCTTATCTGGTTTATATAAATACAATGGTACCTATCCAATAAATAGGATTTCAACCAGCTGAGGATTGTCCCTCTGGCACCTGCATCACATTCTAAGTGAAGTAAAAGTTTCTTTCATCCACTAAAATGTTCTTGAGAGAGCAATTCAAGGATTACTGTTTGTTCATTTTGTTGTAATCTGGAACTGAAACGCAATGTTACATATTTCTTTCATCTGTTTAACTAATTATGTTAATAATAGTAATTCATATTTTCTTATTCACACTATTATTTGGGGAGCTACAGACAGTGAGTTGGGTGGTCTGAAGACATTGTTGCCTTTTTGATGTTTGATCATCAATCTATATGAACAAGTATACAACCATTTTAAAGGTGGTATGGACGACTTTTTTCAGCAAATTTTTTATCATATTTCCTCGTGGCGTGGATAAATCATTTGTCCTGCCACGTATCAATCATAAAACGCACCTACTGCTCACCTGCAGCCGCGTGCGGTTCGTGCCCACGTTTCCGCGTGCCTAAGCGCATGGATCTATCATAATATAGTTCCCTCAGTGTACGGGGCAAAATGAAGACGGAGAAAGACAGTTCGAGCTGACGCAGAAGTGGACAGAAAAATCTACGGGAGACGAGAGATGTGATGCGCTCCGTTGCGCGAATAAACAAACGCACGTGTGTGTTGTATCAGTCCACACGGGGGAGTGCGCATGTGCACGGGGGAGTGGCATGAGCACGGGGGAGTGGCATGAGCACGGGGGAGTGGCATGAGCACTTCCGCCTGTGTTCTCAAATCGCTGAAAAATCGTCCATACCGCCTTTAAGTATATAGACTGTGGTTGCTCAGTTGAGGTGCCTCAGTGGTTGAACATTTTTATTTTTGAACCCTCACAATATGTTTTTAATTGGATACGTGCAAATGAAACTGCAGTGCGATTCTGCTTTACACATCTTTAATGGATGCGGTGATTGAGATGGTAATTGATGCCACACAATAGGTTGTATTGGCCGAAGCGCTTCACAGTTGGAGGGATCCGTCTTATGCTTGTTCTAATAGGCTCTGCTCCAGTGCGTGCACGGCTTACAGGTGTACTACTCCCTATATTATATCACCACATTAAATTCAAGAGTCATCTCGCACGTCGACTTCTGCATGCTATTAGCTGCTCCTCGTCTCGAAGGGGAACTGCTTTATGCCGCTAATCAGACTGTGCGGTTATTCCAAACACTGCTTGTTTTGAGGCATTACAAACCATATGTCCACACAGCTGTTTTGCCAATATTTCTCCTTCTTGCATTTATGAAAGAAGTAAAATCAATACTTTCCAAAGCAAGATCAGAAGTAAACACAAAATCTCTATTATTGGTTGTTGAAATGAAGGGTGCATTATGTAACTTTTCTGGGAGGGGATCTGCCACCTGCTGGTCTCCATGGAGATTATTATGACACCTACTACTTCATACTAAATATTCCAAACATTGAACTGGGTAAAAGTGCTTTTAATTTCCTCACCTATAACTTGGTCAAGTGGAATAGAAAACATTTGTGGGGTATTCCTTCTAAACCAAACCTGGACCACATAACTAGCACAAGACTAGAAGGTAAAAATACATCTTTAATGATATAGTTTATGTTGGTAGTGCAAAAGGGCCGTCATTCAGCAGTTTGGATTCACAGATGATTTGGGGCCTTTCTGTTTGGAGTGTTGAGTCTCTAAATGCCTCGTTTTCAGGCATCAACCTAAAAAATGGACAGTTGGCTAATTATCCAATCGGCCCGCCTGGTCAGAGTCCTGACTCCACACACTGTAAGAGCCCTGGGCACTGCACTCGGGTCGCTCCGGCAGTTTGCTCCAGCAGTTTGCTCATAAGCACTCATAAGCATGGGTCAAAAGCTGGGGACCATCAATTAAACTGTAAACTTAAGCGATGAAAGAAGCCACAAAAGCAGTAAGGTGTACTAGTAGAACGAATTGTTCTTACCAGTAGAAGTGTTCTTTCGGTAGTAAGAAATGACATTTCAAAAGTCCTGGTAAAACACAAAATTAGTTGTAGCAAAAATGAAAAAAATGCTTTGTGTTTGAATATCATGGTTTTAGAAAATATTGATTCAACTGATATATCTTATGACAAACATGAATGTGTCTTATCTGAGCTGACACATTCACTCATGTAGCACAGTCATAACAGAGATGTACCATCTTAATTAGAACGCTTTAGAAGAGTCTGGAAGCTGTTTCTCTGAAGTCTTTACGCCACAAAGCCAGACAGAACCAGATGTTACAAAATGCTGAATATATATATATATATATATATATATATATATATATATATATATATATATATATATATATAATACAAAAAATAAAAAAGTAATACTGGCTGATTTTATTCAAGCACCATTGACAGCTCTTCCGTACGTCACTATTGTAAATCCTGATGTAAAATCTTTGTATCTTACTGCATTGAGATTGATGATAGTTGTGATTCAGAACAACACTCAACCTTATGCACTTAAAATATAGAAATATCTTCAACAAATCTGTCGAAAAGCCTTCATCCCTCTACAACATCTCGATCTGGATTACTGTATATAATCTAATATCCAAAATATATAACTACTCAAAGAGAGCACTATCCATATGTTTTACCTGATTGTACTGTAGTACTGTAGGGTAACATACTAGTACAAGTACTGTGAGGTTATGAATGTCCACCCACTTGTGAAGGAGGCGGGGCATTCAAGGTTGATATCAATTAAAGAATTGTTCAAGAATTCAAACATGACACACTGCATAAGTGTGGGTATTTTATATGTATATATTTTAAGAGTAGAATGGGGCACCAGCCGGATAATCAGCAATTTTAACAACTATAATCAGATATCTTAAGTAATTAATTATCTTTGATCTAAGGGTTTGAGAACATAACCGTGACATTGACCCCTTTTCTGGAAATGAATGAACACTTTACCAAGTGTGGGTTATGAAGGTGTCGTTCGCGTCGCCTCCAGAGGGGGTTTGGCGCTATGGCTTCAGCCAATCAGCACGCACGCTGGGTTCAGAGCTGATAAGGGGACAAGGTCTGACTTTAGGCCACAAGAGTTACACGAAAGGTAAAATTGTCCACCCAACAAGTTATGAAACAGTTAAAATGACATGTAAAACACAGTAACACAATATGTACATGTAAAGTCATCTGGTGGACACATTTTTGCAATCCGATGATTGTTTATTAAAACCACTAAAACCGCATAGTCTTTTAGCGTTTTAGCTTTTGTCTCGGAGAGATCATTACTCTCTGTAATCCAAAAGGAGTCACTTGATGAAAAGTTATTTTCAAAGTTCAAAGCGTCTTTGTTCGTTCGCTTTCACGTCCTCTGCTTTTGAGAGCCGTAAAACTCCACATGGACAGCTGATAACACCTTTAGCCCGCATTCCTGTCACCATGGCAACAGGGACAGGACATCTGCATATCCTACAGTAGCTTATGTGCTCTTTTTAGGCCTAACAATTTTATTTGAACAAAAAAGGATAAACGGTTCTAATAAAACTCCTTAAATGACGCTTATGACGCACCCTATCAGTATGCAAGCACTTTTGCAGAAGAGGTTTTCTATTCATAACTGCATCAAAACCTAAACTTCTAGAATGTTTTGACCTCAACATCAGCAGAATTCAGTGAAAACTTTGACACCACTGGGACATCTAGCAATCCACCTGCCACCCACTTGTCAAACACCTTCAGAACGTGTGGACAGAGCAACACAGAACATACACATGCAGGATGTTATTCTGTAACTGTGCTGTATACATGAAGCAGCACTATAATTCACAGTCACCATAGCCTCATGTTTTATGTGAAATTAAAATATTTTAAATGTCATCATTTTTCAAATCCCTTTTATTAAAGGCGCAATGGACGATTTTTCGGCGATTTGAGAACTCAGGCGGAAGTGCGCATGCCACTCCCCCGTGCTCATGCCACTCCCCCGTGCTCATGCCACTCCCCCGTGCTCAAGCCACTCCCCCGTGCGCATGCCACTCCCCCGTGCGCATGCCACTCCCCCGTTCTCATGCCACTCCCCCGTGCACATGCCACTCCCCCGTGCTCATGCCACTCCCCCGTGCGCATGCCACTCCCCCGTGCGCATGCCACTCCCCCGTGCGCATGCCACTCCCCCGTGCTCATGCCACTCCCCGTGCGCATGCCACTCCCCCGTGCTCATGCCACTCCCCCGTGCTCATGCCACTCCCCCGTGCACATGGCACTCCCCCGTGCACATGCCACTCCCCCGTGCTCATGCCACTCCCCCGTGCACATGCCACTCCCCCGTGCACATGCCACTCCCCCTTGCTCATGCCACTCCCCCATGCACATGCCACTCCCCCATGCACATGCCACTCCCCCGTGCACATGCCACTCCCCCGTGCGGACTAACAACACACACGTGCGTTTGTTTATTAGCGCGACGGATCACTCAGATTTGGGCCCAAAAAATCGTCCATTCAACCTTTAATATAGACTATATAGAATATATTAACATAATGTTAATGTTCTGGTGTTGTTTGATATGTTTGCATCAAATTGTCATTGCACTCTCCTTTTTTATTGTGTTCACTGACAATGGAGATAAAGCTTTGTGTTTCTTTACAAAAGCATATAAGATAGTCAAAATGTATGGGTTTGATATTAAAAGTTTATTGGTTTACAAATCACTGCATGTCCAGCCCACAGTGCGCTCCACTTCCATGGCTCCCACAAACACCACCTGCGTTTAGTAAAGGCCACTTCTAGTAGAAGGGAGGGGGGGTCACAAAGCATCGTGTCGCTCATCCATCTCCTTCTGTCGCCCGCTCTTAGCTCTGCTCTGCACTCTCTTAGACATTGTCTGACTTCATCGCCACCACAGACATTGTTGATTCATTTCTCCCTGTGGCCCTCAGAGGCAACTGTTGTTGTGATTTTGGGCCTTACAAAAATAAATTGATTTGATTTGATCTCTTGTGCTGTGCTCTCTGGACCTGTGGCCGTCCACTCACAGTTGCGTACTTCTCTGAGCTTGACCGCCGTCAGCTCCACACTACTGCTGCTGCTGCTGCTGCTGCTGCTGCTACTGCTGCTGCTGCTGCTGCTGCTGCTGCTGCTGCTGCTGGTGCTGCTGGTGCTGCTGCTGCTGCTGCTGCTGCTGCTGCTGCTGCTGCTGCTGCTGCTCGTCTCTGCTCCGGAGACTTTCTGTCACCACGCACATTCTCACACCTGGATTTATAATTGTCTAATAACGCAATTACACACTTGCGCGTGCACACACACACACACACGCACGCGCATGCACACAGACACACACACACACACACGCACGCGCATGCACACAAACACACGCACGCGCATGCACACAAACACACACACACGCACGCGCATGCACACAAACACACACGCACGCGCATGCACACAAACACACACACGCACACAAACACACACACATACACACACATGCATGCGCATGCACACAAACACACACATGCACGCACGCGCACACACACACACACGTGCATGCACACACACACGCATGCACGCGCATGCACACACACTCTTGACTCTCAATTTCTTTAAAGCGATACAAGTTTTTAAGAGGATGGTCCAAAACCTTCTATGTTGCTGTTTTGCCTGGACTTCCTGAACGTCAAACCAAGTATTTTGTGGCAATATCAATGTCTGGAATTGAATAAAAGAAAGGACAGTGCTGTATCAAATACTGTGAAACAGTATAGCAGGTAGCACACTTTTATGAGACAAGCAGGTGACCCTCCATCATAGTGCATCTTTAGGGATGTCAAATATACACATTTTTAATTACAATTATTGTGAAAGGAAATATTGTAATTTTGGAATTTTTCATAATTATTGGCAAAAATAAATGAAACATAGATATTGTATTTTTTCCATGCTTCAACTTGCAATTATTATTCCTGTGAGAGTAAAATGTGTTAATTAAAATACATTTGCATACCATTTAATACAGCAGATTATTATTATTATTGAATGAATTAAATTGAGTGGCTAAATAATAGATTTAAGCTTCAGCTTTTTGCTGAAACTGCTTTCCTTTAGCTCACATCAACAACAATTAGCTACATGCACAACAAAAACAGCGTGAACGGGTCAGATTTTAGCCATAACACTGTCTCTTCCTCCTCCTCCTTCACATGTACTCAGACCTCCCCAACGCACAAGGCGGCCAATTACTAAGCTTGCAGCAATACACGGCAAGAGCCACAAGCTTTTTAATTAGCAGTCGTATGCATCGGGGAGGTCTGTGTAAATGTGACGGATTATAAACTAGCCCTCAGTCCTCCCTCTGTAGGCTGGTTCATAGTCCTCCATAAAGCCGGAGTCAGTTATGCTCATGCAGACCTGAACCATGTGAGCTTCTGTGGAGCTAATCAGGCAGCATGCAGCTGTGTTTGCCACTGCATGGAGTCGAGGGGAGTCGAGGGGAGTCGAGGAGAGTCGAGGAGAGTCGAGGAGTCGAGGAGAGTCGAGGAGAGTCGAGGGAAGTCGAAGGGAGTCGAGGGGAGTCGAGGAGAGTCCAGGGGAGTCGAGGAGAGTCCAGGGGAATCGAGGAGAGTCCAGGGGAGTCGAGGAGAGTCGAGGGGAGTCGAGGGGAGTCGAGGAGAGTCGAGGAGAGTCCAGGGGAGTCGAGGGGAGACGAGGAGAGTCGAGGGGAATTGATGGGAGTCGAGGGGAGTCGAGGGGAGTTGAGGAGAATCCAGGGGAGTCCAGGGGAGCCCAGGGGAGTCTCGGAGCTGAGACACGCAGACCAGGAAGTGGTGAGAGCAAATGTGTGAGTGGAAACATTTGCCACATTCAAGCGATAATAACATATTGACCAAGAGAACATCCTCTGACAAAGACAGCACTGACTGCCCTTTCAGCTTTGTCAGATGAAACCCCATTCCTCTTCCAGGAAACTGACATTTCTGGCTCTGTGATTGGATGAGCTGAAGTAGCTCTCTGTGTGTCCAGCTCCAGTTTGAATAAATCCGACTGGAGCACAAGGTGTCAGTCCTACCCTGGTGGTACAACAGTGCGTTCTTGCGCTGATAACCCCGTGAATCTCAAGTGGCATCTGCTGGTCCTGTGTGCATGAGGCTTGGATTCATTCTATAGCATATGCGGTTGACTCGCAGGTCCAGGGTGGACCTGCGAGTTGTTGTCATTGGCTCTGGTTAGACCAGGGGTGGGCAATTATTTTCCTCCGGGTACCGGAGAGCCGGCCCGCGATCATTGGTGTGAATTTTGTTGAAATATTTTTATTTTTTATTTTCTATATTACTTGTTTGGCGGGCCGGATTATAAAGACAAACGGGCTGTATGTGGCCTGCAGGCCGTAGTTTGCCCAGGTCTGGTTTAGACGTTCAACATTAGCACAACAGTATATTTATCACAGCAAAACTAAAGGGAAAATAACACAAGAACCATAAATATTTTAACTTTGGGATAAACTGGGGGCTCTGACGTTTCCAAGGAGGGATTCCAAGATGTAAGGGGATCCAGTGTGAATGCCCTTAAAAAATAAATACATACAATTGTGCCTGTTAATCTTTACACTACCAGAGAACAACTGAAAATGTAATACCAATATCATTTTTGCTGATTTTTACTGGATCATTTCCCAAATCTGTACTTAAAGGAAAGGCCAGAGTGAGAAACTGACAGCCGGCTTCACAGTTGGTCCCAACATGATCGTGCCAATGTCAGAAAAGGTCATTGCCACCACAAGGCTTCCACACAGCACAGCACTGTTGTTTGTCCAAAAAAGATATATTTTAAATACAAATGATCAGGATTGTCTTTGCAATGTTATTCACAACTCGTGACCCACATGTGTAAAAGTAAAAGTATGTGGAATGAAAAAATCTTATATAGATTTTTTAGATTATATAGGTTTTTTCAAACGGAGAAAGACCTGAAGACACAGGAATCACATGGTTATAAGAAATTTATGGAAAGCCGACAGTGTTAATACTTGAAAAGCGCTGCTGGAGACTTTCTCCAAGCACAGATTTGTCGTAATGAACACTTAAGTCCTCCAACAGACTCCCAGGAAAGTGTGTTTCTGCCAACACACACGTTAATAATTCAGGAAGGTTAGTTTTATTTAGAACATCACTGTAATTAACATTAAGTATAAGGAAACGATATAGGAAAAAAATATATAGAAGCAAAGTCTGATCATTGGTGTGGTCTTGAAATTGCACGAAATTGCACTGACAATTTGCCAAGGAGCCTACGACATCCAGGACACTATGGCTGCTGTTTGGTTCATGTGTGGACCATGAATGTAAAAGAAGTATAAATGCCCCATCAGGAAGTTTCTTTAATATGGCATGAAATGAATAGTTGGATTTGCCTACGATTGCTTTCAGTTCCCAGTACACCGATGTCGCATGAAAACATTTCTTCCACTTACGTTGGTTTGGTTTTGTGAAAAGTGCTAATTCCAACAGCGAAGGACAAACAAATCATTGCATGTACATCTAGTTTGAGATTGTGTGTTTATTTCATACTTTGTTGATTGAAGTAGGTAAAAACCTTCCCCCTGAAAGGAATTATTTTCAACAAGTCTTCCAAATTCAAACGGTTGTGTGTTCAGAGAGTAATTCCGGGTTATACTCCAGTACACAACAGGCTTGTTGTTTTCAAATGGTTTTGTTTCTGTATATATTTCAAAGTAAGTATGTTGTTTGTTTGTCCAGTAGTAGTGAGATATAATGGGTATCCATGCACTTCATTTCATATCATTTTTCTGTCAGTCATTGAAGTCCATTGAAATCTATGAACAATACTGCACTAGGAATGTCTTTTTACCATAAAAGTACAAGCACACTTAGCGTGAGTGCTGAAATGCCCAAAGCTATCTCTTTCAAACCCAAAGTTTATATGAAACCCAAGCAAATATAGAACTGAAATCTATGCACGGTTCATACATAATCCCTGAAAATACATGGACATTTTCTCTTTGCACGCAATGCCATCCAAGAAAAGCCTTTTGAGTTTGACGTCCGTCTTCACCTCGAAGGCCCGAGCAAAACACAGACAGCGCTGAATAATAGAG
This sequence comes from Eucyclogobius newberryi, assembly GCF_026437365.1. Taxonomy (NCBI): domain Eukaryota; kingdom Metazoa; phylum Chordata; class Actinopteri; order Gobiiformes; family Gobiidae; genus Eucyclogobius; species Eucyclogobius newberryi. The sequence goes on along the minus strand of NW_027315801.1, from coordinate 34,053,784 downwards.
AAAAGACGGAAAGTGCAGTGCGACATGTGATTTACCAGAGTGGACATTCAAACTCTGAGCAGCAAACATGGGTCAGCAAATACACAGCAGCACTCAGGAGAAGAGCCCCCCGTGGGCAAACGCTGCGTGCGGGTGTAGGTGGAGGAGCGCATTGAAAGAGGCCGTAATGAAGTTTGTCATGGCTGCTGATTCTGCTGGAGAGGAGAACAAGAGGGGGGCCAGTGGCTTTGAGCTCAATGGACCTGAAGAATGGCTGAGTGACGATGCAGGCACGCTTTGATTTAATAGGTCGGTTAGTGGGCAGAGAAAAGGTGCAGATTGGGCAATAATATCTTGGCTGACCTCGTTCCATCAACATCCGATAATGACTTAATGAGAGTGGTTCAGCAGATGTCGGCGCTGGTGTGTTGAGCGGCCGATGCAGGAAGAGGATTGTTAGCAATGTGAATATTATACCAATGAATGGATGGATAATTACTGTGCACTGGGCGCCATGTGGTTTCTTCCATGTGCTTGTTTCTATAGACGTGTTATTGAGTTGCCTGGAATGTTCCACAGTATGGCACTAAACTAATCGATCCAGCATGTTTAGTTCTGTTGCTCTTTTTCTTGTGGTCGAGTGGTTGAGGTGTTAGAACAAAAATAATCTGAAATATAATTACAAATATATAAATAAATGAGGAGCGCTGCGTGGGAACTGAAAGTCCAGTAAAAGGTCAAATTAAAACAGGTGCTCAATTGGAGAGGGGTGATTCGTTGCAAAAAGAGAAAGTTGTCTATGTGGGTATTAATTGTGGCAAAAAAATTATATGAGTAGAACATTCCCACAGACAAAAGATCCAAGGCACTCTGTTTAGAGACAATAATTAAAAAGCCTTTATTAGGACATTTGGTTAAAATTCACACCTATTTGCGAATTTTAACCAAAAAAGCCATGTTCTAATAAAGGCTTTTTCATTATTGTCTCTAAACAGAGCCTTGGATCTTTTGTCTTTGGGAATTTTCTACTCATATAATTTTTTTTGCCACAATTAATACCCACATAGACAATTTTCTCTTTTTGCATATAAATAAATATAGTCTCGCCACGGATCTGACCTGTTACTTGGCCTGACCTCAAAATACCACAAAAAAATTACATAGTACACCTTTAAGAACATACACTTATATATTAATTTGATTTTAACAGATTTTATTTCATAATTGTGTTAGTGGATTGATGAAATGGAAGATTCTAGGACGTTATAATACTGGAGTGGCACACTGCTGATTGATTATAACTAATAATCGAATAGAACACATATCAATAATATGGTCTGGAATGAACATGGGCTGTTTTCATCCGAACATGGGAAAACCAAAGATGGAGCCCCCACACTGAATGAACAGCCAGTGAATAGTCTTTTTCACCGGTATTATTATGATTAAAATAGTGTTATTTACAGTCACAAAGTCAGGCAGTGGACACAGGTCAAACAACAGGAACCAATAAAGATCATGGCTTTTCTTTGATTTAGTTTTCCCAGAATAACCTCATATTTGACCTCATTGGGTCCGCTCATCTTTCAGCACGGGTGAAGCTGTTCGGGCTGAAGCAGGCTCCAGGGATTATTGTGGGATCAGAGGCTTGACCATCTTTGGCCACAATACTCTGTGTGAAAGACGAAGTGGTGTATTATATGAACGAACGGGCACGGAGCAGTTCTCATCGCCGTCCGGCTGGTTATTCAATTTCATGTGTTTGTTGTTCCTAACCGGCTGCAGAATATTTGGAGCTAAGGCCGCAGTTATTTTATTACTTGGTTTACGGATTTTTAGATGAAATATATTGAACAGGCGGGCGAAATGTAAATATAATTTCAATTTCAAAATATTTTTTCTTCCTGGTTTACCCAAAACGCACCACGCACTCTTATCTTTTGACTTAATACCGCTTTTTATATTTCATTTAATGCTATTTTGCGTTGTCGGCGGCACTTTATAAAAAAAAAAAAAGGATAATAATTTATTTTATTTATATTGTAGAAATCAATAATCTAAGTGCGGCGGATCCGTAAACCAAGTAATAAAATAACTGTGGCCTAATGCAGACAAAATAAGTGGTGTATTTAAACTCCATGAGCCGGGGATGAGGGATAATGTGTTTTGAACTATTTGACCTTGAAAAATTACAGATTTCTACATTTCTTTTCATTTATTTTTTGAAGGTGCACTACATAACATTTCGGGAAGGTAGTCTGCCACAATTTTGTCTCCATGGAGATGTTATCGCTTTGCCTTGAATGTTCCACAGTATGACTTTAAACTTGCATATCGTAGTTTTGTTCAAGTACTAATTACATTCCTCTACTTCTTCTACGTCTTCATGGAGATGGATGGACGAGACCAAACCATTAACCAGAAAAGGATCAAATGCATTTCTTAACACCATTTTGTTTCTCAATGCACTTTGCCATAATAGCCTTTTTCCAAATAGATTTCAGTTTGAATGCCTTGCTGTCACTGGCCGGGGTCCGTACTGAAGTCCCTGAGAGACACGCAGAGGTGCATACATGAAGTACAAATGTAGACCTAAATATTTAGATAATTGTGTGTGACTATAAAACAAATTCACAGTGCTTTTCTTTTCAGAGCAGTACAAAGATCCAAGCGAGTCCGCCACAAACAGTTTCTCTTCCCGTGACTGCAAACACACTTTAATTGAAGAAGGAAAACATTTGTAAACCAAATCAAATCCCCCATTGTCTGGCTCACACACAACATTTCAATAGAAGAATTCCACTGATGATTTGCAGCTTTTTTAAAAGGACAAAAGTGTGAAAAAAAAACCTAATAATTTGTCACATATGATTGCGCCGCGGTGATTGGAAACGGTTGTGTTCGGGGAAAAAGGCGGCACCTGGCCACTCAGCGCTCACTACACTCACGCACGCTGAAAGAGAGCGAAATTAAGATCAAAGACGGAATAATCAGCGACAATCCCACGAGCGCCGCGTAGTAACCAAAGAACGCCGCCGCATGTGTGCACTTGTGCCGCTCTCCACATATTCTCCATTGTTTGCATAATAATGATAACACCTCGCCAGCTGTTTCACTGGCGGTTTCAAACGTCTGCGACCGGCATGTTCCATTAGAGGCCAAATTGAAAGCAGTTGGACACATGTTATTTTGTTGTTTTGTTTGCAGAAATTGACCACAGTTTCTCCGTTAAATGACTTTTCGGTCGTTTCGGAGCGGTGGCGCCGTTCGACCCGCCGCTCTTGCCTTCGCTGTTAAAACCAGCCGTGCGGAGCTGAAACTCCAAATCTGATTATGGTTAACATTTGTTCTCTTTGCAGATATAATTGTGGGTGTTAACGGTGCAGAATGAGGTGGAAGTCACTTGTCAGAGTGGAATTAGTTTTCCCACTACTTTGCTTTCATGTGTTCCAACTACAATGAGCCTAATGGAGAGTAATACAAGAGAAAAGCCCTCGGATGAACTGTGTGGTAGAGTGGCTTTTATTGTGCAGTTATAGTAGAGTGTTTTAATTGTGTGTTTTTAGGAGTATGAAACGGTTACACAGGAAATGCATTTGACTCATCTTGACCAACGCACTTGTTTGTTAAAGCTGGGTGCCACTGAGATGAAGCGGGTGCCACTGAGATGAAGCAGGTGCCACTGAGAGGAAGCGGGTGCCACTGAGAGGAAGCGGGTGCCACTGAGATGAAGCGGGTGCCACTGAGAGGAAGCGGGTGCCACTGAGATGAAGCGGGTGCCACTGAGAGGAAGCGGGTGCCACTGAGAGGAAGCGGGTGCCACTGAGATGAAGCGGGTGCCACTGAGATGAAGCGGGTGCCACTGAGAGGAAGCGGGTGCCACTGAGATGAAGCGGGTGCCACTGAGAGGAAGCGGGTGCCACTGAGAGGAAGCAGGTGCCACTGAGATGAAGCGGGTGCCACTGAGAGGAAGCGGGTGCCACTGAGATGAAGCGGGTGCCACTGAGAGGAAGCGGGTGCCACTGAGAGGAAGCGGGTGCCACTGAGATGAAGCGGGTGCCACTGAGATGAAGCGGGTGCCACTGAGAGGAAGCGGGTGCCACTGAGAGGAAGCAGGTGCCACTGAGAGGAAGCGGGTGCCACTGAGATGAAGCGGGTGCCAATGAGATGAAGCGGGTGCCACTGAGAGGAAGCGGGTGCCACTGAGATGAAGCGGGTGCCACTGAGAGGAAGCGGGTGCCACTGAGATGAAGCGGGTGCCACTGAGAGGAAGCGGGTGCCACTGAGATGAAGCGGGTGCCACTGAGAGGAAGCGGGTGCCACTGAGAGGAAGCGGGTGCCACTGAGATGAAGCGGGTGCCACTGAGATGAAGCGGGTGCCACTGAGAGGAAGCGGGTGCCACTGAGATGAAGCGGGTGCCACTGAGATGAAGCGGGTGCCACTGAGAGGAAGCGGGTGCCACTGAGATGAAGCGGGTGCCACTGAGAGGAAGCGGGTGCCACTGAGAGGAAGCGGGTGCCACTGAGATGAAGCGGGTGCCACTGAGATGAAGCGGGTGCCACTGAGATGAAGCGGGTGCCACTGAGAGGAAGCGGGTGCCACTGAGATGAAGCGGGTGCCACTGAGAGGAAGCGGGTGCCACTGAGAGGAAGCGGGTGCCACTGAGATGAAGCGGGTGCCACTGAGAGGAAGCGGGTGCCACTGAGATGAAGCGGGTGCCACTGAGAGGAAGCGGGTGCCACTGAGAGGAAGCGGGTGCCACTGAGATGAAGCGGGTGCCACTGAGAGGAAGCGGGTGCCACTGAGATGAAGCGGGGTGCCACTGAGATGAAGCGGGTGCCACTGAGAGGAAGCGGGTGCCACTGAGATGAAGCGGGTGCCACTGAGAGGAAGCGGGTGCCACTGAGAGGAAGCGGGTGCCACTGAGATGAAGCGGGTGCCACTGAGATGAAGCGGGTGCCACTGAGAGGAAGCGGGTGCCACTGAGATGAAGCGGGTGCCACTGAGAGGAAGCGGGTGCCACTGAGATGAAGCGGGTGCCACTGAGAGGAAGCGGGTGCCACTGAGATGAAGCGGGTGCCACTGAGATGAAGCGGGTGCCACTGAGAGGAAGCGGGTGCCACTGAGATGAAGCGGGTGCCACTGAGAGGAAGCGGGTGCCACTGAGAGGAAGCGGGTGCCACTGAGATGAAGCGGGTGCCACTGAGATGAAGCGGGTGCCACTGAGAGGAAGCGGGTGCCACTGAGATGAAGCGGGTGCCACTGAGAGGAAGCGGGTGCCACTGAGAGGAAGCGGGTGCCACTGAGATGAAGCGGGTGCCACTGAGATGAAGCGGGTGCCACTGAGAGGAAGCGGGTGCCACTGAGATGAAGCGGGTGCCACTGAGAGGAAGCGGGTGCCACTGAGAGGAAGCGGGTGCCACTGAGATGAAGCGGGTGCCACTGAGATGAAGCGGGTGCCACTGAGAGGAAGCGGGTGCCACTGAGATGAAGCGGGTGCCACTGAGAGGAAGCGGGTGCCACTGAGAGGAAGCGGGTGCCACTGAGATGAAGCGGGTGCCAATGAGATGAAGCGGGTGCCACTGAGAGGAAGCGGGTGCCACTGAGATGAAGCGGGTGCCACTGAGAGGAAGCGGGTGCCACTGAGATGAAGCGGGTGCCACTGAGAGGAAGCGGGTGCCACTGAGATGAAGCGGGTGCCACTGAGAGGAAGCGGGTGCCACTGAGAGGAAGCGGGTGCCACTGAGATGAAGCGGGTGCCACTGAGATGAAGCGGGTGCCACTGAGAGGAAGCGGGTGCCACTGAGATGAAGCGGGTGCCACTGAGATGAAGCGGGTGCCACTGAGAGGAAGCGGGTGCCACTGAGATGAAGCGGGTGCCACTGAGAGGAAGCGGGTGCCACTGAGAGGAAGCGGGTGCCACTGAGATGAAGCGGGTGCCACTGAGATGAAGCGGGTGCCACTGAGATGAAGCGGGTGCCACTGAGAGGAAGCGGGTGCCACTGAGATGAAGCGGGTGCCACTGAGAGGAAGCGGGTGCCACTGAGAGGAAGCGGGTGCCACTGAGATTAAGCGGGTGCCACTGAGAGGAAGCGGGTGCCACTGAGATGAAGCGGGTGCCACTGAGAGGAAGCGGGTGCCACTGAGAGGAAGCGGGTGCCACTGAGATGAAGCGGGTGCCACTGAGAGGAAGCGGGTGCCACTGAGATGAAGCGGGGTGCCACTGAGATGAAGCGGGTGCCACTGAGATGAAGCGGGTGCCACTGAGAGGAAGCGGGTGCCACTGAGATGAAGCGGGTGCCACTGAGAGGAAGCGGGTGCCACTGAGAGGAAGCGGGTGCCACTGAGATGAAGCGGGTGCCACTGAGATGAAGCGGGTGCCACTGAGAGGAAGCGGGTGCCACTGAGATGAAGCGGGTGCCACTGAGAGGAAGCGGGTGCCACTGAGAGGAAGCGGGTGCCACTGAGATGAAGCGGGTGCCACTGAGATGAAGCGGGGTGCCACTGAGAGGAAGCGGGTGCCACTGAGATGAAGCGGGTGCCACTGAGAGGAAGCGGGGTGCCACTGAGATGAAGCGGGTGCCACTGAGAGGAAGCGGGTGCCACTGAGATGAAGCGGGTGCCACTGAGATGAAGCTGGTGCTCTTTGTTTTGGGATTTTATGGTGAAGATCAAGCATTTGCATTCATCCGACTAGAGTACAAAAAAAAAAAAACATACTTGCTCGACTGGACTAGTAATGCACAACATTTTAGGAATAATAATCGATCCTAATAATAAACTCAATTGTAAGCCAGAAATAAAACGTAAAAACACTGTCTAGAAGCATCTCCATATAATAAAGCCAAACATGTATTTGATTTGTATTTGAAATAGTTTTCCGTTATTTGATATACATAATTATACCTACAACAAAAAAGCAATACAATGAGTCAATAAAGAAGGATATAGGTGCCACTTCATTTAGAATGGTTGGTTTTCAGGCTGTGATTGGCAAACTACTGAAGGTTGAAATGAAAGCACGGAATTCATTACGACAATGTCAATGTTTAAAGATGTTTCGACTACAAACAAGCAGGTTATTATCTCAGAGGAATTATGAACTTTAAGACACCTAAAAGACCCACAACAAATAGGTGTCATCCTATCTGTGTTAGATTATGGAAAAGATTACCACAAGTGTTCAGATATTTAAAGCACTTTTTAAACAAAATGGTTGGAGAATTTGCACAGGTTGTATGACAAATGTATAAAACGAGGGTAAACACAATTATTCAAAAGTCATAATTATTATTTTTTTCTTCTGTTGGGTAAGAAAATGGGAGGGGATTAAATAAGGTCAAACTCGCTCGCCTTTGAACACGCTGCAGATCATGTGAATGTCAAAATATTGTCTATGTGTATGTGTGCCAAATATGATCATCACTATGGTCAATAAACTAACTAAAACTAAACTACGCAATACAATGACAATACAAGAACAAAATTTACCATGTAACCTCCAAAGTATAACCCACATTATATCTGCATACATTGCATTCAACACATTTTAATATCCTTACATCATAGAATTTAGTTTTTTCACACATTTTGACTCACATTTTAACAGCACTATTTGTTTCTTTAAATATTAATGGTCTGTTCTTTGAAGTTCATCAATCCTTTTACTACAGACACGTATAGACTTTCTTATTGAGATACCAACACTGTGTCAGCGGGATTTTAATTTGATTTGTTAGAACAGAAACAACACTACTCTAGGTTGGCACTCACTCTTGTTTGCCACGCTGCCTGCCCCGACTTTATCATCACACTTCAAATGAGAAGGTGCCTCTTGTCTCCACTCACATCAATTGCTGCTTGTGATGGATGGACATGCTTTGTAATGTTATGTAAAGACAACTCCAGCTGGACATGGCAGCTTGTTTCCCTGTAGCTAAACCACTCGAGTCTAACAAGAAAACAATTTAACATTTGTCAGGAGCCCGCGGCGTAACAAGCTATGTATAAGTACGCATGTGTGAGTGTAATTATTCTGGGCTTTGAAAGGCGTCAAATACTATAAACAGCGGCTAAACTCCTCCGGGCGCTGAGGTCTGCGGTCAGCTGGAGTGGCCGTGTCAAACTGTCTGAGGTCTGGATCTCCCACTGCGGGGATGGAATTGGAATCGCTCCTCATGACGCCTGATCATTATTTAGGAGGATATACAAAGCAAACACAATTGTGAGTTACAAAAGTTTTCCCCAGATTGAAAATTGTGGTGAAGTTTTTATTTTGACTTTCTGGTGGAGCAGCAGATGTGACATAAGGTAATTCCATAACTGTAAACTGTGAACAATGGCCAAAGCTTGCCTCAAATACACATTATGTTATCATTTGACATTATATGATAAGCCTTTATGTCTTTAAATAAGTGTTTGAATAAATGTCGGAAATACATGTGTGTAAATTGTCCCCATCGATGACGGACAGTGCTACATCCTCTAATTTTCAACTTATATTTCCACTTTTGCTCTCAAACTACCACTTGACTAATGTAAAATTATGATAAACATTTATTAGGTACTATCCAACCAACCTGAACCTGAAACCCTGTCATATGCACTCAAACAATGTCATCTTATTATCTCATATAGAGGCTAAATCTAAAAAAAACATCACTCATATTTTTAAAAGCTTCTTTTGTGACATTTTACTTGTTATTTGCTTTATACAAATCTTAAATATGTTAAGAGGAATCATCTGACTTTACAACCTTTGCAACCTCTTCTCACACTAACCCACTATAATGTCCTATTTCACTACATGCATAAAGTTCCTCTTGGCCTTTTGTCACGTTGTTCTGACTTCTAACAGTTCCATTTCATCTATTTATAATAAACAGCCCCTTATCTAAACCTCCAAACCATCTACGTTTGAGATCTCCATCTATTACCATCTTTCCATCTCCTTCAACATGTGAGTTATGCGCTTTCACAGGCAAATGCATAATAGTAGTATTTTTAACTCAACTTATTAAGGAAAATACTATGCAACTCACACATCTCTTCAGCAGATTTATTTGTTGGGGTAATCTGTCATCATATTGAGTGATATTTGCCTCCATTATAAGAAACGTCTTGAAGCGCTGCTGTGCTTTGCATCTGAATGGGGCCCTGGCACATGAAAATAAACATATTTGTTGCTCTGGGATTGGTGGAATGGAGCTTGCTGCTAGGCACAGATGGTAAAATAAAACAGGGAAAACATCCGATTGCTGGTTGCTGTAAATGTCTGTGCTCAAAGAGTAGAGAGCAGAGGAAGGAAGGAAGCCCACCCCCTTTTTCACACACATCGCACCCATGGGCAGAATCCTCAAACTTGGCACTGATAGCTCCGGCAACATTTCCAAAGACAGCCTATGGACCACTCGCCGATGGAAACAAAAAAAAAACAGGTGGTTCCTTATTATTCTCAGTGTATAGTGCAAGGAGCAGTGAGCAACATCTTGTCTTGAAAGAAAAAATATCAAGGAGATTACCACAGAAGTACAAACCTCTGAAGTGTCAGCGGCTCGCTCTATCACTCCGGACGGAATTGGTAGTGCGGGTGCATATAGATCCACAACCCGGCATTTAAGATGGTCTCTGTGCAGTCCTGCGGGGGGGAGAGAGAGAGAGAGAGAGAGACAGAGACAGAGAGAGAGAGAGAGAGAGAGAGAGACAGAGACAGAGAGAGAGAGAGAGAGAGAGAGAGAGACAGAGACAGAGACAGAGAGAGAGAGAAGGGGGTGTTGATGTGAGTCAAGTTTCTGACATGGAGCTTTAATAGAGCCGGGGCCTCATGGGTGCCATCCTCCTCTGTCCAAACCAAACTGAATAAACAAGTTTACACATAACCGCACAGACAGAGTGACATAAGGAGGACAATGAGCATCACCTTAGAGAGCTGGAGTCTTGGAGAGGACTTTCTGTATTTATACATATTCAAATTTGAGAAAGTAATGGACACATTCAAACCAGGCTGTGGTGTGCTCACAGCTCCAGCTTTTCCTCCTCTAAGGTCGCTTGTCTTGTGGCTGCTCAAGTTACTGAAACAAGTTATCTCTGTGTGAATACTCCAACTGATGTATGCAGGGGACCAGAGTAGGGCTAGAATATTAGAGGTCAAAATGAGAGTTGACAGTTGACCGCATTTATCGTAGTAGCAATAGTGCTTGGACTTTACCATCAATAATAACCAAACTAGGAAAAGCACAACCACTAAGCCCAAGATGGAGATAAAACAAACTAAAAACAACTACCCAGCAAATGTACCTGAAAAGTGATGATGGCACAGCCCTTATAAAGCTCAGATGAGTTGGTAAGATAGCTCAAGGTTCCATTACACTTCATTAATCTTCGTTTGGCACAGTAGAAGAACCTGGAGACTAAAAAAACCTACAATTTCCAAAGACCTCGAGGATAAGCCAATCAATCATGTCATGTCACCTGGAATTCAGTTACCAGGGCACCAGCCAGGCTTGTGATTGGTCCCAGACAGCAGCATAGGCTTGTCTTCATGTACCACCCCACCACCCAGAGGCAGGAGTATAAGGCGTGGCCCACGGGAGAGGCAGCAGGGTGTCAGGTTTGGGGATCACAGGATTTCACTGTTTGCGGACGATATTGTCTTGATGGCTTCAAACCAGGTCCTGCAACATGCAAATATGAGAAACTTAGCACCTCGGCTGGATAAAGTTGGCTTGCCCTTCAGCAGGTGAGAAAAAGATTGCTTGCCTTTTTTTGTGTCCTCGCTTGAAGTGGAGGAGTTCAGATAATCTCAGGGTCTTCACAGCTGAGGGAAGCGTTGGACAGGGTGAGATTGACAGGCGGATTGATGCTGTTGCTGTGATGCAGTTGCCAGATCAGACTGTAGTGGTGAAGAAGGAGCTGAGTCAAAGGGCAGAGCTCTTGATTTACCACTCAATCTATGTTCCTACCCTCACCTATGCTCATGAGCGTTGAGACCAAACGGACAAGATTGCAAATACAAGCAGTAGAAAAGAGTTTCCTGCAGAGGAGCCTGGAAGCTCCGTGGAGATGAGGAGCTCAGTCACCCAGGAGTAACGCGGAGTGGAGCCACTGCGATAAAGGCTTTATAACACATAATGTTGATGTACAATGCACTGGGAGGAGCGAGACAATCGATCACATGCTGGATACACAACCACACGGTAGATGAACCAGTTTATTTGGGCTGTTTATTTGGCCTGTGCTCCAAGGAACATGATGCAAATTAAGCTAGAGAGAGCCGAGAGTTAGGCCAGGCTGAATCTCACAGAACTGTTTAAGGCTTGTAAAGTTAATGTTGTGAAAATAGAGAGGATTCCTTTGTGAAAGCTGTATGTGTCTGTCGGCCGAACACGGGCAGTTTCACGTCCCAAAAATGACATTGGCACTCTGAGGGAGCGCTTATTTGAACAGCAAGTGCTTATAACCAAATAAATTCAGGTATAAAGCCATTATTACACAGCTTTACCGACAAAAAGTGATAAAAGAGCGAAAAGGCTTTATTTGAAGCATGATACTATAAAGCAGGAATCAAAAGTCATTGTCTTGGGAAGAGCTACACTTCTATTGCCTCCAAACATCTGTCCTTTCTGAAAACTGTTTCTACAATATTCACAGTTTAAAATGAAACGTCAAATATAATTGGGCAAAAGCTGTGCTGCTGAAATATCTTTAAATAGATGTTGGTGTCATATTCCCCACTGACATATTATTTGGCATCCGTAAAAGGGAAAGTAAGTAAGAATAAATGCAGCAGCCACCCCCTTTAATAAAGTGTAATTGCCTTCTGTTTTATGCTGTATTTTCTACAACATTGGAAAACGTTTTAATAGAAATATATAATTGCTTGTTAAGATTGAAATTACACAATTTAAAGGTTTGTTCTTTTTAAAACTTTGGAGTTGTACTATGTAAGTATCGTAACTCTCTGTGGACACTCAGGTGCACTTTGTCTTCAGGAGTGCGTTGGTAACTGAAGAATAAATCAAACAACACTGGCCTTTACTAAGCTCTATTCCTGTAACTTGGCTGCAATGGGGGAGGGATTGAATCTAAGAGGATAGTTCACAAACAAAGAACAGAAACCCTCACAAGGGGCTGCTCTGCGGCTCATCTGAGGGCGTGGCAACACAGACTGTAGCAGCGAATTAAACACACGCGATCAGTAATCTGTCATAATATGAGCCTGATTGTGCCGATTGTAGCCTACACTGTCCTGCGTAATAATCCCATGCGCGCAAAGTGATCAATCTTAAGCAGCGTTCACACCGCGGCGTCCAAAGCTTCCAGTTTACATTCAAAGTCTATGTGGACACGCGTCTTGGGCATCCAGCATTTTTGCGGCACGAATCCTGCGTTTTGAGCATCGGACGCAGCGCGTTGGGGGCGTTTGAGCGACGGACACAAAAATCATCTGACCTGGACGTCTGCCTTCAAATGTACAGGCGTCCAACTCCTGTGTCTGGCGCGAATTGGACGCCCCGGTGTGAACGCAGGTCAAGGCCTCAATCGTAATAATATAACAGTAAACCGTTTGACTGAACAACAGCTCTTAGGGACACTAAATTAAATCCTTGTTTGACATGAGGAGGACAGACGAGGAGTTCTGACCACGAGAGCCCCGGTGCACGCTCCTGCGTGATGTTGGTTTGATTCAATTTTTATGTTAATGGTTTATTTGACCAAGCTGCCATGGGTATCGCTATTTCACCTCTTCCCAAACTTTGCACAGCTTCCACGCGAGCTCCAGAGTTTGTGTGGAAGTCTGCACATTTTCACGTCAAGTATTTTTTTATTGATTACACTCCTTGTGCGTACACACATTTTGGCCTTTGTTTTATAAATGAGGCCCTTGACCTGTAATTTGGCCTTATCCTGCCACCTGCTTGTCTCCATCTTGTTTTAAAAAAAAAAGTTTGCCATACTAACATTCAAAGCAAAGCAATACCAAGTACTAGTGGTATTATATTATATTCAGGAATAACCTGCTGTAGGCATATAATGTTACAGAATTTGATGACATAGGGTGGTAAATAAGTACCAGTATGTCTCTTTGTTCTAGGTACTCTCAGCCTTATTAAGGAAACCCTCAGGCATGAAATGTAACTTTGTGCACTTTCAGGTGTCCCAGCTGGTTAGGGTCATTTTGATAAATATGAGGCTCCCCTAAATCAGGACAGGACAAAACATCCAGCACAGATTTTAAACATTCGTAATACATTATAATAAAATAATTGTATTGTTTTGGTCACCAGATGCTGCAAATGCTAATTTGACCCCTTGGAGGGGCCCCTGGACCTAATTTCAAATGGACAGAGTCCTATGACTTAATTTGTGATCCACGGTTTACAAATAAATATCTAAATAGGGTACACAAATGTTGATCCATATTTATATTTCTGATGTACTTTTTATTTTATTGATTTATTAGTTTGATAGTGTCAGTGCATATTCATGAACATCTGTAACAATTACAATGTAAATATTCCAGATTATAACATAGATGCTAGTTTCCATCTGTTGTGCATAAGCACAGAAACAAATACAAAAGAATAGAAAAAAGTCAAAGTTAAAGTACTCACAGGCTTGGTTTTCCTGGTGTTGCACCTGTGTGGTACCTCACAGTACTCACAGTACTCACAGTACTCACAGTCCTCACAATCCTTACAGTACTCACAGTACTCACAGTACTCACAGTACTCACAGTACTCACAGTACTCACAGTACTCACAGTCCTCACAATCCTCACAGTCCTCACAGTACTCACAGTACTCACAGTACTCACAGTACTCACAGTCCTCACAATCCTTACAGTACTCACAGTACTCACAGTACTCACAGTACTCACAGTACTCACAGTCCTCACAGTACTCACAGTCCTCACAGTCCTCACAGTCCTCACAGTACTCACAGTACTCACAGTACTCACAGTCCTCACAGTCCTCACAATCCTTACAGTACTCACAGTCCTCACAGTACTCACAGTACTCACAGTCCTCACAATCCTTACAGTACTCACAGTACTCACAGTCCTCACAGTACTCACAGTACTCACAGTCCTCACAATCCTTACAGTACTCACAGTACTCACAGTCCTCACAGTACTCACAGTACTCACAGTACTCACAGTCCTCACAATCCTTACAGTACTCACAGTACTCACAGTCCTCACAGTCCTCACAATCCTTACAGTACTCACAGTACTCACAGTACTCACAGTCCTCACAGTACTCACAGTCCTCACAGTACTCACAGTCCTCACAGTCCTCACAATCCTTACAGTACTCACAGTCCTCACAGTACTCACAGTACTCACAGTCCTCACAATCCTTACAGTACTCACAGTACTCACAGTCCTCACAGTACTCACAGTACTCACAGTCCTCACAGTCCTCACAGTCCTCACAGTCCTCACAGTCCTCACAGTCCTCACAGTACTCACAGTCCTCACAGTCCTCACAGTACTCACAGTCCTCACAGTACTCACAGTACTCACAGTACTCACAGTACTCACAGTACTCACAGTCCTCACAGTCCTCACAGTACTCACAGTCCTCACAGTCCTCACAGTACTCACAGTCCTCACAGTACTCACAGTCCTCACAGTCCTCACAGTACTCACAGTCCTCACAGTCCTCACAGTCCTCACAGTCCTCACAGTCCTCACAGTCCTCACAGTACTCACAGTACTCACAGTCCTCACAATCCTTACAGTACTCACAGTACTCACAGTACTCACAGTACTCACAGTACTCACAGTCCTCACAATCCTCACAGTACTCACAGTACTCACAGTACTCACAGTACTCACAGTACTCACAGTACTCACAGTACTCACAGTCCTCACAATCCTCACAGTCCTCACAGTACTCACAGTACTCACTGTCCTCACAGTACTCACAGTACTCACAGTACTCACAGTACTCACAGTACTCACAGTCCTCACAATCCTTACAGTACTCACAGTACTCACAGTACTCACAGTACTCACAGTACTCACAGTCCTCACAATCCTCACAGTACTCACAGTACTCACAGTACTCACAGTACTCACAGTACTCACAGTACTCACAGTACTCACAGTCCTCACAATCCTCACAGTCCTCACAGTACTCACAGTACTCACAGTCCCTCGAGCCGTGGCTGGTGCACATCCTACTCCGTCTTTGATTGAATTAAGTCCTTCGATGGAGAAGGAGTGAGACCGTGCAGACCTTTACAAATAAAACATGCATTTTTAGAACGTACAAAAGTTCTGCACATTTAAATTGATTGTTTTTGTGAGTTTCTTAAATGTCAATGTTGGCTTCAGTGTCAAGCCTAAATATTTGAATTCTTTGACCAAGAATATGGTTTATGGCAATCGTTCTCAAATATTTAGCGTTATCCCCTGAGTCGTTCACACCCCAATGCACTGGACTAAAATGTCTATGGTCACTGAATACTCGCAATATCTATAGAATAGAGTGTTATTAATATTATATATTAATTAAAGGGTTACTTTTTTGACATGTTTGCTGATAGACAAGCATCCACTTCAAATTTTAATAATTGACTCTTTAGAATGTTGTATTTTTAGTTCCCATAAGATTTGCCTCTTTTGACAGATACAGATCACTGCAAACTGGAAACACTGGAAACGACCAACAGATGACTGAATGAGCTTTGGCATGGGGACAGAAAATGGTAGACATCAGGCTTTGTGTTACATCCCCTTTTTTGAAGGTCCACATACCTCTGAGAGTTTTATGATGTCTCTGCCACAAGCAGAGGCTTTTTGCTTTTTTTCCCAAATCCTAAAATCACTACTTTCAATTTGAAACTGGATTAAAAATGAATTCTTAAGAGCAATTTTCTCCACCAAGATGAAAGTTAAAACTCATCTAAAAGACTATGCTGTTTAATGAACAATTATTTGATTGAATACTTTGTCCATATGGTAAATGTACTGTGCATAAGGTTTACGTTGTTCTGCATGTTCCTTTAACTGTCTTATGAACATTGTGTAACTGTGTAACTATATTGGCCAAGTTAATGTTCAAATACCCGCACATGACTAGATTTAGAACAATCGTATCTAGTATCGCCACCGGTTAATGACTAATTTGCATATTCCATATTCATATATATCTGTTTAATTATTCAGTCAATAAATCTTCATAAACCAATGTTGGTAAAGTGTTCATTCATTTCCAGAAATAGGAGCCAATGTCATGGTCGTGTTTTCACAAACCTTCAAATTAACTAACTATTCATTTTTTTTAAGCATTAAAGGCGCAATGGACGATTTTTCGGCGATTTGAGAACGCAGGCGGAAGTGCACATGCCACTCCCCCGTGCGCATGCCACTCCCCCGTGCGCATGCCACTCCCCCGTGCACATGCCACTCCCTACGTGGCAGGACTAATCAGCCGTCCACGCCATGAGGAAATAAGACTCGGATTTGGGCCAAAAAAATGTGTTGAAAGGGAAAATGTTGAAAGGGTGGCAGAGTGGTTAGCACTCTCGCTTCCCAAGCCAGACCAACATGACAAGATCTCTCTGGGCGGAGTCTGCATGTCCTGCATGTCTGCATGTCCGTGCTGCACGTGTGGACATGGCCTGTGTGTCTCTGTCGCTGTGTTAACCCTGCGACGAGCTGGCCCCTGTCGCCTGTCCCCTGATGAACCCCACATAAGGCCCAAAGTCACTGGGATAGGCTCCAGTCACCCTCGACCCGTAACGGGACCTAGCGGTAGAAAAGGAATGAGTGAACTTTGAATGTCACCCTGGTTCATTAGTGGGAAGACATGAATAACACCGCAGTACTTGGTTCAGTCGACCACATCTGCAGAGATGCTCTGACCCAGCCGGAAAAAACTTTGCCCAACTCAGCAACTATTTCCAACTCATTAATACACTTGCAGTTATAAGAGCTCCTTTATTATTCTCATAAGAAAGAATATGTTATGTAAATGTCATTTATGAATATATAACACCCACTAATTGAAGCAACAATAAACAGATACCTGATTAACTTCATGAATGATTTAAATAGGCCCTTTGAGTTTGAATCATTGCCATAATTAGACAACTCTAATGTAGATGGAAATGTATTGAGATAAGTGCAGCTGTTTTGTGGATTCAAAAAGAACATAATTTTCAAGAATCGCCATGAAAGTTTTGTAAAATCAACATTTCCTCAGCGCTCTTCATTTGTTAAATACACTTCTTTGCACATTTGCATAATTCAGTTCACAGTCACTTCCCTTGAACGTTAAAACATCTCTGTCATTGTCTTGGTGGGACAGTAATGCCAATGCAACGGCCAATACAACACTGCAGAGGCCAAGGATTAATTAAGGCCTGGTGATCACCCAGTTGCCCCTGGCAATGACCAGGAAACAAGCCCATGTTGAAACCCATGGACACTTACTCCTGCTATGAGATGATAGTCCACAACATATTAAGCTTTTATTATTTTTAATTCTTATTTTTTTATCTTTTTGCTTATTGCTATTTTCATCCCAGAGCAGATTTACATTGTTTCTCTTTTTGACTTTATTCATTGTTTTTATGTTGCACTGAATGAAGACAAGTTCCTATGTTTGTGAATTCTGGTCATTGACAATAAATAAAACCTTTTCTGATTCTGAACAATGTTGAAGCGCTGCGTGTCACATGGAGCTGTACTCAGGAGCCCACGCCGCAGGCCACGCCCCCTGATTTAACCACAGGGCCAGAGTCAGCAATTTTGCTGGGCTCAAAATCGGTGTTAATATTCTAGACAAGTGGGGCATCTAAAGTTGTTTAAAAATGTTTGATACGTTCTATGGTTTACACAGCCGCAAATTTGTGTGACAAATTACAAATATTAAAATTCCTCCCATTTGTGCAAAACCAGAATTGGACTAAATTCAAATCAGTTGTTAAACTTTCAAGCTTCGACTGGCTCATTGTCCTAAAATCTAAATGGGTTTGATAGTGCCCCCCACAGAGTTAAATGAATCTGTACATGGAGAGAAAAACAGCCTTTTTTATTGCTTTCTAAAACACTCTGAGTGTGCTTGGCTCTCCACAGAGCTGACCTGTAACTTGGCCTGGTGGATATAGTTCAATGCCATCTACCAAGCAGAATTTCTCTCAGCCAGGCTGAAGAAGATGGCAAACCCTACATCAGAAAAGTTGCCAATTTAAAGATATATTCAGTGTCATTTTGAACCACAGTAAAACTTCTCCACAAAAAGCTGAAGTGAACTGCTTCCCTCATAAAAGCTGACTCATGAAAAAGCAGATTTTCCATCCATAGAACCAATTTTCCGAGCTTCAATGACATGAAAAGCCCACAATATTCAGACATTATTAGGGACAAAAACTCCAGTCCTTAAATCGGCCTGAGTTATGCATAAACAGAAAATTACAAAATCTCACTCAACCATGACTTGCTCCTTTTCAAACGCCCGTCCTTGCACTTCTAGGACTGAGGGATGTTTGAGCAGTGGGTGAAAGTGCAGTGCGTTGTTGGTCAGCGATAAGAACGCAGTTCATGTGAGTTTATCAGAGGGACAGGTGAGGCTAGAGTTATGTTGTCAGGAGGAGAACAATCGGAAAGGACAAGGCGGAGAACAATCGGAGAGGACGAGGCAGCACTAGATAAGAAAAGCTCCAACGCGCATGATGTGAGGACGAGGCTGCAACTCCTGCTCTCACATGGGCTCATGCAGCAGCTGCAGGAGAGACCAGGCCACTGAACAACATAAGACTGTTGACACAGACTAATCCCAATCAGAGATTAATGTCAACCGCCCAAACACATCATGTTTTGATTTTGAATTAAAAAAGGAAGAAGGAGACTTTTATAAGACCATCAAAGACGATAATTACGATGCACAGGTCACATCTTTTTAGAGGCAAACCCAATCATAGCAAGAATGCATCCTTTTCAAGGTATTTTCTAATATATTTAGTAATTTAATAAATGCAAGACAGATGCATTTAATCCATCAAACATATCCTTAATATATATATATACATTTTCCCAAGTCTTTCAGTTTAATTGTACACAATACGTAGTAACAGGGGACACAAACTGAGACCAAAGACACAATTATGAGAATAATAATAATATAATAATAGTTATAATAGGCACATGTAATAAAACATAAATGAGGTTACGCTATAGTAGGTCCATCATAAACATCCCATCTCACCAAAGATTATTCAAATGTTTCCAGTTTCAAATCAAGGCTGAAAGTAATTTCCATTTCCTTGTGATGGCTTTTTTTCCTGCTGCCAAAAATGATATTCCAAAGATATTGGTTTATTGTGTGCAGGAGTTTTGAGGCCCAAGTACATTGTTCTGAATTCTAATGCGATGGTAACAAATACAGTCTGTAGCTCTGTTGATTTCAGTCCAATATCTTTGAAAAACAGGACGAACAAACATCTCGATCAAACATCTCAGGCTGGTGGTGGTGGACCCTTGAGGAGGATAGTTTAAGGCATCATTTTCACAACATCTACAGCAGGGGTCTCCAAAAGAGGGCTCGCGGGCCAAGTCCGGACTCTGAGCCCTGGTTCATGTGAAACACTGTCTGTCAAAGCACAAACGTGAGATGCTGCAGACACAGTCAACAACAGCTTCATTCATGATTTGGTGTAAATGTAACATACGTAAGGACTGAGTGTTCCGAGGGTTTGGAAGTCTGCTCGACGACGAGGAACATTACGCGCCAGAGCACCGGGTTGAAAAGCCTGCGCGAGTGCACGGTACGTCAGACCGTGTGTGATGTGTGTGTGTCCCACGGGTCGAGTCATGAAAGATGGACCGCCGTCTCGTCCCCTTTTGTTTTAGGCACGTCTAAATGTATATTCTTATTTCTCTGTGAATATGTGTCAGATTGTAATTGTTATAGTTTTAATAGTTCTGCTTTAGTAGCGTGGAACACTGGACCAGCTCTATACCCTCCATCGGGTGCTCAAGGGTTCATAGGAGTTTTCCCAACCAGTCCCAATGTGCTTTGTGGATCAGGAGCTGTGTTCGCATTGCCAGCAGTAAGTCAGACCTGTTCCCGGTGCATGTTGGACTCCGCCAGGGCTGCCCTTTGTCACCGGTTCTGTTCATAATTTTTATGGACAGAATTTCTAGGCGCAGTCAGGGGTCGGAGGGTGTCCGGTTTGGGGACCACAGGATCTCATCTCTGCTGTTTGCAGACGATGTTGTCCTGATGGCTCCATCAAACCCGGACCTGCAACATGCACTGGGACGGTTTGCAGCCGAGTGTGAAGCGGCTGGGATGAGAATCAGTACCTCCAAATCCGAGGCCATGGTTCTCGACCGGAAAAAGGTGGCTTGCCCTCTCCGGGTGGGTGGGGTGTCCTTGCCCCAAGTGGAGGAGTTCAAGTATCTCGGGGTCTTGTTCACGAGTGAGTGAAGGATGGAGTGTGAGATTGACAGGTGGATCGGTGCAGCGGCTGCAGTGATGCAGTCACTGCATCGGACTGTTGTGGTGAAGAGGGAGCTGAGCCGAAAGGCAAAGCTCTCTATTTACCGATCGTTCTACGTTCTGACCTCACCTATGGTCATGAGCTTTGGGTAGTGACCGAAAGAACAAGATCGCGGATACGCGATCTTGTACGCGAAATGAGTTTCCTCCGCCGTGTGGCTGGGCGCTCCCTTAGAGATAAGGTGAGGAGCTCGGCCACACGGGGCGAGCTCGGAGTAGAGCCGCTGCTCCTCCACGTCGAGAGGAGCCAGCTGAGGTGGCTCGGGCATCTGTTCCGGATGCCTCCTGGGCGCCTCCCTCGGGAGGTGTTTCAGGCATGTCCCACCGGGAAGAGGCCCCGGGGAAGACCCAGGACACGCTAGAGAGACTATGTCTCTCGGCTGGCCTGGGAACGCCTCGGGATCCCCCCGGAGGAGTTAGAGGAAGTGTCTGGGGAGGAGGAAGTCTGGGAGTCCCTGCTCAGACTGCTGCCCCCGCGACCCGGCCCCGGATAAGCGGCAGAAAATGGATGGATGGATAGTTCTGCTTTAGTCCTGCTTAAGTCCTGCTTTAGTTCTGCTTTAGACCAGCTTTAGACCTGCTTAAGTCCTGCTTAAGTCCTGCTTTAGTATTGTTTAAGTCCTGCTTAAGTCCTGCTTGAGTCCTGCTTAAGTCCTCCTTGAGTATTGCTTGAGTCCTGCTTAAGTCCACCTTGAGTCCTGCTTGAGTCCTGCTTTGGTCCTATTTTAGACTTGCTGTAGACCTGTTTCAGTCCTGTTTTGTCCTGCTTTAGTCCTGTTTTGTCCTGCTTTAGTCCTCTTTTAGACTTGTTTTCCTGCTTTAGTCCTGCTTTAGTCCTGCTTTAGTCCTGCTTTATAGTTTATCCATGTTTTTCTGGTAGATTTGGATGTTCTTGCTTTAGTCCTGCTTTAGTCCTGCTTTGTAGTTTATCCATGTTTTTCTGGTAGATTTGGATGTTCTTGCTTTAGTCCTGCTTTAGTCCTGCTTTGTAGTTTATCCATGTTTTTCTGGTAGATTTGGATGTTCTTGCTTTAGTCCTGCTTTAGTCCTGCTTTATAGTTTATCCATGTTTTTCTGGTAGATTTGGATGTTCTTGCTTTAGTCCTGCTTTAGTCCTGCTTTGTAGTTTATCCATGTTTTTCTGGTAGATTTGGATGTTCTTGCTTTAGTCCTGCTTTAGTCCTGCTTTGTAGTTTATCCATGTTTTTCTGGTAGATTAGGATTGTTCTTGGTTTAACCCTGGTCTTGTCAGGTCTGCTTTGCACAAGTCAAGTCAGGTTTCTGGTAAACTCTGGGTTTGCGTCAGTCACTGCTTAATGATTCTCTCACATGCTAAATAAAACGGTCACATTTAAACTGCACTTTTCTACCTTCAAGACACTCAAAGCGCTTTACACCAACGAACCACTCACCAGTGCACGCAGACACGGGGCGAGGCGGGTTAAGTGTCTTGCTCAAGGATACAATGGTAGTTTTCAGCCAAGGAAGCTGTGGTACAGTGTATCTGACGCTCTACAAAGGATGTTTATGTTGAGCGCGGGATTCGAACCATATCAAAAGAAAGGCACTTAAACACAAGAAGATGGTTTGTTCTCATCAAGAAAAACACACACAGGGAGGTCGAGCGGTGGATGTAAGTGGAGGAGGTCCTGACCCCAAACTTATTGCTGCATTGTGCAACTAATTAGACGTGACACAATGTAATCCAAACCACACATGGATTTAAATAAGTATTAACTTTCTGTTTTGTACAATGCTCGGGCCAGGGTTAAAGGTTAAAGGTTAAAGGTGTACTGCAGCGTGGGTTCATTCAGGGTTTTTGACTGATACACGTGACCTGCGTTAACATGCAGCAAAATAATGAATCTAAATCAAGCACGACATCAATTTTTGTAATATGTCAACAAAATGAACCGAGACATGAATACCTGGTTCTGTCCAGTTTTCAGGTTCAAATGTTTAAATATAAGGCAAGGAAAGTTTATTTGTAGAGCACATTTCATATACAAAGTGCTTCACAACAGGAAAAATGCATTAAAATCAGAAAGAAATTATAGACCACATACAAAGCATTCCAGACACTCTTTCCCATATAACAACTTACATTATGTCAAATGTGTATATATAATTTTAAAGTTCTTACAAAGTCTTATAAATAAACTACAGAAGAAGTTGAAAAATCTCCTGTAATCTTATATCTGATTTTCCTTATTCCCCTTAAGTGTCTCTTCTTGAGAAAAAATATACTTAAACATAATTTACTTTCAAAAGCACAGACCTTTTTTGTTGTTATTCTCGCTCTTTGTCTTTTTTAAAATTGATTGAAAGAAATTCCACGTTTTGAACTCTGCAAACCAAAACAAAATATAGATTATATACAAAAAAATACACACATAATAAAGTATTAATATCAAAGTTAGAAGTCAACATACACAATAATTACAAAACTGCCCCAGCTCAGTATTGATTCACTTGACCTTCCGCCACACAAGTTAATTAACACAACTCTTTCCCTAATGAATAATAACCCACCTATTAATAGTCCATTCCTTCCTATACTTTTGATTGTATTTCAGGAATGTGATCCAAATCCCTTACCCATAATCCAATGCAGGGATGACACAGTGGCGGACAGTGATCCATCGCAGGATCGATGAGCGTGTTGTCAGAGAATCCAGATGAGCCAGCACTGCTCCCTCAGTGATACCGGGCCCCGGGCCCCGGAGCGAGCGAGGACAGCCACTAATTGTCCAAACAGCACAGTGCACATTCCTCACGCGGACCGCCATCGACAGCCGACATATTGGATTGCATGCTGGAGCAATCAGGCTAACTCCGCAGCGACGAAGGGGGCCACTCGGAGACACATCCAGGAGCCAGGATAATTAACATTTATTGATACATGACTGCTGTAAGCCTGTTTGGCCAGTGAATTAAACCAGCTCATTACAGGCTTAATGGTGGGCAGGGGAGATAAATAATAGATGCCAGTCCACTCACCAGCACTCACATGCATCAGGAGACCCCTCTCGCTCCCTTTTCACTTTATACCGATCCCCTGCCCTGTTTCTGACATCAAACTGGCCCAGACGAAGACAAGACATCCTCCACAGGAACCCGGGCTGACATCACTGTTTGAATCGCATCAAGTGGTCTCCTGTGGCAGGCGCGGCAGGTCGAACACGAGGAGGTGGATTACAAGGGCCTGCTGACTCTGGAAGAAAATGGGGAATGATAATACAGTATACCAGAGGCCTTAAAGTATCAGAGTGTTCCTCCACACACTGGAAGGTCAGCTTAACTAGTGACGTTGTTTGTTGTTGTGTCCTTGGGCAAGTCCTTGGCATAAAAATCTGATTAATTAAAATGTTTTGTGTAGTTCCCCAGTTGTCCAGGTCAATTCCATAGCAAAAGAAAATATGACATATGCCAAAAAGACAAAAGTTGTAAGAGTTTTAAGCATGAAGAACTTCCAATCCAAGTGCACGGATATAAAGCAGTCACACTTAAAACATGTGTGAACCAAATAAGTGTTAATCAAATTTGAACTATTATGTCTACTACAATCTGCTTTTAAAATTACACATTAGGACAATGCAAAAGGAAAAAAAAGAAAGCATTTCTCCCAAACCATATGGAACATAATGTTTTTCCAAATGCATTTCCCTGTTTGTATCTGAATAGGCCTCAAACACTTGCCGCTGCACGAGGGCCGTCGTTCAGGCACATCCCAGTGCACTTGTGGACCATTCTCCATATCTTGAGTCAAGATCAGAATTCTCTTGCTGGAAATCAAGTTTTCCGTTGCCGGGGAAACCCACTGGAGGACACGCAGTACCAGCTCCACATCAAAAGGCCCCACATGGGATTAAACCCAAACCATTTTAACTTTCTTTCACACATTATTAATTGATAAACAGTTTAATGAAGGGGATTTGCACATGAAGGGATGGAATAATAATGTAAAATAAAACACATACATTCGGCTTTTGAAAACTCTACACACTGTTCGCCTTCAATGTCTTTCTAATGACCATGACATTTGATCTGTTCTTGTTAAAGTAGTTCAAGGCTGTCTACAAGAGGTGGGAAAAGGAGCTACATTGCAAAGATACAATGGTGGCTTTGACATGACATAAAGTAATCTATTACATAAGGGTGAGTTGTATTGAGTGAGATATGAATGAATGTAGTTCTTTATTGTTCACTGTGAGAGCCGAGCTGCTGGAGCCTGTTAGAGCCTGACGAGAACGAGTTCCGGTTGTTCTCACTATGAGACAAAAGTGCAAACCACTCAGCCACTGTCGCCATAGAAAGTCTAAAAAATATGTAAGATAAGATAAGATATTCCTTTATTGTCCCACATGAGGAAATTTCATTGGTGCAACGCAGGTAGATACAGAGGTAGATACAGAAGAACAGATCACTTGTAGGAAGTCTGAAAAACACTTTCAGTAGAAGATCTCCTATAAATAAATAAAAACTCCCATAGACAAATAAATAAATAAATACCATTGCATGTGATCACGACAGTAATTGCACATGAATATGTGTCACGACAGCACATAGATTGCACATGAATTTCACAGTAATTGCACATGAATTGCACATGAATTCCAACAGCAATTGCACATACGACAGAATTGCACATCAGTATTAGGTTAGGTCAGTATTGCGAGTGTTCAGTACTAACAGTTTTTGTTATAAAGTCTGACAGCAGCAGGAAGGAAAGACCTACGGAACCTTTCCTTCACACATCGAGGGTGGATCAGTCTCTCACTGAAGCTGCTCTCCAGAGCGGAGAGAGTGTCCTGCAGGGGGTGACACTCATGGTCCAGCATAGATGTGAATCTAGCCAGGACCCTCCTGTCCCCCACCTCCTGCACCGAGTCCAGAGCACAGCCCAGGACGGAGCTGGACTTCTTGATGACTCTGTCCAGCCTCTTCCTCTCCCTCTCTGTGATGCTGCTGCTCCAGCAGGCCACACCATACAGGAGGGCCGATGCCACCACAGAGTCGTAGAAGGTCTTCAGGAGTGGCCCTGTCACTCCAAAAGACCTGAGTCTCCTCAGGAGGTAGAGCCGACTCAGTGTCTTCATCAGGTGGGACGTGAGAGCCACTGGCCTGAAGCTGTTGAGGTCTTTGGGGCGCGGTGTCTTAGGCACAGGTACCAGACAGGAGGTCTTCCAGACCTGTGGTACCACCCTCAGCTTCAGGCTCATGTTGAAGACATGCTCCATAACTCCACACAGTTCATCTGCGCAGGACTTAAGGAGCCTGGGGCTGATGCCGTCAGGTCCTGCTGCCTTCCTCACTTTAATCCTCTTCAGCTCACTCCTCACCTGTGCTGCTGTGACAGTCAGTGGTTGGCAGGGGGACCGTGTGCTGGGGGGATGGGTGAATCCATGCGAAGTGGGGAGCTGATGGTCCGGGGCAGATAAGCGAAGAGGAATAGATGCAGGGCATTGTCCAGCTGTAGAAGAGGGAGCGTGCAGCTGTGCAGGGGGAGGGGCGGGTGACCGATCAAACCTCAAGAAGTGAGCATTTAAATCATTCACCCACTGTAGATCCCCCTCTGTCTGGGCAGGGGGGATTTTGAAGCCCGAGATGGTTTTCAGGCTCCTCCACACTCCCTGAATGTTCTTTTGCTGCAGCTGCTCCTCCATCCTCCTCTTGTAGCCGGCCTCAGCCTGCCTGATCTTCCTCCTCAGCTCCTTCTGCACAGTCCTCAGCTCCTCCTTGTTCCCTGACCTGAAGGCTCTCTTCTTCTCCTTCAGCAGAGCCTTCAGTTCACGGTTAATCCATGGCTTGTTGTTTGGAAAACACCGCACCGTCCGGGAGGGAACAATGTTCTCAAAACAGAAGTTGATGTAGTCCGTGATGCACTCTGTGATGGTGTTGATGTCCTCCCCATGTGGGTCATAAAGCTCAGTCCAGACAGTGGTGCTGAAGCAGTCCCTCAGAGCCTCCTCGCTCTCAGCAGACCACATCCTCACCTCACGGGACACCACAGGCTGCCTGCGCACGATGTGTTATGCTTTATAAGTGACACCTTTGGATTTCTACTTTACACAGCCCCTGGAAATATTCATATTTCACGTCAAGAGGGTGTCAATGTCTATTTGAAACAAAACTAAAAAATACTCAACATAACAATTTGACTTGTAATACAGCTCTCACGAGTTTGTGTTTGTCTCAGTTCATCCCTGTTTCACCTCGTCTCCATCAGCACCTCAGGCACTTACATCTCTGAGTAAACAAGTTGAGAAAATCGTCATTGAAACAGCGCCACGTCGTGACAAACGCAGGAGACGGCGTGAAACCAATAAACGTTCCCAGCAGTCCAGCAACACAACACAACACAGTTATTTCTGAAGCCACATTACAGCACGTTGTACATCTGTTTGTTTTTTTAAAAAGAAACGTCTTCTTCCACTTCTCCAACAAAGTTACAAGATAGTTACACGTCGCCCACCTTTCCACTGTCAAGATAAATCAGTGAGGGATGTGGCCAAAGCAAAGAAAAACACATTGTTTTGGATTAAGACTTCAGAAGAGGCGAGCGTATCCGTTTTGAGAGGCATTGGCCGGTTCAAGAACACACAGGCATGAGATTTTCCAAAGGCGTGTTCCAGTTGAGCTCCTTTATTTCCAGTTCAAGTGCAGTTCAGGCGCTGGTCCCCACAGTGCACTCTGTTTGTCCAGCAAGAGGCAAGCGGCATGATTAATGGGGCCGGACTGAGGGCTTATGGGAGATGTAGGCACGGGACGGCACATCTGAATGAAATATAAATGAGCAGGAGGAGAGCGAACAGGTTGGAAATCAGCATGAGAGGGGGAAATCTGACTATGGAGTTTTAGTGATTGATGACGAATCGATCGCTGCGTCCAAAGAGGATCGTGGGTCGGTGGTTTTGTGGTGAAATATTTAGATAAAAGGAGAAAAAAATGTGCTGACGATTTAAAGAGGAAATCACTTGTGATTAGAGCGTGTCTGCAGATCAAGGAGAAGTTAGTCCAGGTGAAAGAAGAGATGTGAGGGTTTAGTTTCATGGTGCAGGTGTGTATTCGAATATAGTGTACATAAGATGCTCGGTGATTAAATGGGGAAAAGTAATATGAATATTTACAAAAAAGTGTAACTGAATTAATTAAAGGAATAATAGAGGATTTTTCGCCGATTTGAGAACCCCGTGCGGAACAGCCTCGCTCCTACACGTACGTTTGTTTATTAGCGCGCCATCTCTCGTCTCTGCAGATTTCCGTCTTTTCTGAGCTCGAGCACAGTTTTTCTGTAACTGTTACTGTAACTGAAGGATCTCGCTAAACACACAGTGACATATGAACCACGTGTGGCAGTATGGCCTGCGGGCAGACCATGCCACTTCCTATTGGCTAATCATTAGGGCCGTTGGCCAATAAAATGTTGTTCCGTTTTGTCATTCATCCTCTGACCTACGCACTTCCTGGGTCTGGGTGTTGCTCCACGTACCTCCGCTCTCCAGGTAGTAGTTGTCCCTTATGCTAATGCAATTCGATCGTGTAGTTTTACTCATAAAATGGTTTCTGTGGTTTAGTGCCGTGGCCTGTCACCTGGCGCCGCTTTGTTAACGCTCCGATGTGATCTCTGCTGACTCGGGATTGTTGTGGTCTCGCTGTCATAGCCCCACAACGCGTGGTCCCGGGCAGCTAACGTGGTACGTCCTGAGCGTGATATGCCGGTAGCCTAGTGTTCAGGTTAGCGTTAACCAGGTCTCTTTTCAGATGTAACCTAAACTCTCTGGAGCGGCGGTGTGCGCTGGAGCCGTTGCCTTGCCTTGCCCTCTGTTGATATGGATGTCTGTGCCCTGTGTTGTCCAGATCCACTGGACTCTTAAAAGACTATACATCCACGCATAAAGAACTGATACGAACTGTGTTGTTACCTAAGCCTGTGTTAAAGTATTTATTAAATTAATAGCCTGTTAAATAAATTACATGTGAAACTGGAATCTGCCTCTGTATAATCAAGAACGAATCTGTGTGTCCTTTTAGTTAGTTTTCCGGGTGTAAGCCCGGTGGCGTTGTTGGTTTTATTTTCTTTATTTTTATTTAATTTAAATTAGTTTAAAACATTTATAGTACCACCAGAATGCCACACACGCATGCGCAGCCAGGGAAACGTGCTCAGAACGAGGCTGCAGGTGTGCAGTAGGTGCGTCCTATGATTGACATGTGAATGAACTACTCGGCTGTCCACGGCACAAGGAAATGACAAAAAATCCTCCATAATTCCTTTAACATTCAGACGATTCAATTGTTTTTTGTATGAATGTATCATTCATAAAGTGGCATAGTCAATACGTGTACTACAAAACAGAAACTCAAAACTGTGCATTGAATGTCCACAAAAATAATGAATACCTTATAAATACAGTATAAATTATCTTTGAATGAATAATAAATGGGAAGTGAACAGTCATTAAAACCATAAATGATGCTGTTTGATTTGGTTATAGCAGGTGGTCCAGCTTCACCATAACATCTGATCTGAAAATACAACACGTGTGATCACATGTATTTATTATGTATAATACATTTAAAGTGTTTTGAATCATTCATGCTGAATCAAGAGGTATTGAGTCATATTTCATTGGATTGAATACAAAAACACTAATAATCCGACATTTATAGTAATAAATATAGTATTAGTAATAATTTAGTACTTTTCAACAGATTTCAAATAAAGATGAGGATCATTTGTGTCTCAAACTGATGTGTTTCATTTTATCTTTTAAATGCAGCAGACTTTCTACTATAATTTTACAACATTTATTTATTCTATTATTCTAATGCTTGATGGATTGTGTCATGTGATGGTGAACCGAACCGAAGACACATTTCCATTATGTTGGATAATAAAGTTAAAAATAATGTCACATAAATGTGTTATAATCTGCAGATTCCATACATTATCCTGTAAAAGATAAGATAAGATATTCCTTTATTGTACACACATGGGGAAATTCCATTGTTGCAACGCAGTAGATACAGAGGAAAAGCACAGATAACTTATAGGAAGTTTAAAAAACAGAAGAACTCTCATAAACAAAAACTAATAGACAAAACCTCTCAATTCCTAATAAGGAATGGAGGGGAACAATAAAAAAGCTAGGAATAAAATAAAAATAAAAATAAAATAAAAAAACAGCTAGCGTAAGACAAGATAATACTGCTAATAATGGCCAAATAAACACTCTATTTCCATCAGTTATAAAAGCATAAAATCATGTCAGTTTGCATCTCTGTCCACCATAGGGGCTGTACGTGCCAAAAGTCTAACCCGTGCACCATTTGTGAAGCTGGAACGCAGTTCCTTGAGTTTTACCTGACTTTACCTCACCTTACCCAACACGAACACCACAGGCCCATCTGCTGTGCTCTGCTGTGCTTTGTGGGTGGATCTACACTGTGGCCTTGATGTCATTTACTGTACGACCCTGGACGCTTCCCATTGTCCGGATCCGCCTGTCTCTGCTCCTGCATTATGTTTGTGTGTTTTTCCAATGACAAGGAGCGCACCAGGAAATGTGGCCCTCTAGCCTTTGTAATTATCTGCCCATTTTCCTGTGTGCCACATAGGCCTTTATCACCGCTTTCCCATCTCACCCAGGGGTCTGCGGCTGTCGCTCCATAGCACTCCCATCTCTCCGGATGAAATGTAGAAGTCCTCCCCGTGACCTCCACGCCTGCCTCGTCTCTGCCCTTATTTGTTTCCCTGTAACACGAGACATTTGGAGATAAAGCTAATTATCAATCAGGCCATCTCAGCAGCTATTTATGCAGCGGCAGAGCGTTGCTTTCTGACACCGACGCAAAGATGGTATGATAGAGAGATCGCTTCTCGTTTTCATCGACGAGCTCTTTTACATGAGAAGTGCGCTCGGAGAAGAGCTGAACTTTTGAAAAAGAGAGAACAAATGTGGTGTAATTAAAGTTTAATTTGGTCTTTGGAGACGTGTGTGACCTTTAGTGAGAAAGTCTGTGGTGAAAAGGGTATTTTAGAGACCAGGTTTTGAACAAGTTAGCTGTCTTTAGTATTTGAGATTATGTGAGTTTAAAAAAAAAAGTGAATCGTTGACTTTGAATATGAATCATGTTTTTTTCTGTATGTGAAATTATGTTTAATAGATTTTTTGGGGTGCAGGGCAATTAAACCCTGTCCATGCATTGCAGAGTGGATGGTGTGGTCATTTTTAACTTTAGCTTTAACTAAATAACATGACCTGACAGGCTCATGACTAATAAGAATGACACAAACTAATTAATTGTTGAGTAGACAGGGCAAGGTTCAAAATGTACTGAATAAATTGGCTCAAAAACAAATAAAACAGTTCCTTTTCTTAATCTATGTTCACCCTTTGCTCCATCACAGCTAATCGTTTGTTTCATTGTTGAGTGTTGATGTAACCCCAAGATGGCAAAAACACCTCATGAACGTCTCTGTAGCACCTAATGCAAACATGGAATACATTACAAATTGATTGATTGACATTGTGCAACTCAAAGTGGAATGCATTGCTGGGATAAATCCGCCCGGCACAGTCACAACCGTCCTGGAGCTTGCTCATAGCAGCACCGTGACAGAAATGCCAATTAGTGTCACAACGAAGGTAAAACTAACAGGCAAACAACACATTCTTGAGACAAGCGTGACGAGGCACAACAACACGGGGGACCGGACGTAAGAGTGGTCAGAGGGCGAGTGACATGAGTGAACCGCTTATACAGCTGACATGAACAGCAAAACTATATACTACCACTACTATATACTACTATATACTACTATATACTACTATATACTACTAACAAACGTCCAGCATGTTTGTCCAGTGTGAGTGCAAATGGCCCATGTCAGGCACGGCACGCTTCAGACTTTAACACGGTTCGAAGAGCCGGACAAAAGCTTGGTATTGTTGCTTATAATAATGTTATGAGTATCATGAATGCTGAATGTTCCTATGAAAACGCTGCTGGTGATCCGGGCTTAGGACTGAGGGAAAGTGTGTCTCGATGCCTTCGCTGCTCTTTGATATTGTTTTAATCGAGTGTAGATCACACTTACATCTGCATCAAATATATTTAGTGGAGCTGGGCTTTATTGCGGAACCTTCTGCCATCCAATAATAAATTGTTCTTGCAGTTGAACAACATATATTTTCGAAATTTAATGTAAAAGCATTTAGGGTCAAATACAGACTGCTGTGTGCTGTCTGCATGTAATAGTAAAGTGTCTCCGGTGATTTCTAAATGAGAAGGGTTATTGATTAACCCCTAACTCTTCCTTTATTCATGATAATAATCAGGTTTTGATCGTTCATGTGAACCTGTTTTAACGGGGAAACTACCGGTAATTGCCCATTTCTTCCAGCGCGTCCAGTCAAAAAGGTGTTAAATGATCTTTCCACTACAACCCTTTTTATCCCAATTTGCATACAGCAGACCACAGGGGGCTTCCCACAAATCAAAGCACATGACGTAACAGGATCATAACAACCTTTCTCAGAATCATTCATCTTTCCTGAAATAAAAGCTTTCAGCAATGACCCGACACTTCCTCAAGAGGAATAAACCTGGTTCTGGCGTGACATTTGCAGATTTGCTGAAGGAAAGAAAATACGACCAAATGAATGTTGAATTAGAGGCTTCGTTTTGGGTTGAACGCTCGGATCTCTGGCAGCTTTGTGCATTTGGGTCATGAACAAGGCGTCGTAATCCCAATGTAAGATTTAATTGCGGGCCTTCCTCTCATTTCAAAATGTCACAACTTTATTGCTTTACAAAACGTCTCAGTCAGCCAACAGGGACGTAGCGTAATTAGAAAAAAATGTTTAAGCTCAAGCAAACGTGATTAAGCCTGGATGCCTCCATGCTGTTTTGAGTGAACAATGTATTTGAGCGCTGCTGGAGGGCAGTGGGTTTCCAAAAATGCTTGTTTGTTGCAGTTTTGCTTCAGGAAACCGTGCTTTCCTCTGTATCTCTTTGACAAGGCAATTAGGAGTGGGCTTCTTGTGCGGTCAACAGAATATACCCCAATTGTGCCCATCAAAACAGACTAATTCCAGCTCTGACTGCAGGGAAGCCTTTTTTTACTCTTTGAGCTATGGCCACAAATCGCATTCAACCTACGTTTTCGGATGTGATATTTCCTTGATCTCTAAACTTTCTGAGCAGAGGTTTTTGGCTGCAGGTTTCATTGGAAGTGGCTGTCTTTTGCAGTTGAGAGTCGAGACGCAGGGATCAGGAGGTGACAGGCTGGATTACAACGTGTAGGTGTAGTCCACGAAGAAAGGTGTTAATAACAAAGCCACACTTGGAGATGGGTGCAATATGGAAGTCTGCTGTGTGTTTGAGCCAACAATGTGCCTCACAATCTTTCTGTGGCGAGAGATAGAGATTCTTCAAGGCAAATGAGAAAAGCTGTGCCAACCTGTAACCTGTAAAAGTGTATTATCTCTTCAGTGACCCAGCACACAGGCACATGGATACAGTAGTATAGCTGCACTACATTGGAAAACAAGACAAATGTACATGTATGGACGTATGACAGAAGACTATTAAGTATTTATTATTGGAGCTCTATTACAGGGTGAGCAAGTTTTTACTTAAGTGTTGACTTTTAAACCGAGCCCTTTGAATCATCCAGGACCACTTTGTCACAACCCTGACAGAGCCGTGTTCGATCTTCTCCCATTGGGAAGAAGATATTGTTCTATTGAATTTAAAACCTCTCGTCAAGCTAAACGCTTCAAACCACAAGACGTCAGTTACTTGAATAATGCACTTGAACTATTTGGATCTAGCACTTTACTTACCATACTTTTTTTAATCACTCCTTACTTATTTTCGTAATGGCCCAAATCACAACAGCAGTTCAGTGAGAACAGATTAAACAATGTCCAGAGGGACTTGGTAATCCCCCAGTATCTCGTGTCCTTAGACAAATGTCCCAAGCTCCCCTGTCCTTAGACCCTCCTTCTCGGCCAGAAAAAACTACCAAACTTCTTTGGGAACGTAGAAACCTCCATGGAGGAGAGATCCAACCCCCACGGACGGACAGGCGGACGCACTTCAGTTTGCAGATAGACAGTGGAGCTGCAACCACTCATTGACTTAAAGGTAAGATAAGATAAGATATTCCTTTATTGTCCCACATGGGGAAATTTCATTGGTGCAACGCAGGTAGATCCAGAGGTAGATACAGAAGAACAGAACAGATCACTTATAGGAAGTCTGAAAAACACTTTCAGTAGAAGATCTCCTATAAATAAATAAAAACTCCCATGGACAAATAAATAAATGTGATCACGACAGTAATTGCACATGAATATGTGTCACGACAGCACATAGATTGCACATGAATTTCACAGTAATTGCACATGAATTCCAACAGCAATTGCACATATGACAGAATTGCACATCAGTATTAGGTTAGGTCAGTATTACGAGTGTTCAGTACTAACAGTTTTTGTTATAAAGTCTGACAGCAGCAGGAAGAAAAGACCTACGGAACCTTTCCTTCACACATCGAGGGTGGATCAGTCTCTCACTGAAGCTGCTCTCCAGAGCGGAGAGAGTGTCCTGCAGGGGGTGACACTCATGGTCCAGCATAGATAGAGATAGATTAAAGGAATAATAGAGGATTTTTTGGCGCCAAATCTGAGTCTCATTTCCTCGTGGCGTGGACAGACGATTAGTTCTCCCACATGTCAATCATCCCTTTCGTCCTATTGCACACCTGCAGCCTCGTTCTGGCTCGTCCCCAGCATATCTGCACGTTTCCGTGGCTGCGCATGCATGGTTCATATGCCACCGAGGTGAGTGCGCATGCACTTTTCAAGAAGGGAATAACAGTCGCTTGAGTTCTCAAATCGGCGAGAAATCCTCTATTATTCCTTTAACCTGTTTAGTTACTTTCAGTGTCAACATTTTTATGGTTTTAGTGTACCATTGTTGGTTTATGTGGTTGTTTTTGATGATGTTTTGTTGTGCACTTTGAACATTTTGCACATGTCTTTCATGTGGTTTTTAACTAAAAATGGCAAATAAACTAAACAGCTCAAGTGATATTGCATTTTCAAGTTTACTACTTTTTATTTATTGGCATTCAGTACCAACAGAAATAATAAGAAACAATTGCCAGAACATCTTGGCATTTCAAAGTCCAATTAATTTAGTATTTTATGGAGCAGCAGAATTTTGGGAAAATAATTCATTGCAATTTTTCTCACATTTTTCTGAAGTATTGCAATTAAGATTAGATTTCCGACACGTGGTTGAAAAGTAGTAGAAAAGTAAACAACTCCAGGAGTATTAAACATTGTGAGAAAACTGTTCAAGCATTAATGAGTTTGTTTTTAAGTGTGTCTTATTCCCAGTTTAGACTTTGGTTGTCCCATTATGAGGAATTATTGTACATTCCTGTTTTTGTTCTCATGCAGATTTTGGATTGTAAATTGTTCTTTGAAAGCCAAATAAAACATTTTAAAGGTTCATTACAAACAAAAAACAAAAGCAGCTGAAAAAACTTCAATTGGTATTTGGTGTAAATCTTGAGTACAGATTCTGTCCCGTATCCGTCACATTAAAGTCCCTCAGACTGATTGGAGACGCTGCGGTGCCAGATGCTCCTGAAGTCGTTCTTGGACCAATGACACTGCATT
Source organism: Eucyclogobius newberryi (assembly GCF_026437365.1). Classification (NCBI taxonomy): domain Eukaryota; kingdom Metazoa; phylum Chordata; class Actinopteri; order Gobiiformes; family Gobiidae; genus Eucyclogobius; species Eucyclogobius newberryi. The sequence goes on along the minus strand of NW_027315801.1, from coordinate 34,018,586 downwards.
ATCCAGCTGCGAAATACCACATGGCCCTCCTGTTTGTCATAAATCTGATAACATATCTGTTAATATCTGCTCAAAATAACTGCCATTGCACCATTTCAATGTGGCTTTAGTTTATCAAGTGACATATAATATGGTTTTCCCTCATAATTAGTTTGTTTAGTTTTTTACTGAGAGAACAAAAAAGCGACATAAGACACAATAGCGGTTTGGCATTTATTGGCCTGCGCGTGTACAGTATCCCATTTGGTCTGAAGTAAGTAAGTCAGTTAATTTATGATTTTGGTCCTTAATTATTGGTTCTGTTTGTGTCATAAATTTCTTGGTTATGACCGCCTTCTCTGCTGCCAGAAGTATGTTGTAAATCAGCATTTTATTTGTATTTTTCTAACATAACTAGAACAGAGAGTGGAAATTAAATACAAATAAACATCAACTAAACATAAAAGAAACTACTGAATCAGTTTCAAGGTTTCCCCTTCCTGGCATGATTTACCCGCAGCACTTTTTGTTTTTCTCTTTTCTATTTCATTTAGCTCTCTTTGTTTCTTTCTTCCCGAAGCAATGGCTCAATTGGATACATCTTTTCTGGCTAAATTTGTTCTCCCATAACTGCTTTAGTTGCATCCCAAATGATGGGCGGGGAAGTATCAACATTGTCATTTTCTTACAGATTGGTCTTAATGATGTTTTTCCTTAAACAAAGGGCATTGAACCTCCACTGAGTGTTTTTTCATCTTTCCTACAGTAATAAAGATGGGATCATGGTCACTTAAGTCTATTGTACCTATATCTGCCTCAGTGATCTGTCTTTATTGAAAATGTTTGATAAAGAAGTCTATTCTGGAGTAGATTTTGTGGTGATTAGAAAAGACTGGGGTTCATCTCGTTCCAGCTGTCAATCAATCCTACATTTTTCATTAATTTACGGAATTTCTTATTCATTGTTCCTCCAGTGCCTCTTGAGTTTGACAAATCCAATGTAGGTTGTATGCGAAAATTCCAATTGTCGCCACAGATAAGGGTTCCCTCAGAGTGGTCTGCAATCATGTCCACAATATTCCTATAAAAGTTTGGAGCATATTCATCAGAGTAAAAATCTTTCCATTAATAGTTCCTTTGACCAATACAAATCTTGTCTTTGCTCAAATGCCATTCGTTTGAAATCAATATTGCAACTCCCCTCTTAACTGAACTAAACTGTGTTAGTTTTTGATGTTCTATCTCAATTAAATGTGTTTCTTGATAATATAATATAATACATCTAATTGTTTTTGTCCATATTTTTGATGGTTTGGTTGAATATGTCGGCAACATTAAAACATGCTGCTCCTAACACTTCCGATGCATTGGGTTGACTGACATGGATGTTTCCACTATTCATTTTCAAATGTTATAATACTTTCTGGTCGAATAACATACACATATGAGCACAAGAACCACAGAAACATGGAACAGATGAAGATACGAAATAGAAAACAAAAAAGTTCATGCCAAAAACATGTGTTGATCCCAAAACCTGTTCATTTATAAGAGTTTAAAGAGGCTGTTTCTGGCTCCAGTCCCCACAAAAACTCCTCCGTCTAACCCAAACCCCGCTGCATGTATTTCTCCCTTTTCCTACAAATCCAATCTCCCACATTTGCTCCTCTGACTGTAACTAGACACTGAGTTTTGGTACTGAGCTGACAGCCAACACGGAGCATAAAGTCGATATGAGGGCGCATGGTCTCACATTGCTGCAGTTTTGAACAGGAAGCTAATGGTCCCTTATCTATGACTATAACGTATTTAGTATTTTAAGATAAGATAAGATAAGATAAGATATTCCTTTATTGTCCACACATGGTGAATTGTAGGTGTTACAACGCAGTAGATACAGAGGAAAGGACAGATAACTTATAGGAACAAAACTCCTCTCATATCTCAATAAATAAATAAAAAGATAAAGATAAAAATAATAGTAAAATACAAATAAAATAATAATAATAAAGTAAAGTAAAAATAGCTAGCATAAGACTAAATAATACTAATGGTAAGTAAACACTATATTTATCAGTTATATGCACATGAATATGGCCTTAATTGCTTGTGAGTATGACAGTAATTACACATGAATATGATGGTATTTTAGATCAATATTGTAGTTTACAAATATGAAATAAAGATCTATGCATATATTATGTTATAGTTAACAGAACCAGATTGAAAGTATGTCTTCTTTACATATTGTGTTCGAGGTTCTTGTTGTTGTCCTTTGGCTGAGGATTGAAGCCAGATGCCAGTCATTAGGAGGCAGTGGTGGTCCATGGAGCAGTGGACAGAAAGTCTCCACCTTGTGTCATGTGAAAGTGTGAACCGGACCCATCCATCTAATGACCTCTCGTCCCCGTTGAGCGCGGCTAATTCCTCTGGCCTCGCCTTGAGTCACCGGCAGCTGAACACACTGACCAACCAGATGTCAGGGCACAACAGGCTATTTCCAAGTCAACAACATCATCTCCGGCACTTGACTGAAATAATGTCTGACAGTTTGATCGATTTTCCTTTTATACGTTACCTTGCTTGGACCTCAGTGTTTGATATACGACTGTACTGTTTTTGTTGGCTTTACTTGCGTCGCTGCTTGTGAATGCCCTTCTTTTCAGATCCTTGCGTTGTAAGATATCAGTGTGATGACAACAATGACATATCTGGCCTCCGGTGGGGCTCATGGCACAGCCTGTTGCTCTGTTATCTTACACATTGTCCCACAGCATCTGCTTTTACATCTGGCCATAGGATCCTTGTAGAAAAGCTGTCAAACATCGTCTCATCTATATTTAGGAGGGCTATTTTCATCTGGTGTTGACACTCCTTCCTCTCATTACACTGTTATCACAACCTCCCAACCTTTGAATTAATTAGTTGAGGCAAGTCAATTAGCCTTCTTCGGCGAGTGCACCGAGCCTGCCCAAACATACCTCAAACGCTGAACAGAATTACAAGTTGCTATGAAAAACTGTCAATTTAAGTTTAGTCAATTAGTCTGGCTTATCATTTTCGATGTGGGTCTTTTGCTCTGCCCCTTGGCTTTATATCAAATGTGTCAAAGCAAATACTCACATTTTAAATCCTCCTTTATGCTTGAGACAGTCAACTGCGATCTTTTGATTTTGTATAAGCATGTATGTAGGGCCCTGCCAAAATACTCCCACTACGCACTTGACTGCTGTGCGTTTTCTGTCTCCCACCGAGGTTACAGTCCAATAGCTTTGATTGTTTAGCTCCCAAAGCATTACCTGCCTTGTTTCTTTTGTGTTTGCTCATCTCTTGCTCCTCGTTTCTTGGGGTTTTGTGGGTGATACGAAGATTTCGATGGCACATGTTGGCAGAAGCACAGTGAATGTGAGTGTGTCCAGGCCAGAGTTACAACCAGAAGTCCCAACTCCAATATTTCATTATTGATGCAAACAGCCTCCATTTATTCACTTCTGTCATCCAAAGTGTACTAACCTTTGTGGCCAAACCCGCTGCTCGATCTCAACAGAAGCTAAGCACGGCCTGGTTAGTATTTGGATGGGAGAATACAAGGTGCCACAGTAAGACAAGACCCCCCATTGCACCCACATTGCCCAGTATGAATCTGGTGAATGCATGAGTGTTGGTGGTGGTCAGAAGAGCTGATGTCCCGGAATGATCCAGAATACACACTTCGACAATTCTATACAAAGAGTGAGTCTAGCCACTATGGCCTAATTATGTAGGACTTCCAAAAACTATTTTAATAGCAAGATTAGTCCAAACAAGTATAATGTAAACAAAATAATATTCAACTTCTTTTTCAGGGTTATTGACAACCTTTTCTGCATGCAAATGAGGAATAATTGCTTTCAGATTCTGATGACAAATTCCCAGTGGGGGATTTTTATACAGCACAGCAAGATGGCCTGTTATTTTTAAGATGTTTACTGTTGGGAATAAAGCATTTAATATATTATTTTCTCTTACTTGTAACTCAATAACCACAATAATTTTAACTAACCAATAAGTGTAGCCTACTTCTGCCCTGTTCTTTGCATGCACATATGAGCCTTACATATTTCATTTGCAGGATAATGAAAATGTTCTTTCTTGAATGTTAAAACATAATACTGCTCCACATAACCAATGTCAAGCCATTCCACCCAGTATTAAACTGGTCCATGAAGTTTTACATAATCACTTTTTAAAGACTGGTATTTATTGCATAAACCCGGTGCCCCAAGGCTGTCTGTGAAGTGATAAGTAGTCCTGCTTACTTTGCATAAATGATCTGAGTCTATCTGTTTTGATACGCACATGGGTTGAGACGCTGCCCCCTGTGTGAACTGATATTACTGCGCAGAGGCAGCGTCCACTCCCGAGACTGTATCTCAGGTGTCCAGCCTTGTCCTCAGGCTTTTTCATTAAAATAACCACTGCTGCAATTACCCAATTTGTCTATTTAAAAAAATAAAGGCCGAGACCTCCCCTGCTGCACCTCCTCTGCTGTATACAATGACTCGATGGTTTGGCATCATTTCTAAGTAAAATTGTGTCAAGGACGCATTTCCTTTGTGGCAGACTTTTCCCACTTTTGTTTTTCCTCTGCTGTTTTTGACCATAAGAGCATAATAGTGGGTCGCTTGTGAAAGTCAAAATCCTGAGGTGACTGTGTCACCCACACTCTCTCACAGTGGACCCAGTGGACAGTGGGTAATTAGTGTTTTAGAAATCCCATTGAACCTCCAAAGCACAAGCAGCCCACAAAGGCAAAGTGAGAAGAGGTGGACTTCCTCATTTATTTTCCACAATGGGTTGTCTTGTCCGCATATCATTTATTTTGGTTTCTCAGAACATAATGGCATGTAATAAACTGGTTTAATGTGATTAAAATAAGGTGCTGCTGCCAGGCCTCCTATGATTACAGCACATATGGTACATACAGTCACTGTATCTTACTTTACCGTACCATAAAGTGCATTTGACTGGTTCTAACGAAACGTTACGACTCTCATCCAAGAGTCATTCTCAATCTGAACATTTAGATTGAGAGAATGACTCTTGGACGTTTGAATAACTTAACAACATTAAAGGTATTATCTGATTACATTATTTGTCATTGTCGAATGACATGTAATTTGTATGGATTTTAGCCCTTGTTTACCGTTTGCTAGGAAACAGTTGTTACCTTTACATTATGTCCCATCTACTGCTCATGTCAAGTTATAAATGTCCACAAAATGATCAAGCAGGAGAAATATAGACAGAAGTTTGGTAAAATCTTAAATATAACCATCATTACTACGTATTAGTGAAGTGTGTATTGTCTAACCCCGTGGCTCTCAAGTATCACCTAAGACATGATTTGGCCCTCCAAGTACCACCAGATATAAACCAGGCCAAAAACAGGAGAATTCCAGGTCCAAACCATTGATTAAAGGGATTAAAAATGAGATTACACAAAAGCTTTACTAGTTCTAAACAAGGACAAACCCAAAAGAGAACAAAGATGTAAAAACACTTTAGCTTTAGCAAATATTTGAACTGTAGTGGAATCCGCGTACCACCTAAAGGAGCCCAGTGGTACATGTACCACTGTTTGAGAAGCACAAGTCTAACCTGCCATTTTAATCTTACCCTAAATAATAACAATGCATAACAATAATGGTAATCATAATAATCATAATAATCATATAGCACTTTTAGAAGCTCTCAAAGACACTTCATTTTATGTATTTATTTGCTTATGTATTTATTAATTTATGTCCACCATCCAAAGACGTGCATGTGTTAGGTAAGAATTGGTAACTCTAAATTGGCCCTAGAGAATGAATGTGAGAGTGGATGTAAGTCACTGGGATAGGCTCCAGTCACCCGCGACCCCAAAAGGGAACAAGCGGTAGAAAATGGATGGATGGATGGATGGATGTTTACGTGCACACAATCTGATCATCATCCAATTTGTGGAGTTTTCAGATGATTGAAATGTAAAGAGTTCTGACATTTCATGTCAGTAATAAACTGTTCACACCTGTGCAGGTTTTGACAAGGAAAATGATGCAAAAGGCGATCTAATGAGGCCAAACAAAGGATTTTATAGATTGATACATTTATTTTAAAATTCATTATACGTTGTCTTCGTTATGAAAAACATACATGTAAAACGTAGGTAATAGTAATAATAACATGTAGTAAAATCCTCCAGTCCTGACCAAGCCCCAGCACAAAGATCTGGGGATGGGTCCCCGGGCCCTGCACTTCAGTGACAAATGAAGACATTGAAGACATTGAAGGATGGGTCAAATGCAGCGGACAAATTTCCCCCACAGGGACGATAAAGTGAACCTTAACATACCTTCTATTCTAAATACAACAGTTACTCTAAAAACCCAGTGATTTTTACTGGCCATATAAATGTGCCCAATTACTGCTGTTGTTATTGCCCTAAAAAACCCTGAAAAGTATAAAGCATGTATTCTACTATGAACGGGTTGGCTCACCTCTGGTGAGGGGTGAGGGGTGCCTGCATTTTTGAGTTATCTAAGTTAATGCCATACAACATAAAGAAGAATAACATTTCCATAGAAGAAAGCCTCCCAGTTGAAAAATCACATAGTGCATCTTTAAGCTATTTCATTTAGCAGATGGGATTTATTTTAACGTTTTGTTGAACATGAAGCCGGTGCATTTCTCCCACATCTTCAGTGGCCAGCGCTGGGCTGCTCGGGCTTTCAGGTCAGGCCTACAATGGATTTTTGTGGCAGTTACAGTGGCTCGGAACATGCCTCCGCTGCCAAGAGCCTGGTGAAAAATGGAGCTGTTAGAGCTACAACAGCATAAAACAACTATTTATATCAGCGCTCGTTTCACCGCAGGATTTATGATTCCTTTAACCTGTCTCTGCAAAAGCGACTACGCTCTGAAGCCAAAACAGAGGCGAGCCGGAGCGTTCAGGTGAGTGCGTGGAGAGAATTCACTGCAGCAGGTTTCAGGACTTGGCTGTTTGTGATGTTCAACACATGCTTCATGTTTGATCAATAGATCGGCTGTACATTCGGAACCTTGTACAGGAGGAGGAATATCAGCAGTTTCATCATCATATTGGCATCAAATATCCCACTTTACGGCTTTAAATTATCTTGGATTTATTCAATTACAGATGGTTTTGTTGGTCATAAATCCCTTGAGCAGACTCGCCCCAGAAAAAGTGACAAGCTTGTATTGTTGGACGAAATAAGAAATACACACTACTATTTCATTGTATTTATATGTCTTGTACAATATGTTTTAAAGGTGTGTTTTATTGCTGAAAATCCCTTGAAAACAAACAGGCATACAGTCAAGTCAATTAAAAGTGAGTAAACATTATTTATATTTAGTTAGCAAGAAGGTGACTTCAGTTTTAGGTAATCAAATGAAATGGAATAAAACCATGGTTACCTGCAAACAATTCAATCATAGCTGAATCTATTTTAGCAGCAACAGAAGCATACGTCAGTGCGTGTCATGTTTCACACCTTGAATGAGCGATACACAAGATAAACGGCTCCTTTTATTTGTTTAAATGATTAATATATGCACTTCTATATCCTCGCCTTTCAGTCTTCATAAAACATCTCCTTCCTTTTCCACTTTTCTATGTTTTGAAAATCTAAATTGAGCTGAAATTCAATTCAATCAAAGCTGTTGATTTTTTTCCCACGAGCAAATAAAAAGTGTGTGATGCCAGGTTTCAGAAGGTGCGGCTGCCGTTTCAAGCTCCGCACGGTGCCATTTACACTCGTATGTTTGTGGATGGACCAGTATTTTATGAGAAAATGCCTCATGCTGCTTTTACTATGAGATCCATATACCTCTTCTCTCTGTGCGGCGCCTATAGTGTAAATGAGTCTTTTGTGTAAACAGCAAATATTGATGTGGCAGAGGGTGAATGCAAATGGACCAGATGTAAAATCAGCATGTGGTGGATTTAGTGTTGAATTGGAATCCGCATCAAGAGAAATGGCACAGGTTAATAAGGATAAATCAGATCTTTCATTCACTCGGGCTCCAGCTGTCACTCCATCTTGTTCAGCCATGTTTAGAGAACTGGAAGAAAGTAAGATCCCTGGTTTGTATTTGTCTACATTCTACAAATAATGTATATACTTAAAATAATTAAAAACTTAAGTTTAGCCAATTTACCAGTAATTGAGAAATTATCTTTATTTTATTCATAATTTGATATTGATAGAAAATGCATTAATTATCTATAAAGTGGCATAGCACATATAAACATTGACTGGACAGTTTTAAAAAGTGAAGTCAATGTAAAAAGAAGCATAAAAAGCCTCTGATCTTGGACCTAATAATAGTCAATTGTTTGATGATTATAAATAGGCCCGGTCTTTGCACAGAGGACATTCTGTCCCTCCTCGGGGTCTGTCATTCCACAATTGATTTGTCCAGATGCCATTCTTTGAAAGTCCTTGGTCCGATGGTTCAGAGTAATAACCCCTTCACAATCAATCACCGATGGCATTATTTTGAATCGGCGATGATGTCATATGGCTATTTTGTGTAGAAATAACAGAACTTAAGCTTTTAAATTCTCTTCAAACAGGTCTCGATCTACATGTGTAAGTCCCATGGTTAACCTGTGTTACCAGTTCTATTTGAGGTCATTTTCATACATTCATTTATTCATTATGTGCATTTATAGTCAATGTTGTAAACAGATGTCTAAAGCAACAAACTCTTCTTGCAGCCGAGTTATGGGCCGTGTAATTCATCACACTTGGATATGATGATGATTTCTTTATGTCGGGAGGTCACATGCGGCTCAGGTCAATACCAACTCCCTCTTAATTTTTTATGAGCCAAGATTCACGGGTAGTAAATTTCACAGCTCATTGTTGCCAAGATCCAGTTTCAGGTTTGCAGGAGTTCGCTGGAAACACAATAGCTTGGCGGACACGCGATCTCCTCTGGGGTAAACCGGGGTTAATAATGATAATACGCAGTGGCTTTCTTGGGTCTTGGGGTCAGGCATTGTGTGGCAGCGATCCACCAAACACATTATATGAGCCAATAGATAGTCAGAGTGATTCATGCAGACGCTGTGCAAACAACTCTGACAGAGGAAAGCATTAGCTGGAAATAACCATGCCTGACTGTAAATAATTATGTGCTTCAGTAAGATTTCTGCAGTAAATCAGACTTATGGTAAATGAAGGTCAGAGAGTGCGTCTCATCGACACCTGTGTTTGCAGGAAACATGACTTGATTTATTATTATATGTATTATAGGAAGGTTATATTCAAGCACAATACAAGCGCGGTAACCACAAGCTGAGAGAGCATTCCGGACGTGTTTCCTCTGAGCTGGTGGGCACTTCTTGAGCTCTGTGTTGTGACGTCTTGATCACTCCCAGCTCGTGCTGTAGTGGGTGGTGAGAGTCAAAGAGCAGGTGTCTGTGAGTGTAGGTTTCATATATACTTCAATCTGGAGTTTCCCGTCCTCTTCCCTGATAGTGGAACAATCAAGAAAGGCCAAGCGGTTCTCCTTAGGGTCTTCTCTTGTGAACCTGATATTCAGGTCCACCGCTGTGAAGAACGCTTCCAGCTCTTGTTTCTGATTTTCACAAATGTGTCATCCACATAGCAAAACCAAATGAGAACCAGAATCAGAATCGGTTTATTGCCGTTGTCAATGAACAAAATTCAAAAACATAGGAACTTGTCCTGGTGATCGATGCAACACAAAAGAATAAAATAATGAACAATGAATAAGTCATAACAATAAGATATCAGATAAAAAATAAATAAAAATAGGCTTAATATGTACACAAATGTAGAGATGTACAGATATACATATGTAGTGCAGAAAGTGAACAGTGAGTGATTAAATGATGGTTAAAGTGACAGTGTGTAAGAAGTGCTCATGAGTCCAACACCGTCTCTCACATCGTGGCCAACTTGTACATGGAGCAGTTTGTGTGGAAGGCATTGACCTCCTTGTCAGGCTCTATTGAGCCATTTTAAGACACAAACTGGTTCATTCTCAGGATAAGATGCCGACACAAAAACAGAGCATTATAGTGTATTCAGTCCTATGCTGTGACCAAAGTTGTAAAGAGCGTTACATCGGTGAGACTAATCAGCCACTGCACAAGAGGCTTTGTCAGCACAGAAGACACATAAATACATCTTCATCTTAAAGACACTGTGGTGAAGATTCTAAGCAGAAGAGATGGTTTGAAAGAGGAGTCAACGAGAACATTAAAAAAGAGAATAATAATAATTAGTTTTGAAGCCATTGGGCTGGAGAAGCCCTGGTCATTATTTACCATCACAGGGCTGTTAGGACACAAAGAAAATCAGTTACTGGCAAAACAAACAGGCTGTTATCAGAAGGTTCTGCATGGTGGGCGGGGCTTACTCAGAGTAGGATAAATATCTCAGACTAGATCCACAGATTGAGAATGACTCTTGGATGAGAGTTGAAACATTGTCCTTCTACAATGGAACACTCATGAGGGATTATACCCAGTTATTACAATGTGTTGTTTATGTGAACGTTGTAGTAGTGTAATCACTAATAAGGAGGCCAGTACACCGTATTTATTTTGACAACCTTCCAGCAGTGAAAGGAAGAGAAAAGAAAGAAAGAGGCGACTGTTGTTGTGATTTTGGGCCTTACAAAAATAGATTGATTTGATTTGAACTCTGCGACTGGCGTAGTGTACCCTGCCTAAGGCCCAAAGTCACTGGGAAAGACTCCAGTCAAGGGGTAGAAGATGAATGAAAGAAAGAATAAGTTACTGTCTGTTTCTTGTATCAAAGTTAAATGTTTTGTTGTGAATATCTACCACACTGGTCACATATAGTGATGGAGAAGTGTTGGTCGTCTGGCCTCCTAATGACTTGATCCTACAATTTACGGTAGTGAAAGTTTAAAAAGCATCCATCATAACCTTTATAATCAATATTCCTGCAGTAGAACAGTTAAGTTGTCCTGAACACACCTGTCATTTATATTCTACTCCTCCAACTATCATGTCAAGAACAAAGGGCAAAGGGAATTTCTGAACTTGACCCAGAAAAGTGTGTTAATTACAAGATTTTCCACTTTTAAGAACATTATAATAACACTGGTTTAAAAGAAATGTCAGTCTTCATTGATTTAAAACTAGGAACAGAAAAAAAAAAAAATGAGATCAGGCACCAAAAGTAGTGCAAACTTTTAACAAGCCATGAGCCTGATGTGTCTGCGGGATTCTATCAGAGCCATTGCCTTCGAGAGAAATACGCCGATATTCAGTTTCCATAGCAACACAACTTTTTGTCACGATTTTTTTTTTGTGTGCGGTGGAAATATTACAGCTCTTTTGTCAGATAACAAACGTCATTAAAGGCTCTTTTGATGCAAAGGATTGGGGAACGTTAAACGGTGCGCGTGAGAGCGAGATGGGAGATTGTACGGAGCTCTTTAATCTTGCACCAGAGCGTCTGTCAGAAAGTTCAAAATGGGATTCGAATGGCACCACTTTAGACTATAAATACAATGGAAACCTGCAATGTATTTCCCCTACAGTGACCTATATCACTGGTATAGCGCATACAAGCTGTCATCAGAATCTCAGTCAGAAAAAGTCTTATTGTTATTTTCACAAACTGGGAATGTGCTTCAGCAATAATGGTGCAGTGTAAAACTATGAACAACATTCAAATATACACCATTATCAAGGAAAAGGCATGCATACAAAGGTGACTGAATATAAATACACAATAGTCTTGAAAGAACAGCGCAAAGCAGCAGTGCAAATAATACAATATTCAAAATGTACATCCAAACATTTAACAGTGTCATGTTTCTTGGGCAAAGGTTGAGAGCTGCCCATTTTCCTGACTCTTGTTTTTACTTGTTTGTAGCTGAAAAAAGACGTTGTTTCAAATAGTTGTTGCAGTTTGTTTAGCTCCTTTTATAATTGTTAGATTTAGCTTGACGGTCTGTTTTTAACCTGCAAATCAAAAGCAAAACATCATCTTGTTAGCTGTACGGCTAATTTTTTATTTCAGCAGGAACTATTCCCCGCCGTGGCCAGCAGGGGGCACTAAACACCCAGTGAAAATATTCCTGAAGAAAGTTAGAAGGAAAGATACCGAGTGAGAAAATATAAAGTTTATCTTAAATGTTCACGTTAATGATTGAAAATGTGAAATATGCACAATTGTTTCGGTGGAGGTTCCGTTGTCCCGCCCCTGACTGTGACAGGGGCGGGACAATACTCTCCTCCCACGTGTGCGGATGTGGGCGGAGTCTGCTCACCTGCACTCACTCTGCAATCAGGCCGTGACGAACAAATATCCAGCTCTCCAGACACACGCTGCCAGAAAAGAATTGATATATGATAAAAATGTGAACATTGGTTTGATTCAATTCCAGGCGTATTTACAGCTTAAAATGCAGGATATGTTTAATGCCATGTTATGGAACATTCCAGGCACAGCAATAACATCCCTGTGGAGACAAGCAGATGACAAACCATCAGAATATTACATCGTTCACTTTAAATAGAAAACGTCCAAATAATGCACCACTTGAAATGTTTTCAGAAGGTCAAAATTTGGCCCTCACTGATTTCAGCAAATAGAGCAATTATCAATAAAGGAGTCAGTTTGTCTGTTTGTGTGAGGTTGAAGTGTGTGCTGCAGGTGGGACTGGAGCAGCACCATAAACACTTCTGATGCAACACAAATGCAATATTTTATTTGATCTTCACATAACCACAATTCATCTGTGCTAAAGAGCCGTCTTATCTTTTAGTCTTTTCCAAGGTGTGTTTGGTTGTTTGAGCTGTATTTGGGCTGTCTGTCAAGTTTATAATTAGTAAGTTAAAGCCCTGCATTTGATGTGTTTTTTTTTTTAACTTGACAATTTATCATTTATGTATTTTGACCCCTGATTAATATCAGGGGTCTCCAGCCTTTCTGCCTCCGTGAGCTGCTTTCATTAGTGAGTTACTCAAACTCTGAAACGTTTTATAGCTTATTGTGGCCAGAACAAAGTGTAATGTCTATTGTCTGAACATTTGCCTAAATATAAAATGCAAATTAATCTTTAGGACCTAGTTGAACATTCAAGTGATTTGCTTATAGGGAGAGGTAAACGAGGGGGGTCTGGGGGTCCTCCCAAAAAACATGAACACAATGATATTGCCTGTATTCTGGTGAATTTTAGATAAAGTATTTTAGCAGGTCACGGCACATTCACTGCATGGTGTGATTTTATTTTATTTGGAGTAACCCCCCCCACCCCATTACCCCCCGACTCTGAGTACAGCTGAGGCTCCAGGTCACACTCAGATGGCACTTTTTTTCTCAGGACTAAACTTGGGTTTTATGTTATAGGCAAATCTTTACATTTGTCTTTTGCAAGAACGATTTTGACTTAGCAGCGATGGTGTCGCTGCGTAGGCCTCAGTTTGCACTTTCATTCATTCACTCTTGTAAATATGAGGCCAATTATCATTTTGTAGCTGGACAGCAGCAGAATGTTCCCCAGTGGCCCTGATGCAGATGCACAGGCATCTGAAAACACATTAGGTCTGATAACAGATTTACACATAAATGAAGCCGTCACTGTTGTGTTTTATTCCATATTAGTGAAAAGAATGGAAAACACTGTAATTCTTTACTTTTATTTGATCAATTCACATCCGTCCCATCATGTCCGACCAAAGCCTGTCGCACTTTTTCAGACTTTTTGAGGTGGTCACCCTTTTGGAGACCCCTGGTTTACATCCTACACTATCTCCTCAAAGTATGTAATACAACAAAAACAATAGTGATTTCAGTGATTTACTAAAACTACAGACATATGCACTTTCTTTAATTGTACATTTGCTTACGACTAATGTATGCTTTTGACTGATGTAAAATGTGAAAACTCTTGTCAGTGAAGTGACAGCTGGTCCAGTCCAGTTGGTACTAGAAGAGGGACAAAGTGTTATAAATTATGCTTGCTGCTGTTTGATTAAACAAATGAGAAGAATATGACTGCAAACAGAGTCCCTGGTCTTCTCCGGGGCCTCGTCCACCTCATGAATGTCAATGTGGCTCTAGTGTTTGTTTCTAGTCCCAGATTGAATGTTGGGTCCTTCCTCTGATCTGATATTCAGCATCACGTTCACAATTGTTATATAGAGTAAAGCTATTTGGTGCTACAAAGATTGAGGTGGTCACAATAAATAAATATCCATCTGTGCATATAGTGGAACATTCCAGGCAAAACAATATCTCATGGAGTCACCAGAAAATTATGTTTAAATATAATAATTTGAACAATGGTGCAGTTAAATTAGTTAGTCATATTAGAGAAGCTTGTATTGTATATTCTTGTATTATGAAAAAATATGTATGATTATGCAGTGCTAAATGTGTAGTAATTAACACATTTATATGCACGGCAATGCATTTACATCAAGAAACTACTTAACCATTCACACAGACACTGGGGGCAGTGTGTCTTGTCAAAAGGAACAAAGAAAGTGATCATCTATTGAAGCTGAGATCAAACCTCCAATCTGTGTGTCACACAATCTGATCACGCCAACTCTGCTGTTACTGGGAGCGAGATATGAATGTACAACCTTCAGCACCTTCAGAACCTTCAGAACCTTCAGAACCTTCAGCACCTTCACAACCTTCAGAACCTTCAGCACCTTCAGAACCTTCAGAAACTTCAGAACCTTCAGAACCTTCAGAAAATTCAGAACTTCAGAATCTTCAGAACCTTCAGAAACTTCAGAACTTCAGAATCTTCAGAACCTTCAGCACCTTCACAACCTTCAGAACCTTCAGCACCTTCAGAACCTTCAGAAACTTCAGAACCTTCAGAACCTTCAGAAAATTCAGAACTTCAGAATCTTCAGAACCTTCAGAAACTTCAGAACTTCAGAATCTTCAGAACCTTCACAACCTTCACAACCTTCAGAATCTTCAGAACCTTCAGAACCTTCAGAACCTTCAGAACCTTCACAACCGCCAGAACATTGGATGTAAAACAGAGTCACCCAACCAACAAGTTATGCAAAAGGGTGAGAGACTTTCTTGTTATTTTGGTACACTGAGGGAGCAAATAAGTCAATAAATAATGCAGTATAGCGCTGTGATATCCTATGTGTAATATCTGATGAGGCACAGTGTATTCAGATACTTTATGCTGTGCACACCAAGGTAAGAAATCATTGTTTGTGTGCAGATTGAGCCCGGGTCAATCTGTACACAATAGGGTCATATTAAGCTATCGTCTTATTTGTATCTGGAGTGTCAGTGAAAGCTGCTGAAATTAGCAGGAGAGATGGCACATGGCGCAGTGATGAAAGGAGTCCCGCTGTGGGACCTTTCTCACCGCAGATTGGCCATGACACCCAAATAAATCACTTCCAGGTCAAAGTTCATCCGAGGGAGTTGGGACATCATGGAGTCTCTCTGTCATTGCTCATACTCGTAAAGAGTTTCAAGTACCAGGACAGAGGAGACAGGGAGTGGCCCGGACTGACCCCGTGGGAGGAGAGCTTATGCACACACAGGTCTGATTGATGGAAGAAGGGATCACTCTCCACTGGTCAGTCCGATTCAAAAGTAACAGTTCCATTATGTTTGAATTTATCTTGATTTGTCAAAAGTACGATGTCAGAAGATGGCGAGGACGTCATAACTGAAAATTCTCTTCTGTCGAATGAGAGAATGAATAACAGACAGCAGGTAATAAGAGGGGAGCTAGAATATACGTTCCCATTTTTATGTGCCTATTATTTTAGAATAAAAGTATTTTCCATGTCCACAAATGGACTTTATTCCAAATGCACTGTCCACTTGGATTCAACTAAGCAAATACAGTGGGTCCTCTCCTCCTTCAGGATCACTGCTGCACGGTATTTAAACCCAACTGATGCAGTGAGCGGCTTCTCATTTCTGAAACAACCAGGTGGAAAGACAAATGATGTGGTCATGGGGAAGATGTCGGTGTGTTTGTGGAGGATCAAATCGTTGGCATCAAACAGAAAACATCTGAGGAGAAGCAGAAACTAATGGACTCCAGATCTGAACCCCAGTGAGAGTGTTTGAGCTGGAGAAGGCTTTGTGCCGTGGTCACTCTTTGTGCCGTGGTCACTCTTTGTGCAGTGGTCACTCTTTGTGCAGTGGTCACTCTCTTTGTGCAGTGGTCACTCTTTGTGCCGTGGTCACTCTTTGTGCCGTGGTCACTCTTTGTGCAGTGGTCACTCTTTGTGCCGTGGTCACTCTTTGTGCAGTGGTCACTCTTTGTGCAGTGGTCACTCTCTTTGTGCAGTGGTCACTCTCTGTGCAGTGGTCACTCTTTGTGCAGTGGTCTCTCTTTGTGCAGTGGTCACTCTCTTTGTGCAGTGGTCACTCTCTTTGTGCAGTGGTCACTCTCTGTGCAGTGGTCACTCTTTGTGCAGTGGTCACTCTCTTTGTGCAGTGGTCACTCTCTTTGTGCAGTGGTCACTCTCTGTGCAGTGGTCACTCTCTTTGTGCAGTGGTCACTCTCTTTGTGCAGTGGTCACTCTCTGTGCAGTGGTCACTCTTTGTGCAGTGGTCACTCTCTTTGTGCAGTGGTCACTCTCTTTGTGCAGTGGTCACTCTCTGTGCAGTGGTCACTCTCTTTGTGCAGTGGTCACTCTCTTTGTGCAGTGGTCACTCTCTGTGCAGTGGTCACTCTTTGTGCAGTGGTCACTCTCTTTGTGCAGTGGTCACTCTCTGTGCAGTGGTCACTCTTTGTCTCTCTGTGCAGTGGTCACTCTTTGTGCAGTGGTCACTCTCTGTGCAGTGGTCACTCTTTGTGCAGTGGTCACTCTTTGTGCAGTGGTCACTCTCTGTGCAGTGGTCACTCTCTGTGCAGTGGTCACTCTTTGTCTCTCTGTGCAGTGGTCACTCTTTGTGCAGTGGTCACTCTCTGTGCAGTGGTCACTCTTTGTGCAGTGGTCACTCTCTGTGCAGTGGTCACTCTTTGTGCAGTGGTCACTCTCTGTGCAGTGGTCACTCTTTGTCTCTCTGTGCAGTGGTCAGTCTTTGTGCAGTGGTCACTCTCTGTGCAGTGGTCACTCTCTGTGCAGTGGTCACTCTTTGTGCAGTGGTCACTCTCTGTGCAGTGGTCACTCTCTGTGCAGTGGTCACTCTTTGTGCAGTGGTCACTCTCTGTGCAGTGGTCACTCTTTGTCTCTCTGTGCAGTGGTCACTCTTTGTGCAGTGGTCACTCTCTGTGCAGTGGTCACTCTCTGTGCAGTGGTCACTCTTTGTCTCTCTGTGCAGTGGTCACTCTTTGTGCAGTGGTCACTCTCTGTGCAGTGGTCACTCTTTGTGCAGTGGTCACTCTCTGTGCAGTGGTCACTCTTTGTGCAGTGGTCACTCTCTGTGCAGTGGTCACTCTCTGTGCAGTGGTCACTCTCTCACATCATCAATACAAGATCAACTGGTGAAAAATAATGCAACACTGGATGGAAATCGATCCATTTTAATATGACAGAAGCTTATGCTGTAATCAAAGCTAAAGGCGGTGCTACATTAAAGTGTGTGCCCTTTTTTCTGTGGTGAATGCTTTTTTTTGGACAGGCAGTGTAATTACCGCTGTTCCCATGATACTATGGTAATAATGTACAGAGGTGGTTAAAGTGACCAGAAAAATACAAGTACAAAGTAGTGGGCCAAGAAATGACTCAAGTGAGAGTAACTGTCGGGACCTCTAACTAATTTAGACCATAATTGGAAGAACACACATATAATAATACAGTTATTTTCAAATGATAGATGATAACATAGACGATGTGGTGAAAGAAACAGATTTCTTCAAATAATTTCATTTCATGTTAAAAATAAACCATTTCTACATAACATATCATTTCAAAGTAATACATTTGATTTTAAACTATTCTCCATCCAGAAGCCTTCCGTCACCATAGATCAACCGTTTCTAAATCTAAAACCTAAAACACATTTATACATGTATTTTGCTAAAGACGTTTCCCTGACCCTTGCCCTTGATCCACACTTTTCTTTCTTTTTATACCAATGTGATTCGTGTGCGGCAGCTGCTGAGATATTATACTGTAGTTATCCAGGACATGCCTATTGCCTCAGCTTTTGCCTTGTGTAAATTGTGTAAAAATTGTGTAAAAGCGGCACAGATTGTACAGTGTTGAATAATGCATGCAGAAATGACAGACGCTTGAATGGAAGGATCCTAACTCCTCCTGATTGATCAACGCTCATAATTAACTCCATGTCGGAAAATGGCAAAAGAGATTCTGCTTTGTCACTTTGTGGTTGAAATGCAGAGCAACTGAAAACACAAGCTGCGCTCTGTAAGTACGAGGATTAGCACCTGCAGGAAACAAACAATGACAGTGTTCACTATAATAGTGCCACTTCATCTTGACTGTCAGAAAACGCGCGTTGCTGGATTTTCTTTTTGTACCAAGGATTCTCATGTACAATGGTGGCAATTTTGGGAGAACAGCTTGTTGACTTTGCGGTTGAAATGTGTATACAGGCATACAACTGTCACGGGATTCTAAACAGGACGGTTTTCAAAGGGTATGATGACAAAATTGGACTGCGCAGAAATCCACCATCCGCTCATATACAACTGCAAAAAGAGAGACAATGGGTGACCAGGGGAAGGTTACAAAAGTATTACTGTGTTTTAATTCATGTTGGATCAGATCATCTTTACATCATATCATAAACGTTATAAATGTATAGGGACACAGTAGGTGCCTGATCTTTATACTCAGTATGCAGAGAAACCAATTAAACCCAGCGAGGTGCAATGTGACATGTTCACAAGAAGTTCATGTCTATGGATTTATCCAAGTCCATTTGAGACGATAGCGGTCACGTAAGGCACAGAACCCCTGGTGGACGCCAGTTTGTAACAGGAATGAGAGTGGTGTGAATGCCTCATATCTCTGTTGGAGCAGTTTTATGAGCCTTGAGTAGTTTTTAGATCACACGCTGCAGTTACATGGTCACAGTCCAACAGCAGTAAACACACCAGTGTGCTTCAGATACTGTCTGGAGATGAAACACATGGTTCTTCAATAACACATTATAGAAATGACAATAGGATTTACCATCTGCATTCATCTTCTTCATTATCATGATGGAGATAAAACTCCCACACAGCACTTTGCTGGTGCACGATACAGAACAGGCAGCTGGTAATTCATTACATTTAATAGGATGCTGGTGCAAGCGTGCTGCAGGCCGTATTCCAGGTTTGATAAGAGTTATACAAAAAATCTCCTTATGAGTTTCTCAACCCAGTAAAATGCTACACAAAGCAAAAGGTGCTACAAATAAAGCATGTTGTTTGATATATCCAATATGCATCCCCAGATAGCTGCCTCCACATTATGGAAATTACACTTTTCTTTCTTTCAGTCTTTTTCATTCAGGTTCATTCAGAACCTGAGAAGCAGAGATAATTGTTCAGTTATCTGTAACTGACTCGACCAATATA
The DNA here is from genome assembly GCF_026437365.1 of Eucyclogobius newberryi. Taxonomy (NCBI): domain Eukaryota; kingdom Metazoa; phylum Chordata; class Actinopteri; order Gobiiformes; family Gobiidae; genus Eucyclogobius; species Eucyclogobius newberryi. The sequence goes on along the minus strand of NW_027315801.1, from coordinate 33,999,062 downwards.
CTTTTGAAACACTGATTTTTGATTGGGAGAATTGTTCTTGCTTTAAAACTTTTTGAAGGTGTCAAAGATAAAAAGCTATGGAGTTTATGCTAATGTCTGGTGAAGTCATTCTATTCTCTCCCCCGACAAGGGATTGGCAGACTCTGGCACACATGTGACTGAGCTGGATTTTTAAACTCAAACTTCTCCATTTTTAAAATGAAGAGGCCAAAAATCTACTTTTTTGATCTTTTAATTACATTGTATCCACCTAATAAACATAATTGGGGTTGTGTTATGTTTCATTTGTGCACGTTTCACTAATCAATCTCGTTCTAACAATAACAGTTCATCCTATTGTCATCCCACTGGTCACAGAAACCATCACATAATCATTAAATGTACAATGTCAAATAAATGTTTAAGGAGACTTAATTCACAGAGCAGGTTTTATCACCTGTATGTCTCATTCTATCCCACCGTTTGGTTTGATGTTCATGAAGTGTTAATACAGTCATCATTCTTTGCTTTTTTATGCTCCAGCAAATAGATGGTACAAAAGCTGCCTTACTTGTGAAAATTGCTGTCTGGAACTTGCAAACATAACCGTCCACATGTCTTAAATGACAAGCGAGCAAAGAGTGAATTTCGCAGCGAACACACTCAGTACAGGGCTGAATTAGACTCCATCGCAGCTGAATAAGTATGATGGCCAGGGACATTGAGAGGCTTTCTAGTAATCATACATGTCGGGAGGGGTTCTGCTCAGGCGGAAACTGCAGAGTTAGGAGGACAAGCGCAGATTGCCACGCTGATGGATTCTAGGATGACTGACCGCTAATTGAGAAAGGAGCGTCCCGTTGTGCTGCAAAGCCCGCGCCAGAGACATTGGAGGGCAAATTAGACGGTCGCCGAGTCATACGGGAGATATAAGAATATAATGGAGGGGAATGGAATGAGGTGATGTAGATGGAGCGATGCAGAGGGTACAGTTGGTGAGGGGAGTGTTAGTCACCCAAGTGTGAAAAGTTATAAGGGCTTAAGGAGTACAGGCTAAATTCCCAGACTCTTGCTCAGACAGTGGAGGTGTTAGGGTATGTGAGCAGGTATGTGTCAGCTTATTTCAATGTATTCACCCACTTACACTGGACAGTACAGTTAAATGTGTACCTAAATGCTCATGTCAATTTTACTTTTAAGTTAAAGAACTCAAGTTTTTTGCAGTTTCACATCAAAATGAGACCAAGCATATTTAAAACTCTAAAGCCACGTTTCAACTGGTTCACTTCAGAGTCGATCGAGACTGTCATAAGTGGACCGTACCGGTATATACTGTGTATGATCGGACAAATAGACAAACAAATAGAAAGAAACCCTTTCTCACCAAACGCTGACTTGATCTTGTGATCAATCTCTGCAATTCCACTTATAATAACTTTATTATTATGTTAACAGACTTAAGCAAAAATAAAAATAGCACATTTTAGCTTTGGCTGAATCTTGTTTCTTCTTGACACACAGCATTCCTTTCAATACCCAAAATATTATATTTATATGATATAACATTATCCACCATCTTTTTGTGCATTGCTGAGTCTGGCCCTATGAAGGAATTCTGGTACAACAGACACTACACTGAGAACTTCTATCTAATTGTGAAAAGAGAGGACTTGTTTAAGAGTAATAGTCCACATCTATGCAGAGGCGGAGTTAAGGTGCTGACAGAGAACCTGCTTCACACTCTGATGCAGGACAGGATCCTGAGCAGAAGAATTCCTACTCCATCAGCCAGAGACCGAGCCAATGTTTCAGCATTAGCAGCAAAGGATTCAGGCCCAGCACCAGCTCCTTCTCCCACAGGATCCTTGGACTCATCTGTGACAGGCCCAGCAGAACCCCTGTCATCTTCCCTGCCCTCAAACCAGCCCTGGGTCCCACCTGCAACATCTACTCCCACTACACAATCCTCACTCTCCTTTTCATCTCCACTTTCGCCCACCTCTAAGCGACGCAGAAGAAGAATCGGCACTTCCTCCACACGTCTCTCATGATTGTCTCTCATGATTGTCTCTCATGGTTGTCTCTCATGATTGTCTCTCATGATTGTCTCTCATGGTTTTCTCTCATGATTGTCTCTCATGATTGTCTCTCATGGTTGTCTCTCATGATTGTCTCTCATGGTTGTCTCTCATGATTGTCTCTCATGGTTGTCTCTCATGATTGTCTCTCATGATTGTCTCTCATGGTTGTCTCTCATGATTGTCTCTCATGATTGTCTCTCATGATTGTCTCTCATGGTTGTCTCTCATGATTGTCTCTCATGATTGTCTCTCATGATTGTCTCTCATGATTGTCTCTCATGGTTGTCTCTCATGATTGTCTCTCATGATTGTCTCTCATGGTTGTCTCTCATGATTGTCTCTCATGGTTGTCTCTCATGATTGTCTCTCATGATTGTCTCTCATGGTTGTCTCTCATGATTGTCTCCCATGGTTGTCTCTCATGATTGTCTCTCATGATTGTCTCTCATGGTTGTCTCTCATGATTGTCTCTCATGGTTGTCTCTCATGATTGTCTCTCATGATTGTCTCTCATGGTTGTCTCTCATGATTGTCTCTCATGGTTGTCTCTCATGATTGTCTCTCATGATTGTCTCTCATGGTTTTCTCTCATGATTGTCCCTCATGATTGTCTCTCTTGTCCTAGTCATTCGAATACAGCAGTTTGGTTTACACACTCTTAATGGGTCTGTAACATTGCTGTATGTTGATATAACCTTTAAATAATCTGAAACCTTTTTACAACTACAACGTCTGTCTCTTGTTTACATCTGGTTATCTTGCTGTCACTTTAATTGGAACTTCCAGCTCAGATATTCTTGTGAATCCAAGCTGCTATAGACAAACGCAGCAGCCGGCTGTCGCTCCATCAGTCAGCTTTAGAACATCAAACACAATCCTGATTTGAACCACGCTTTTGAGGGATCCAAAACACGTTTTTACATGAAATAACCATCTGCATATTTTTTTTTTTAGTTTTGAGTGAAAATTGAACACAACACAGCACAAATTCTTGTTTGCAATATCCACATTTAGATAATTATCTTATCTTGCTGGGTGGGAATTGTGTGCATTGCAAAGAGATCCGACAACGCCATTTGAGTAATTAGCATGTTAAATGGACCAAATATGTCATTGGGATTGTTGACCAATTGGGTGATTATCTGCAACTGAATGGCACTGTATTTGTGCTTGTTTGACTCACCATGTTGGTCCTGCTTCACAAAGGAATCAAAACCCGACTAGAAAACATTTTTAGAATGACAATAACGGCTAGAAACCTTAACCAATGCAGAACGTTTATTTTAAAGTCTGTAAACACCAATTTAAACCATAATATTTTGTATGTATTGCCTAAAAAAGACAGATGAAATGTAGGTCTATGTTTGTTCTTTGGCGGCATGATTTTTCAACAATTAGAAAAAAGTAGATTCTAAACTAAATAGTAAAACTACGAAGCCCACGTTTTAAATGTAGCTGTATCCTGGGTTCTAACATTAACAGCCTGAACATTGAAATTTAAAGGAGGTGTAACACATGAAATGTACTTTTTATGAGCTTTTAACCATGTTATAATGGCGTTCTATCATTAGCTTCCTCAAAATGGTCCCTCGATTACATCGCCAGCACCCATTGTCCGCCCATAGCGCTGCACTTATTTGGTCACACATAGGGTAAAAATGATGATGTCAACAGTAAAAGCTCTTCAATGAAAACCCACTGCTCACTACAATGAAAAGTTTCTTTAATGGAATAATAGAAGATTTTTCAGCCGATTTGAGAACTCAAGCAACTGTTAGTTAAAATCCTCTATTATTCCTTTAAGGGGGCCGGCCTGTTCAGATTTTTAATGGGACAAAAGACCTTTTTCTAATATTAAGGAATTGACTGCTGTTTACAAAAACAAACAGTGTTAGTCTAATAAGTCAGTGTCAGCTTTAATGACAAAGAAGAGTATAAAATATGTAGCCTTTGGCAGTTCATGTTCTAGTCCTGGTTCAGGCCCGTTTTTATGAGTGTGTGGGAAAGTGTGACTCTAAGAGTTACAGATAAGAGTCTGATAGCTTGTAGTACAATAAAATAACCCACCTTATCTCCACTGCAGCAGTGTGGCAGTATTCTCCAACAAACTCAGGCTTAGCCTGGAACTTGTGCCCCAGTACGCCAGTGAAATCCTGTGAACTAGGCCGCGGAGTGAAAGCATGCCTTTAGCACCCTTAAGACAAGCCCTTGTTCTTCTCCAGTCTTGAAGAGCCCAGATTTCAATGACTCCTGGTGCCAGTGGACGGTCCACAGTTGGCCTGGGAGCAGTGTTGGCTCAAGGAGAAACCTCCAGCAGTGGCAGAGCTATTCTGTTTATTAAACTGAATCAAAGTATTGTGCCCGCGCAGAACAGCCTCTGGATGATTATCTAAGAACTATGGACTGTATCACTGACTCCACTGAGCAGCCGCGGTGATCACAGTGGACACAGTCACAGTCACAGTCACAGACACAGTCACAGACAGTCACAGACACAGACACAGACACAGTCACAGTCACAGACACAGTCACAGTCACAGACACAGACACAGTCACAGTCACAGACACAGTCACAGACACAGTCACAGACCCCGACCCGTCACAGTCACAGACACAGTCACAGTCACAGACACAGTCACAGACAGTCACAGTCACAGACACAGTCACAGACACAGTCACAGACACAGTCACAGACCCCGACCCGTCACAGTCACAGACACAGTCACAAACACAGACACAGAAAGTCACAGACACAGTCACAGTCACAGTCACAGACACAGACACAGACACAGTCACAGACAGTCACAGACACAGACAGTCACAGACACAGTCACAGTCACAGACACAGTCACAGACACAGTCACAGTCACAGTCACAGTCACAGACACAGTCACAGACACAGACACAGACACTGTCACAGACAGTCACAGACACAGTCACAGACACAGTCACAGACCCCGACCCCGTCACAGTCACAGACACAGTCACAGTCACAGACACAGACACAAACACAGACACAGACACAGAAAGTCACAGACACAGACACAGTCACAAACACAGACACAGGCACAGTCACAGACACAGTCACAGACAGTCACAGACACAGACACAGTAACAAACACAGACACAGTCACAGACACAGTCACAGACACAGACACAGTCACAGTCACAGACACAGTCACAGACACAGTCACAGAGACAGTCACAAACACAGACCCCGACCCCATCACAGTCACAGACACAGTCACAGTCACAGACACAGAAAGTCACAGACAGTCACAGACACAGTCACAGACACATACACAGTCACAGACACAGTCACAGTCACAGACAAAGTCACAGACACAGACACAGTCACAGACAGACACAGTCACAGACAGACACAGTCACAGACACAGTCACAGTCACAGACACAGTCACAGACAGACAGTCACAGACACAGTCACAGACACAGACCCCGTCACAGACATAGTCACAGTCACAGACACAGACACAGTCACAGACACAGACACAGACAGAGAAAGTCACAGACACAGTCAGAGGCACAGACACAGACACAGACACAAACACAGTCACAGACGCAGACACAGACACAGTCACAGTCACAGTCACAGACACAGACACAGTCACAGACACAGTCACATACACAGACACAGTCCCCGACCCCGTCACAGACACAGTCACAGACACAGTCACAGTCACAGACACAGTCACAGACAGACACAGTCACAGACAGACACAGTCACAGACACAGTCACAGTCACAGACACAGTCACAGACAGACAGACACAGTCACAGACACAGACCCCGTCACAGACACAGTCACAGACACAGACACAGTCACAGACACAGTCACAGACACAGTCACAGTCACAGACTCCGACCCGTCACAGTCACACTCAGAGACACAGTCACAGTTACAGACACAGTCACAGACACAGACACAGACACAGACACAGACACAGTCACAGTCAGAGTCACAGACACAGACACAGTCACAGTCACAGACACAGACACAGTCACAGACACAGACACAGTCACAGACACAGACAGAGTCACAGTCACAGACACAGTCACAGACACAGTCACAGACACAGTCACAGACACAGACACAGTCACAGACACAGTCACAGACACAGACATAGTCACAGACACAGACACAGTCACAGACACAGAAAGTCACAGACACAGTCACAGACACAGTCACAGACACAGTCACAGACACAGACACAGATACAGACACAGACACAGTCACAGACACAGTCACAGTCACAGACACAGTCACAGTCACAGACACAGTCACAGACACAGTCACAGTCACAGACACAGTCACAGACCCCGACCCGTCACAGTCACAGACCCCGACCCGTCACAGTCACAGTCACAGACACAGTCTCAGACACAGTCACAGACACAGACACAGTCACAGACACAGTCACAGACACAGTCACAGACACAGACACAGTCACAGACCCCGACCCGTCACAGTCACAGACCCCGACCCGTCACAGTCACAGTCACAGACACAGTCACAGACACAGTCACTGACACAGTCACAGACACAGTCACAGACACAGACACAGACACAGTCACAGACACAGTCACAGACAGTCACAGACAGTCACAGACACAGTCACAGACACAGTCACAGACACAGTCACAGACAGTCACAGACACAGACACAGTCACAGACACAGTCACAGACACAGACACAGTCACAGACACAGTCACAGACACAGTCACAGACACAGACACAGTCACAGACACAGTCACAGACAGTCACAGACACAGTCACAGAAAGTCACACACAGTCACAGACACAGTCACAGACACAGTCACAGACACAGACACAGACACAGTCACAGTCACAGACACAGTCACAGACAGTCACAGACAGTCACAGACACAGTCACAGACACAGTCACAGACACAGACACAGAAAGTCACAGACACAGTCACAGTCACAGTCACAGACACAGTCACAGACAGTCACAGACACAGACAGTCACACTCACAGACACAGTCACAGACACAGTCACAGACACAGAAAGTCACAGACACAGTCACAGACACAGTCACAGACACAGTCACAGACACAGACAGTCACACTCACAGACACAGTCACAGACCCCGACCCCGTCACAGTCACAGTCACAGACAGTCACAGACACAGACACAGTCACAGACACAGTCACAGACACAGTCACAGACACAGTCACAGACACAGTCACAGTCACAGTCACAGACACAGTCACAGTCACAGACACAGTCACAGACACAGACACTGTCACAGACAGTCACAGACAGTCACAGACACAGTCACAGACACAGTCACAGACCCCGACCCCGTCACAGTCACAGACACAGTCACAGTCACAGTCACAGACACAAACACAGACACAGACACAGAAAGTCACAGACACAGACACAGTCACAAACACAGACACAGGCACAGTCACAGACACAGTCACAGACAGTCACAGACACAGACACAGTAACAAACACAGACACAGTCACAGACAGAGACACAGTCACAGTCACAGACACAGTCACAGACACAGTCACAGAGACAGTCACAAACACAGACCCCGACCCCGTCACAGTCACAGACACAGTCACAGACACAGTCACAGTCACAGACACAGAAAGTCACAGACAGTCACAGACACAGTCACAGACACATACACAGTCACAGACACAGTCACAGACACAGTCACAGACACAGGCACAGTCACAGACACAGACACAGTCACAGACAGACACAGTCACAGACAGACACAGTAACAGACACAGTCACAGTCACAGACACAGTCACAGACAGACAGTCACAGACACAGTCACAGACACAGACCCCGTCACAGACATAGTCACAGTCACAGACACAGACACAGTCACAGACACAGACACAGACAGAGAAAGTCACAGACACAGTCAGAGACACAGACACAGACACAGACACAAACACAGTCACAGACGCAGACACAGACACAGTCACAGTCACAGTCACAGACACAGACACAGTCACAGACACAGTCACATACACAGACACAGTCCCCGACCCCGTCACAGACACAGTCACAGACACAGTCACAGACACAGTCACAGACACAGTCACAGACACAGACACAGACACAGAAAGTCACAGACACAGTCACAGTCACAGTCACAGACACAGACACAGTCACAGACAGTCACAGACACAGACAGTCACACTCACAGACACAGTCACAGACACAGTCACAGACACAGAAAGTCACAGACACAGTCACAGACACAGTCACAGACACAGACACAGACACAGACAGTCACACTCACAGACACAGTCACAGACCCCGACCCCGTCACAGTCACAGTCACAGACAGTCACAGACACAGACACAGTCACGGACACAGTCACAGACACAGTCACAGACACAGTCACAGACACAGTCACAGTCACAGACACAGTCACAGACACAGTCACAGACACAGACACTGTCACAGACAGTCACAGACAGTCACAGACACAGTCACAGACACAGTCACAGACCCCGACCCCGTCACAGTCACAGACACAGTCACAGTCACAGACACAGTCACAGACACAAACACAGACACAGACACAGAAAGTCACAGACACAGTCACAAACACAGACACAGGCACAGTCACAGACACAGTCACAGACAGTCACAGACACAGACACAGTAACAAACACAGACACAGTCACAGACACAGTCACAGTCACAGACACAGTCACAGACACAGTCACAGAGACAGTCACAAACACAGACCCCGACCCCGTCACAGTCACAGACACAGACACAGTAACAAACACAGACACAGTCACAGACACAGTCACAGTCACAGACACAGTCACAGACACAGTCACAGTCACAGACACAGAAAGTCACAGACAGTCACAGACACAGTCACAGACACATACACAGTCACAGACACAGTCACAGACACAGTCACAGACACAGACACAGTCACAGACACAGACACAGTCACAGACAGACACAGTCACAGACAGACACAGTCACAGACACAGTCACAGTCACAGACACAGTCACAGACACAGTCACAGACAGACAGTCACAGACACAGTCACAGACACAGACCCCGTCACAGACATAGTCACAGTCACAGAC